>NW_025110813.1:1800000-2355000 GCF_015476425.1 Leptopilina heterotoma
CTGAAAATTACCACAGTTCTAGTAGGGACTGAACCCTACAAAATCCTGAAGAATAGAGAATTTTTTTTGAATTTTTTAGTAGTAGCAGGTCCACCCGTACGCCATCAGACAATCTAAATTTGCTAAAAACGAAAATAAAAATTTATTTCATCCAAATTTATTTAATCTAATCATCTGAAAATGACCAGAGTTCTAGTAGGGACTGAGCCCTACACAATCCTGAAGAATAGAGAATTTTATTTTAATTTTTTAGTAGTAGCACCCTCACCCGAACGCCATCAGACAATCAAAATTTGGTAAAAAACGAAAATAAAAATTTATTTCTTCAAATTTAATCAATCTAATCATCTGAAAATTACCAGAGTTCTAGTAGGGACTGAAGCCCTACACAATCCTGAAGAATAGAGAATTTTACTTTAATTTTTTAGTAGTAGCACCATCACCCGAACGCCATCAGACAATCAAAATTTGGTAAAAACGAAAATTAAAATTTATTTCTTCCAAATTTAACAATCTAATCATCTGAAAATTACCAGAGTTCTAGTAGGGACTGAGCCCTACACAATCCTGAAGAATAGAGAATTTTATTTAATTTTTTAGTAGTAGCACCATCACCCGAACGCCATCAGACAATCAAAATTTGGTAAAAACGAAAATAAAAATTTATTTTATCCAAATTTATTTAATCTAATCATCTGAAAATTACCAGAGTTCTAGTAGGGACTGAACCCTACACAATCCTGAAGAATAGAGAATTTTATTTGAATTTTTTAGTAGTAGCAGGTCCACCCGTACGTCCATCAGACAATCTAAATTTGGCTAAAAACGAAAATAAAAATTTATTTCATCCAAATTTATTTAATCTAATCATCTGAAAATTACCAGAGTTCTAGTAGGGACTGAACACTACACAATCCTGAAGAATAGAGAATTTTACTTTAATTTTTTAGTAGTAGCACCATCACCCGAACGCCATCAGACAATCAAAATTTGGTAAAAACGAAAATAAAAATTTATTTCTTCAAATTTAACTAATCTAATCATCTGAAAATTACCAGAGTTCTAGTAGGGACTGAACCCTACACAATCCTGAAGAATAGAGAATTTTATTTAATTTTTTAGTAGTAGCACCATCACCCGAACGCCATCAGACAATCAAAATTTGGTAAAAACGAAAATAAAAATTTATTTCTATCCAAATTTATTTAATCTAATCATCTGAAAATTACCAGAGTTCTAGTAGGGACTGAGCCCTACACAATCCTGAAGAATAGAGAATTTTATTTAATTTTTTAGTAGTAGCACCATCACCCGAACGCCATCAGACAATCAAAATTTGTAAAAACGAAAATAAAAATTTATTTCTTCCAAATTTATTAATCTAATCATCTGAAAATTACCAGAGTTCTAGTAGGGACTGAGCCCTACACAATCCTGAAGAATAGAGAATTTTATTTTAATTTTTTAGTAGTAGCACCATCACCCGAACGCCATCAGACAATCAAAATTTGGTAAAAACGAAAATAAAAATTTATTTCTATCCAAATTTATTTAATCTAATCATCTGAAAATTACCAGAGTTCTAGTAGGGACTGAACCCTACACAATCCTGAAGAATAGAGAATTTTATTTCAATTTTTTAGTAGTAGCAGGTCCACCCGTACGCCATCAGACAATCAAAATTTGGTAAAAAACGAAAATAAAAATTTATTTCTCCAAATTTATAATCTAATCATCTGAAAATTACCAGAGTTCTAGTAGGGACTGAACCCTACACAATCCTGAAGAATAGAGAATTTTATTTTAATTTTTTAGTAGTAGCACCATCACCCGAACGCCATCAGACAATCAAAATTTGGTAAAAACGAAAATAAAAATTTATTTTATCCAAATTTATTAATCTAATCATCTGAAAATTACCAGAGTTCTAGTAGGGACTGAACCCTACACAATCCTGAAGAATAGAGAATTTTATTTAATTTTTTAGTAGTAGCAGGTCACCCGTACGCCATCAGACAATCAAAATTTGGTAAAAACGAAAATAAAAATTTATTTCATCCAAATTTATTAATCTAATCATCTGAAAATTACCAGAGTTCTAGTAGGGACTGAAGCCCTACACAATCCTGAAGAATAGAGAATTTTATTTAATTTTTTAGTAGTAGCACCATCACCCGAACGCCATCAGACAATCAAAATTTGGTAAAAACGAAAATAAAAATTTATTTCTTCCAAATTTAACTAATCTAATCATCTGAAAATTACCAGAGTTCTAGTAGGGACTGAAGCCCTACACAATCCTGAAGAATAGAGAATTTTATTTAATTTTTTAGTAGTAGCACCATCACCCGAACGCCATCAGACAATCAAAATTTGGTAAAAACGAAAATAAAAATTTATTTCTATCCAAATTTATTAATCTAATCATCTGAAAATTACCAGAGTTCTAGTAGGGACTGAACCCTACACAATCCTGAAGAATAGAGAATTTTACTTTAATTTTTTAGTAGTAGCACCATCACCCGAACGCCATCAGACAATCAAAATTTGGTAAAAACGAAAATAAAATTTATTTATCCAAATTTATTAATCTAATCATCTGAAAATTACCAGAGTTCTAGTAGGGACTGAACCCTACACAATCCTGAAGAATAGAGAATTTATTTCAATTTTTTAGTAGTAGCACCATCACCCGAACGCCATCAGACAATCAAAATTTGGTAAAAACGAAAATAAAAATTTATTTTATCCAAATTTATTTAATCTAATCATCTGAAAATTACCAGAGTTCTAGTAGGGACTGAACCCTACACAATCCTGAAGAATAGAGAATTTTATTTCATTTTTTAGTAGTAGCACCGTCACCCGAACGCCATCAGACAATCAAAATTTGGTAAAAACGAAAATAAAAATTTATTTCTTCCAAATTTATTTAATCTAATCATCTGAAAATTACCAGAGTTCTAGTAGGGACTGAACCCTACACAATCCTGAAGGAGAATTTTATTTCAATTTTTTAGTAGTAGCACCATCACCCGAACGCCATCAGACAATCAAAATTTGGTAAAAACGAAAATAAAAATTTATTTCTTCCAAATTTATTAATCTAATCATCTGAAAATTACCAGAGTTCTAGTAGGGACTGAACCCTACACAATCCTGAAGAATAGAGAATTTTATTTCAATTTTTAGTAGTAGCACAGGTCACCCGTACGCCATCAGACAATCAAAATTTGGTAAAAACGAAAATAAAAATTTATTTATCCAAATTTATTAATCTAATCATCTGAAAATTACCAGAGTTCTAGTAGGGACTGAACCCTACACAATCCTGAAGAATAGAGAATTTTATTTAATTTTTTAGTAGTAGCAGGTCCACACCCGAACGCCATCAGACAATCAAAATTTGGTAAAAACGAAAATAAAAATTTATTTCTTCTCAATTTATTAATCTAATCATCTGAAAATTACCAGAGTTCTAGTAGGGACTGAACCCTACACAATCCTGAAGAATAGAGAATTTTATTTCAATTTTTTAGTAGTAGCACCATCACCCGTACGCCATCAGACAATAAAATTTGGTAAAAACGAAAATAAAAATTTATTTCTTCCAAATTTAACTAATCTAATCATCTGAAAATTACCACAGTTCTAGTAGGGACTGAGCCCTACACAATCCTGAAGAATAGAGAATTTTATTTAATTTTTTAGTAGTAGCACCATCACCCGAACGCCATCAGACAATGAAAATTTGGTAAAACGAAAATAAAATTTATTTCTTCCAAATTTAACAAATCTAATCATCTGAAAATTACCACAGTTCTAGTAGGGACTGAACCCTACACAATCCTGAATAATAGAGAATTTTACTTTAATTTTTTAGTAGTAGCACCATCACCCGAACGCCATCAGACAATGAAAATTTGGTAAAAACGAAAATAAAAATTTATTTCTTCCAAATTTAACAAATCTAATCATCTGAAAATTACCACAGTTCTAGTAGGGACTGGACCCTACGCAATCCTGAAGAATAGAGAATTTTACTTTAATTTTTTAGTAGTAGCACCATCACCCGAACGCCATCAGACAATCAAAATTTGGTAAAAACGAAAATAAAAATTTATTTCATCCAAATTTATTTAATCTAATCATCTGAAAATGACCAGAGTTCTAGTAGGGACTGGACCCTACACAATCCTGAAGAATAGAGAATTTTACTTTAATTTTTTAGTAGTAGCACCATCACCCGAACGCCATCAGACAATCAAAATTTGGAAAAAACGAAAATAAAAATTTATTTCATCCAAATTTATTTAATCTAATCATCTGAAAATTACCAGAGTTCTAGTAGGCACTGAGCCCTACACAATCCTGAAGAATAGAGAATTTTACTTTAATTTTTTAGTAGTAGCATCATCACCCGAACGCCATCAGACAATCAAAATTTGGAAAACACGAAAATAAAAATTTATTTCTTCCAAATTTAACAAATCTAATCATCTCAAAATTACCAGAGTTCTAGTAGGGACTGAACCCTACACAATCCTGAAGAATAGAGAATTTTATTTCCATTTTTTAGTAGTAGCACCCTCACCCGAACGCCATCAGACAATCAAAATTTGGTAAAAACGAAAATAAAAATTTATTTCTTTTAAATTTAACAAATCTTATCATCTGAAAATTACCAGAGTTCTAGTAGGGACTGAGCCCTACACAATCCTGAAGAATAGAGAATTTTACTTTAATTTTTTAGTAGTAGCACCATCACCCGAACGCCATCAGACAATCAAAATTTGGTAAAAACGAAAATAAAAATTTATTTCATCCAAATTTATTTAATCTAATCATCTGAAAATTACCAGAGTTCTAGTAGGGACTGAGCCCTACACAATCCTGAAGAATAGAGAATTTTACTTTAATTTTTTAGTAGTAGCATCATCACCCGAACGCCATCAGACAATCAAAATTTGGAAAACACGAAAATAAAAATTTATTTCTTCCAAATTTAACAAATCTAATCATCTCAAAATTACCAGAGTTCTAGTAGGGACTGAACCCTACACAATCCTGAAGAATAGAGAATTTTATTTCCATTTTTTAGTAGTAGCACCCTCACCCGAACGCCATCAGACAATCAAAATTTGGTAAAAACGAAAATAAAAATTTATTTTATCCAAATTTATTTAATCTAATCATCTGAAAATGACCAGAGTTCTAGTAGGGACTGAGCCCTACACAATCCTGAAAAATAGAGAATTTTATTTTAATTTTTTAGTAGTAGCACCATCACCCGAACGCCATCAGACAATGAAAATTTGGTAAAAACGAAAATAAAAATTTATTTTTTTCAAATTTAACAAATCTAATCATCTGAAAATTACCACAGTTCTAGTAGGGACTGAACCCTACAAAATCCTGAAGAATAGAGAATTTTTTTTGAATTTTTTAGTAGTAGCAGGTCCACCCGTACGCCATCAGACAATCTAAATTTGCTAAAAACGAAAATAAAAATTTATTTCATCCAAATTTATTTAATCTAATCATCTGAAAATTACCAGAGTTCTAGTAGGGACTGGACACTACGCAATCCTGAAGAATAGAGAATTTTACTTTAATTTTTTAGTAGTAGCACCATCACCCGAACGCCATCAGACAATCAAAATTTGGAAAAAACGAAAATAAAAATTTATTTCATCCAAATTTATTTAATCTAATCATCTGAAAATTACCAAAGTTCTAGTAGGGACTGAGCCCTACACAATCCTGAAGAATAGAGAATTTTACTTTAATTTTTTAGTAGTAGCACCATCACCCGAACGCCATCAGACAATGAAAATTTGGTAAAAACGAAAATAAAAATTTATTTCTTCCAAATTTAACAAATCTAATCATCTGAAAATTACCACAGTTCTAGTAGGGACTGAACCCTACAAAATCCTGAAGAATAGAGAATTTTTTTTGAATTTTTTAGTAGTAGCACCCTCACCCGAACGCCATCAGACAATCAAAATTTGGAAAAAACGAAAATAAAAATTTATTTCATCCAAATTTATTTAATCTAATCATCTGAAAATTACCAGAGTTCTAGTAGGGACTGAGCCCTACACAATCCTGAAGAATAGAGAATTTTACTTTAATTTTTTAGTAGTAGAACCATCACCCGAACGCCATCAGACAATCAAAATTTGGTAAAAACGAAAATAAAAATTTATTTCTTTCAAATTTAACAAATCTAATCATCTGAAAATTACCAGAGTTCTAGTAGGGACTGAGCCCTACACAATCCTGAAGAATAGAGAATTTTTTTTGAATTTTTTAGTAGTAGCAGGTCCACCCGTACGCCATCAGACAATCTAAATTTGCTAAAAACGAAAATAAAAATTTATTTCATCCAAATTTATTTAATCTAATCATCTGAAAATGACCAGAGTTCTAGTAGGGACTGAGCCCTACACAATCCTGAAGAATAGAGAATTTTACTTTAATTTTTTAGTAGTAGCACCATCACCCGAACGCCATCAGACAATGAAAATTTGGTAAAAACGAAAATAAAAATTTATTTCTTCCAAATTTAACAAATCTAATCATCTGAAAATTACCACAGTTCTAGTAGGGACTGAACCCTACAAAATCCTGAATAATAGAGAATTTTACTTTAATTTTTTAGTAGTAGCACCATCACCCGAACGCCATCAGACAATCAAAATTTGGAAAAAACGAAAATTAAAATTTATTTCTTTCAAATTTAACAAATCTTATCATCTGAAAATTACCAGAGTTCTAGTAGGGACTGAGCCCTACAAAATCCTGAATAATAGAGAATTTTACTTTAATTTTTTAGTAGTAGCACCATCACCCGAACGCCATCAGACAATCAAAATTTGGAAAAAACGAAAATAAAAATTTATTTCATCCAAATTTATTTAATCTAATCATCTGAAAATTACCAGAGTTCTAGTAGGGACTGAGCCCTACACAATCCTGAAGAATAGAGAATTTTACTTTAATTTTTTAGTAGTAGCACCATCACCCGAACGCCATCAGACAATCAAAATTTGGTAAAAACGAAAATTAAAAATTTATTTTATCCAAATTTATTTAATCTAATCATCTGAAAATTAACAGAGTTCTAGTAGGGACTGAACCCTACAAAATCCTGAAGAATAGAGAATTTTTTTTGAATTTTTAGTAGTAGCAGGTCCACCCGTACGTCATCAGTCAATCTAAATTTGCTAAAAACGAAAATAAAAATTTATTTCATCCAAATTTATTTAATCTAATCATCTGAAAATTACCAGAGTTCTAGTAGGGACTGGACACTACGCAATCCTGAAGAATAGAGAATTTTACTTTAATTTTTTAGTAGTAGCACCATCACCCGAACGCCATCAGACAATCAAAATTTGGTAAAAACGAAAATAAAAATTTATTTCTTTCAAATTTAACAAATCTAATCATCTGAAAATTACCAGAGTTCTAGTAGGGACTTAACGCTACGCAATCCTGAAGAATAGAGAATTTTACTTTAATTTTTTAGTAGTAGCACCATCACCCGAACGCCATCAGACAATCAAAATTTGGAAAAAACGAAAATAAAAATTTATTTCATCCAAATTTATTTAATCTAATCATCTGAAAATTACCAGAGTTCTAGTAGGGACTGAGCCCTACACAATCCTGAAGAATAGAGAATTTTACTTTAATTTTTTAGTAGTAGCACCATCACCCGAACGCCATCAGACAATGAAAATTTGGTAAAAACGAAAATAAAAATTTATTTCTTCCAAATTTAACAAATCTAATCATCTGAAAATTACCACAGTTCTAGTAGGGACTGAACCCTACAAAATCCTGAAGAATAGAGAATTTTTTTTGAATTTTTTAGTAGTAGCACCCTCACCCGAACTGCATCAGACAATCAAAATTTGGAAAACACGAAAATAAAAATTTATTTCTTCCAAATTTAACAAATCTAATCATCTGAAAATTACCAGAGTTCTAGTAGGGACTGAACCCTACAAAATCCTGAAGAATAGAGAATTTTTTTTGAATTTTTTAGTAGTAGCAGGTCCACCCGTACGCCATCAGACAATCTAAATTTGCTAAAAACGAAAATAAAAATTTATTTCATCCAAATTTATTTAATCTAATCATCTGAAAATGACCAGAGTTCTAGTAGGGACTGAGCCCTACACAATCCTGAAGAATAGAGAATTTTACTTTAATTTTTTAGTAGTAGCACCCTCACCCGAACGCCATCAGACAATCAAAATTTGGTAAAAACGAAAATAAAAATTTATTTCTTTCAAATTTAACAAATCTAATCATCTGAAAATTACTAGAGTTCTAGTAGGGACTGGACCCTACACAATCCTGAAGAATAGAGAATTTTACTTTAATTTTTAGTAGTAGCACCATCACCCGAACGCCATCAGACAATCAAAATTTGGAAAAAACGAAAATAAAAATTTATTTCATCCAAATTTATTTAATCTAATCATCTGAAAATTACCAGAGTTCTAGTAGGGACTGAGCCCTACACAATCCTGAAGAATAGAGAATTTTACTTTAATTTTTTAGTAGTAGCACCATCACCCGAACGCCATCAGACAATCAAAATTTGGTAAAAACGAAAATAAAAATTTATTTTATCCAAATTTATTTAATCTAATCATCTGAAAATTAACAGAGTTCTAGTAGGGACTGAACCCTACAAAATCCTGAAGAATAGAGAATTTTACTTTAATTTTTTAGTAGTAGCACCCTCACCCGAACGCCATCAGACAATCAAAATTTGGTAAAAACGAAAATAAAAATTTATTTCTTTCAAATTTAACAAATCTAATCATCTGAAAATTACCAGAGTTCTAGTAGGGACTGGACCCTACGCAATCCTGAATAATAGAGAATTTTACTTTAATTTTTTAGTAGTAGCACCATCACCCGAACGCCATCAGACAATCAAAATTTGGAAAAAACGAAAATTAAAATTTATTTCTTTCAAATTTAACAAATCTTATCATCTGAAAATTACCAGAGTTCTAGTAGGGACTGAGCCCTACACAATCCTGAAGAATAGAGAATTTTACTTTAATTTTTTAGTAGTAGCACCATCACCCGAACGCCATTAGACAATGAAAATTTGGTAAAAACGAAAATAAAAATTTATTTCTTCCAAATTTAACAAATCTAATCATCTGAAAATTACCAGAGTTCTAGTAGGGACTGAGCCCTACACAATCCTGAAGAATAGAGAATTTTACTTTAATTTTTTAGTAGTAGCACCCTCACCCGAACGCCATCAGACAATCAAAATTTGGAAAACACGAAAATAAAAATTTATTTCTTCTAAATTTAACAAATCTAATCATCTGAAAATTACTAGAGTTCTAGTAGGGACTGGACCCTACACAATCCTGAAGAATAGAGAATTTTACTTTAATTTTTTAGTAGTAGCACCATCACCCGAACGCCATCAGACAATCAAAATTTGGAAAAAACGAAAATAAAAATTTATTTCATCCAAATTTATTTAATCTAATCATCTGAAAATTACCAGAGTTCTAGTAGGGACTGAGCCCTACACAATCCTGAAGAATAGAGAATTTTACTTTAATTTTTTAGTAGTAGCACCATCACCCGAACGCCATCAGACAATGAAAATTTGGTAAAAACGAAAATAAAAATTTATTTCTTCCAAATTTAACAAATCTAATCATCTGAAAATTACCACAGTTCTAGTAGGGACTAAACCCTACAAAATCCTGAAGAATAGAGAATTTTTTTTGAATTTTTTAGTAGTAGCACCCTCACCCGAACGCCATCAGACAATCAAAATTTGGTAAAAACGAAAATAAAAATTTATTTCTTTCAAATTTAACAAATCTAATCATCTGAAAATTACCAGAGTTCTAGTAGGGACTGAGCCCTACACAATCCTGAAGAATAGAGAATTTTACTTTAATTTTTTAGTAGTAGCACCATCACCCGAACGCCATCAGACAATGAAAATTTGGTAAAAACGAAAATAAAAATTTATTTCTTCCAAATTTAACAATCTAATCATCTGAAAATTACCACAGTTCTAGTAGGGACTGAACCCTACAAAATCCTGAAGAATAGAGAATTTTTTTTGAATTTTTTAGTAGTAGCAGGTCCACCCGTACGCCATCAGACAATCTAAATTTGCTAAAAACGAAAATAAAAATTTATTTCATCCAAATTTATTTAATCTAATCATCTAAAAATGACCAGAGTTCTAGTAGGGACTGAGCCCTACACAATCCTGAAGAATAGAGAATTTTACTTTAATTTTTTAGTAGTAGCACCCTCACCCGAACGCCATCAGACAATCAAAATTTGGTAAAAACGAAAATAAAAATTTATTTCTTTCAAATTTAACAAATCTAATCATCTGAAAATTACTAGAGTTCTAGTAGGGACTGGACCCTACACAATCCTGAAGAATAGAGAATTTTACTTTAATTTTTTAGTAGTAGCACCATCACCCGAACGCCATCAGACAATCAAAATTTGGAAAAAACGAAAATAAAAATTTATTTCATCCAAATTTATTTAATCTAATCATCTGAAAATTACCAGAGTTCTAGTAGGGACTGAGCCCTACACAATCCTGAAGAATAGAGAATTTTTTTTGAATTTTTTAGTAGTAGCAGGTCCACCCGTACGTCATCAGACAATCTAAATTTGCTAAAAACGAAAATAAAAATTTATTTCATCCAAATTTATTTAATCTAATCATCTGAAAATTACCAGAGTTCTAGTAGGGACTGAGCCCTACACAATCCTGACGAATAGAGAATTTTACTTTAATTTTTTAGTAGTAGCACCATCACTCGAACGCCATCAGACAATCAAAATTTGGTAAAAACGAAAATAAAAATTTATTTTATCCAAATTTATTTAATCTAATCATCTGAAAATTAACAGAGTTCTAGTAGGGACTGAACCCTACACAATCCTGAAGAATAGAGAATTTTACTTTAATTTTTTAGTAGTAGCACCATCACCCGAACGCCATCAGACAATCAAAATTTGGAAAAAACGAAAATAAAAATTTATTTCATCCAAATTTATTTAATCTAATCATCTGAAAATTACCAGAGTTCTAGTAGGGACTGAGCCCTACACAATCCTGAAGAATAGAGAATTTTACTTTAATTTTTTAGTAGTAGCACCATCACCCGAACGCCATCAGACAATGAAAATTTGGTAAAAACGAAAATAAAAATTTATTTCTTCCAAATTTAACAAATCTAATCATCTGAAAATTACCACAGTTCTAGTAGGGACTAAACCCTACAAAATCCTGAAGAATAGAGAATTTTTTTTGAATTTTTTAGTAGTAGCACCCTCACCCGAACGCCATCAGACAATCAAAATTTGGAAAACACGAAAATAAAAATTTATTTCTTCCAAATTTAACAAATCTAATCATCTGAAAATTACCAGAGTTCTAGTAGGGACTGAACGCTACACAATCCTGAAGAATAGAGAATTTTACTTTAATTTTTTAGTAGTAGCACCATCACCCGAACGCCATCAGACAATGAAAATTTTGTAAAAACGAAAATAAAAATTTATTTCTTCCAAATTTAACAAATCTAATCATCTGAAAATTACCAGATTTCTAGTAGGGACTGAACCCGACTGAACACTAGCATGTGTATCTTAACACTTTTAAATAATTATTCTAAAATAAAAAATTATACAATAGGTATATATTGTATTGAGGAAGCTAAATGATCATGAAATGATCAACTTGTTTGAAAGTATCATCGACTCGTTTATTAATTAAACAGTACGGATTTAATTAATTTTTAATAGAAAATTACTAAATTAGTAGTTTTCTTCTTAAAAAAATTCAAGGATTTTACTAATTTTTAGTAGATAACTGTCAAATTAGTAGTTTTCTACTAAAAAAAAATGCTAATTCTTTTATTAATTATAGATATTTTAACCAGGATTAAGTTACTGATTATATTTAGTAAAAATTTACTGATACAATTAATAAAATAAAGCTTACCTTTTCAAACAGTTTTATAAAAATGTGACATTCATCTTTAAATTTACTAATTATTTATCAGTTAATTTTAATGGTTAAGTTTGTTTTGAAACATGTTTGAAACATTATAGATTTTGATTAAATAAGTAAAAAATTCTGCTATAATTTTAATTTTGAAAGTAATTTCGTTCTTAAAAATTCTTTTTAAAAAATCACCAATTCGTTTACTAATTAAATATGTAGTCAAAATATTAATAATTTTTAAGTGAAAACTATACAATAATTTAGAATTAGAGAAGTATGGAAAGTTTCAATTATTTTTTTTATTTTGCCATTCAGTGAAAAATTACCAAGTTATTGTTAATTAATTTTCAATTAAATTTGACAAATGTATATGGTGAGAATATTTTTCTAAATTCACTGTTAACTTAAAATTTAAAAATATCAAATTGATACGAATTGATATAAAAAATGTGGATCAAAATAAATAAATGGATCGAAATTTTTTATATCAAGTTGATCCATTTTAATATCAATTTGATACTTTCGAAAAAACTGTTATAATTTTGTAGAAGAACATGAAAACAAAAAAATTTTTGTTGAAGAAATTAATTATTGACGAATTAAAGCTACATTTTCTACAGAAATTGTATTATAATATTAATTCATTTTATATATTATAATAATTAATTGATTCTATCATAATATAAATAAATTACCAGAAATATAAAATTGAATTTATTATTTCATTGAGATTAAATAGTGAAAGCTTCTTTTTTATACTAGTATAAAAATAATAAAACGTTTTGATGGAAAAAGTAAAAAAAAGGAATAAGAGAGTATCTCGCGTTGTTCGGGATAATTTCTGAGTCCCGCCGGCAATTAAGAGTTTTCTCTGCGGTTTTCATAAAACTGTATTAAATCCCCCCTTGCCCCCAACCCATCTCCTCTTTTTTTCTCTCTTTCTCTCTCTCTTTTCTCTCCCACTTAACGCGCCAAGAATTCTTGGTACTCTTCTTCAGCTCCTGTATATGAGTGGGTGAGAATTCAAAGGTGGAAAGAGAGATATTATTTCTTATTCCCGCGAGTTGCAAACTTCTACGTGGCATTAGACGAGCGAAATAATTCTAAAGAAATTTCATAACTGTCCGCTGAGATCTTCCCGCTTCAAGAAATGCCTCGAGTAATAACCAACGCCTTTGCAAACGGTTCTCATTTAAAAAAAAAATGAAAATATTTTTCTTTTCTTCTTATTCTCTTCAATTGGTTGAAAATTTTATTTCACGAAATAATGAAGCTTTGGATATAAAAAAAATACTTTCATTTTATGGGAATTATATAAATTCTGAATGAATTCCGATTTATATGAATTCTGAATTTATATATAATTCAAAATCAGAAAATTGGAAAAACTTTTTTTCGACCTTCTTTTTTATTGCAAAAAAAAGGGCAGTGGAAGTTGGTATTAAATTTTGAATTCAAAGAACGTTGATCGCTTTCAATGCAAAGTGGTGTGGGCGGAAATTTTGAGAAAAAATTGTTCTTCTCTGGACCACGTAAGCACCTCTGGTGTGCGATCTGTCAACCGCCTCTGCCGCCCCCAAAGTTCTCTTTCCCTCTCGACGTTTTATTCGCATTCAAATGGCAGCACTTTAATTTGCATGCTAAGAGTCCCTTCTCTCACCCAGTCGTCGACGATCCGCCACCGCCGTCTCCCAACCTCCCCCATTGCTTCGCCGCCCCCGCGGGTGGATTTCCATTTAAACTCACAAAATGGCGCTGACTCTGCGGGGCTACAAAATTTTTTATTGAAAGATTCGATGCGGATAGCATTTGAGCTCGCGCACGCGCATGGAAAAAAAATTCTTTCCCTCCCCCATCCACCCACACACACACAAACACTCTTTCTCTCTCCCTCTATACACTCTATATTCCGCACGAGATAAAATGCCATTTTATCCCGCCACACTTTGCCTTCCCTTCTGTCGCCCTCTCATCCTCACCGCGAACACAATTTCTGCGCCCCCTCTATCTCGACCAGTTTCCTCCCTCAGTTTTATCCTGGATATCGTTTTCCACGCTCAACTTTTATTCGCAATGGCGTTCACCTCTTGAGATTGGCGACAAATTCCACTGTTATTGGCGATGGCCTATAGGATTGCGTTTTCTTTCTTTGCTTTCTTCTTTTTTTTTCTTCTTTTTTGGTAAACATATATACTTTCTTATTCATGAGCATTTTCCTTTCTGGGAATGGTTTTATTTTTAAATCAGAATTCAAGAAATATTTCAATTTTAGCGCTAAGTCGAAAGTGACAAATTACAACTACTGGGGTGTGATTTTGTAATTTGACTTTGAGTTTTGATTCAATTTTAACCCTAAACGCCTACAATGGGTCCCTGGGTTCGTCTGACACTCAGGGTTAGCTTTGCACTCTAACATCTAATTTAAATTCGTGAAAATTGAACACGTGGCGATGTCGAGCAGTACATTTTGTGTATATGTTCCACACAGAAAAAAAATTAATCTGATTCAATTAACCCCTTCACTGTGTTTGACTTGTATATAGTATAGCAGGGCTCGAACTAGGTCCGTAAATCCCGTAAAAGTCAGTAACTTTGCTTGAAATATGTGAAAGTCCGTTTTTTTAAAAAAAAGGTCCGTAAAGTCCGTAATTTTATTAAAAAAGGATAAAAGTTCGTAAATTGTTCGATATAATTTGGAGAATTTTGGAGAAATTACAAATGATTGAAGAAATTTAATTTTTTTCAAAAGTAATAAAATTCTTCGCAGAAATTCAATTATGTTTAAAAATTGTTTTAAATTCTCATCAAAATTTCAATTATCTTTAGAAATAATTAAATTCTTATCCAAAATTCAATTATTTTCAAAAATTTTTCTCATTTCAATGAATTTCAATATCTACTATTTTCATAAAATTTTCCAACATAATTCAATTATTTAAAAAAAAATTAATAACATTCTACACAAACTTTTAATTATTATTCAAAAAATAATAAAAATTTCACAGGAATTTCATTATTTACAAATTTTTTTTATAAATTTCTTCACAATCATTCAATTATTTTCATAAATAACAAAACTCATTGCAGAATTTCAATTATTTTTAATACAATTTTAATGGAATTCCTTGAAAAAACTCCTAAAAATTTTATTAAAATTCGTCAAAAGAATTCAATTATTTAAAAATTTATGGATAAAATTCTTTATGAGAATTCAATTTTAAGAAACATTCAATAAATTATTTATTTTTGTATTTAAATAATTGAATTCTAGTAGAATTTTCTCCTAAACATTCATTTAAAAATATATTTCAGTTAAAATTTTAGATTATATTTGAATTTGAAAAGCATTATAGAGTGAATTTTTAAAAATTATTGAATTTTTAAAAAGTTTCAGATTAAAATCTTTGAAAATTTAAATTTTTCATATTTTCAACTAACAATTTTGTGGAATTAATTTTTTTTTTTTTGAGTTATTTGAGTTTTTTGAGCAAAAATTCAATTATTTTCAAGAGTAATAATATTTTTCGCAAAAATTAAATATTGTTTAAAAGTAACAAAATTCTTCTTAGGAATTCTATTATTTTCACAAATAATAAAACTCATTGCAGAATTTCAATTATTTTTAATACAATTTTAATCAAATTTCTCTAAAAATGTAATTATTCTTAAAAATTGTATTAAAATAATTCGTCCAAAGAATTCACTTATTTAAAAATTTATTTGATAAAATTCTTTACGAGCAATCAATTATTTTTGTATTTAAATAATTGAATTCTCGTAGAATTTTCTATAATAAAATTGATTTAAAAATGAATTTTAATTTAAATTTTATAGATAATAATTGAATATTAAAAGCAATATAGTGTGGATTTTTTAAAAACAATTGAATTTTGAAATTAATTTTTTTGAAACAGTTTAATTGAATTTTTTTAATATTATTCTAAGTTCTTATTTTCTAATATTTATTTAATTGAAGAATTTACGAATAATTGAAATTTCGTTAAATTGAATATTGTAAACAAATGGATTTCAAAATTGTCAAAGGACTTTTTCTTAAATTAAAAAAAATTTATTTAAAGAAGAATTTTAGTTTAGAAAACAGTTTCACTATAATTCATTTTGTAAATTGGATGACTAGTAATTAGTAAAATTCAACTAAAAAATTAGTAAAACTTTACTAATAATTAGTAATATTTTATTAATCAAAAAGAGAAAAGTTATATATGAAAATTATAAACAATTATTTTGTGAAATTTTCTATTTGTTACTAGAATTCTACTAATTTTGATTTAGAGAATAAACTCGCTTATTATTTTTTGAAACAAATCAAAAAATTGACCTAAGTAAATATATTTATTTTTTTAAAATAGTTTTTAATTGAAGTCAAAATTGAGATTTATGCTAATCCAATAATGTTTTTTTGATGCAAATAGATTTTCATATTTGAGCTAAATAATTAATTATTCAAGGCAATTATAGGAATATTAGTATAATGAATAATTAAATACTCAAATAATTAAAACTAATATCTTCTCATGTGATGAGAATGCAAAAAAATCATTTTATTTGTGCAAATAAATATTTAAATTCAATAACATTCATTATTGAATTAAATAATTTTCATTCTCGATTAGAACCATTATTTATTAGTTCCAAATATACTTCACTTATTTGACTCAAGTAATTTATATTTGATGCCAATATAACTGTTCATTTAATACAATAATATAAAATACTTAAGTCTAGTAAATATCTATTAAAAGATTAAATAATTAACCATAGAACCTATTTTTCTTCAAAAATAGATGTATTGAGCACTCCGACTTTCACTTTGACTTTGCTATTCACTTCGACTTTCACTTTAACTTTTAAAGTAATAGTCACAGTAAAAATCAATGATAAAGTCAAAATTGAATCTATAATCTTTAAAGTCAAATTCGAATTACAAAATCGCATTCCTGATTGCAATTTTTTGGAGTCAATTACAATTTGAAGAAAATTTTGATATTTTTCTAAAAATTGTTTTAAATAAACAAAACAGGGCTAAATATAAATTCCCTTCATTAAAAGTTCAGAAAAACAAAAATTTCATTATATAAAATTTCTGTTGAAAATTCAAAATAATTTGAATTCGATTAAACAAAAATTCACTGTTAAAACAGTGTCTCAATGTAAGACGTTTCTGTCCCCACTTTTGAAACATTTGAGGTGTTTTACCTTAATAATTTTGAGATAAAACACCTCAAATGTTTTAAAAGTGGGGACAAAACGTCTTAGATTGAGACACTTGTTTTTACAGTGTTCTGTCAAATGAAAATTCTGCAAATAGAAAATTCTTCAAATATAAAATTCTGCCAATGTGATTTGGAATAAACCTCTATCACCGGAAAATTCTTCTTTCCTTTTTCTTTTTTTTTTTCTTTTTTGACGTAGAATTTCTTGTATGTGGACACTGAAAAAGACGTTTCTTCGAAAAGAATAAGCATCATTGGAAGGATCTGAATTTTATCGAAAGAGTAAAACGAATTTTTTGCACCCTCAAGGCGATCGAGTAGCGGCTTCCGTTTCTCGTTCTTTCTTCTTCTATATAGTATATATACTAGAGTCGAGGGTCTTTTGTTTCAAGCGATCCCTTTTTCATTGGTAACTCCCTCTAATCGACCTCACCCTGTTCCTAAATTGAGTCTCGATTGTTATTTGATTATGTCGTTACCACCATCGCACACCGTCGCCGATACTGATTTATCGTTTTTCGATAAAGTCCACTGTTATATTATATACTATTACTTTATTATATATTACACCTCAATCGTTCTAATACGTTCACAATCGATTAATATCGAAATTATACGCGCGGGGGAAAATTACAGCAAACATTTCATTATTGATTTTATAGACAAAAATATGTAATAATTAATTTCCCTTCCTTTTTTCTTTTTTATCCTCTTAAATTTATAAAATTCCCTCAAATTGTTAATAAATTTCTACTAAATTTTAATAAAAAAAAAAAAAATTTTAAACTACAAAAGGAAATTATAAAATGACTACAAATTAGTAGAAATTTTCTCTAATTTGTAATTTCATTTTTACTTTCATTTTTCATTCTCTTTCACTTTGATAATTGTTATTTTCACATTCACTTTCACGTTGAAAAATTTTACTTTCACTTTCATTTTCATATTTGCTAGATTCAACTTTAATTTTCACTTACAATGAGACAGAATTTAATTTCCACTTTCACTTTAATGGAATTTTATGTTTTTTCCTTTTTTACAGCCACTTACACTTTGCAGTATATATTATTCTCACACTCACTTTAATAGAATGTTAAATTCACTCTCATTTTCACTTTAATATATTTTTATTTTCACTTTCATTTTCACATTGGCAGATTTTTATTTTCTCTTTGTATTAAAGTGAAAGTGAAAGTAAAGATAAAAATCTGCCTATTGATAGATTTTTATTTTTACAGTCAATTTGACTTTCACTTTAATGCATTTTTTTCCTTTAAATACTTTCACTGTCACTGTGATAGATTTTTATTTTCACTTTCACTTTTATTTTGATAAAAAGTGAAAATAAAATTCTGTCAAACTGAAAATAAAAATTTAGCAAAGTGAAAAGGAGAGTAAAAAAAATGAAAGAATACTGATAATCCAAAGTGGTTTTAAAAAAATGTAAAAAAAATAACATCCCATCAAAGTGAAAATGAAAATATGAAACTAAAATTTAAAGTGAAAATGAAAATCTATTGAAGATGAAAAAATATAATTTGGAGAATTTCAGAAAAATTACAAATGATTACAGAAATTCAATTATTTTCAAAAGTACTAAAATTCGTCGCAGAAATTCAAATATGTTCAAATTTTTTTTTAAATTTTCGTCAAAATTTCAATTATCTTTAAAAATACCTAATTAAATTCTTCTCCGAAATTCAATTATTTTGGAAAATTTTAAGAAAATTCTTGGTAAAATTTCAATTATTTTCAAAAATTTCCCTCAATCAATGATTTTCAATATTTAGTATTTACTATTTTAATAAAATTGTCAAAAAGAATTCAGTTATTTAAAGGAAGTTTTTTTTAATTCTACCCAAACCTTTAATTATTTTTATAAAATAATAAAAATTTCACAGGAATTCAATTATTTACAAATTTTTTACAAATTTCTTCGCAATCATTTAATTATTTTTATAAATAATTAAATTTTTACACCGAATCAATTATTTTCGTAAATAATAAAATTCTTTTGAGGAATTCAATTATTTTCATAAATAATAAAACTCATTGAAAAATTTCAGTTATTTTTAATTTTAATACAATTTTAAACGAATTCCTTGAAAAATGTAATTATTCTTAAAAATTTTATTAAAATTTCTCAAAATAATTTAATTATTTAAAAATTTGTTAATAAAATTCTCTATGAGAATTGAATTTTGAGAAACATTCATAATTATTCAATAAATTATTTTTTTTTTGTATTTAAATAATTGAATTCTCGTAGAATTTTCTAATAAAAATTGATTTAAAAATAGATTTCAGTTAAAATTTTAGATTATAATTGAATATTAAAAGCATTAGAGTGTGAATTTTTAGAAATAATTAAATTTTTAAATTTTTAAAATCTGTATTTTTATATTTTTAACTAATAATTATGTGGAATTATTTTTTTTGAGAAAGTTTAATTGCCAATTTTTTTTGAAATTATTTGATGTTTTTATTTTCTAATATATATTTAAATGAAGAATTTACGATTAATTGAAATTTTGTAAAATTGAATTGTAAACAAATGAATTTGAAAATTCTCAAAGAACTTTTTCACAAATTATGAAAAATAATGCATTTATAGAAGAATTTTTGTTAAAAATACGAAAAAAAAATTTATTTCGGAAAAATTAAAAATTATTGCGGAAATTCAATTATTTTCAATTATTTTTCTAGGCAAAAAATAAATATTGTTCATAAATAATAAAATTCTTTTTGAAATTCAATTATTTTCTTAACTAATTGAATTTATTTAAAAGTTTGTTGATGAAATTCTTTATAAGAATTGAATTTTAAAAAACATTAAATTATTCAATAAATTATTTTTTTTTTGTATTGTAATAATTGAATTGAATTTTGAAATTAATTTTTCTGAAAAAGTTTAATTGGATTTTTATAGTTTTAAGTAAAATGTTCTCTTATTTGACTCGGATTGGTTATATTATTGTCCGTAAATGGTCCGTAATTTTTCATTCTTGGCCCGTAAAGTCCGTATTTTTAAATAATTTCACTGCTTTCTAAACTGGAATTTGTAAAAATGTTTACTAATTTGAATTAGTGTATGACTTTTTGCTTTTGAATTAATAGATTTTACTAATAAATAGTAATTTCTACTAAATTTTTAGTAAAACTTACTAATTCAAAAGCAAAAAGTCAGTCACTAATTCGAATTAGTAAACATTTTTACTAATTGAAATTTAGAGAGTGGTTCGAGCCCTGAGTTTTGTGAAAATAAGAGAAAGTATAAAATTGTGTTTAGAAAAATTAGACGGAGATAAGATAAAATAAAGTAGAAAAAACACGAACTAATGATACAAACAGAAATTAAAAATGAAATCTGACAATTAATTGTTTAATTAACAAATTGAAAAAAAAGTGATACGCTTTTTAAATTAGCCCCCGGGTGAAAATAATTTATACCCCTTACTCATAAAATGAAATAATGTGCTTCGTAAATATCTATATATACATAAATATGGTAATGGAACTTGTGAAATTTCCAATAATAAAATTAAGCTATAAAAGCATTTTCCGTGAACGCGCGCGGAAATTGTATACACCATTATTCCTGAACACGTGTGAAGATTTATCGTGTTTGCCGAGAATCAAGAGAGGGGGGCCAATAGAAACATGAAACCAAAAAGTTTGTTGTATGTAGTTCCAAATTAAATTTGCCATCTTTTGGTTATTATTATAATAATAATAAAAAAAGGAAAATAAAATAATAATAATTTTGGAAAAAGAGTGCTAAATCGTCAAATTTCCGGTTATATATGTGCACAGTATAGGTATATAAATTTTTAAAGGGAAAAAGTTTCCCTTAGGTCCCAATGTTCCCATAATGCTTGAAGCATAAACACCCTAATAGCTTTGTAAACAATGGCGGTATAAACCACAACGTACTTTGAAGCCTACGCGATTTCCCCTAACAATGTTGTCCTTTCGAATTTGAAAATCCTGACGGAAACGTCGCGTTGTGGTTTGTCTTGTAAACGGATAACGTTGTGTCAAGGGCTTATAAGTTTTAAGGTCTCGAAGTATATATTGAGAGGAGCCGAATATAGATTTGTGAGCTATCTGTGGGTTTTATATTTGTCCAGTTGCCGCATATATACATATATACGATAAGTGGGTTTCTCTTCGTTCATCACCTTCCAAAACAAAAGGTGGAAATTTCCCCTCATGGCATTTTTTTTCTCTTCATATTACTTAAATATACATTAGTTTCATAGATAAGTACATTGTAATACAGATTGTCTATGTGTCAATAATTATTTTTCAGATAAACTCAATTTTCGATATATGTATTTATATACCGATGTATGTATTTCAATATTTCTTGATGGGAAAAAAAAATTGAATTGGGAAAAAAAAGAATAAATAGAGGGAAAAAATTAGAACCAGAGTATAAAATTGAAAAATTTTTTTTTAAAGTTTGGGTCAATAATAAATGAAACGGTGTGTTTACATTTTGATATTTTTCAATTTTTGCTTTTAGGAGAAATTTTTTAAAATGATTGAAAAATATTGTAGGAATATTTTATATTAAAAATGTTCAATAAATGAAAATTAAAATGCGCAATAATTAATAGAAACGAAATATAAAAATATTGTAGAAAAATTTAGGCATTATTATTATTCAGGGAAGTCAGGAAAAAGTCAGGGAATTTTGTCAAAAGTACTGGAATAATATTCAATTTCAACAATTCATAAGAAAAACTCTGAATGTCATTCTTCAGCATTGAAAAGATTTTATTTATTTAAAACTTTTTCTATTTTTAACAATAATTGAACTTTATAGATTAAAAATTTAATTTTTGAAAAACTACCGAGAAAAAATTACTTTTTATGAATTATTTTGGAATAATTTTTTATTTAAACATTCAAAACATAATTGAATTTATGAAATTATTCATGAAATTTGTGTTTTTAAATTTTTTTATAAATAATATAAATAAGTAGCAAATGTCACGCCCGTCAAACGAAGTATTTAATTTATTATTATATTCTATTAATTATGTAAATGACAAATTTTTTATTTTCAAATTTATTTGTGAATAATTTCGAATTTACAATGAAAAAAATTTAACTTATTAATAAATTTCTTCAAAAATATTCAATTTTCTTTTGATAAAATTTTTTGCATGAGATTTAATATTATTTTTAATATAGTTTCAATAATTTCTCTATAGAATTAAATTATTTTTAATAAAATTTCTCGAAAGAATTCAATTTTTTTTTTATTTTTCATAAAATTCTTTATAAGTATTTAATTATTCTGAATACAATTTTAATTGAATTACTCAAAAAAATTCGACTATCTTTACAAAATTTCAATAAAAAATTCTTTGAAAAATTTATGGGAAAGTTACAAAAATGTTAACTTTTAAAATAGAAAAAATTTCACATATTAACGCAAAATTGTGTGTGAAGTAAATTATTATTTCTAAATTTTTTTGCAATAATATTACTTAGTATATCAAAAAATTTATTTTCTAAATTTGAATTAGTTAAAATTTAACCTGATTAGTACAGAAGTGATATGAATTTTCCATAAATATTTTTTTTTATTCCTAGGACATAAAACAAGACATTAAAATAAATAAAATTATGTTCCTCTCAGAAAATAAATTTTAAAAAATTTTAATTAGTATTTCTGAATAAGTTAGTTTTTTAAAAACAATTTTTTTGAAACATTTTTTAAAAAATTCTCGTCAAAAAGAATTCATAAATATTTTAATAAAATTCTACGCAAACATTGACACAATTTGTATTTTATTATTATTGGAAATTTTTTTGTCAAACTAAGTAAAAGTCGATATAGAATTTTAAAGTTTAATAATTTTCTGAACGTTCGTCGAGAATTCAATTATTTGAATATAAAAATCAAATTTTTGTAATAATTGTACTAACTGTAACTGACCATATGTTTTTTTTAAAGTTATTAATTAAGGTATAATATTTTCAAAATATGATAATTAAAAATCCTTAAAATTAATTTTTCAAAGATATTTAAAAATAATATTTAAAAGATATAGTCTTTCAATTACATAGGTACAATTAAAAAATTTCCAAACAATAATTGAAATTTGCTGTAAAATCCTTAAAAAATATTTTTATTTTTACAGAATTTTAACAATAAATATGAAAATTCTCCGAAATTTCAAAGAGTCTAAAAAAATTAAAAATATTTCTAAAAAATTTTAATGCTATATTTTGTATATATGTATTCGAATTTTCAGAAATATGTCATTAAAAATATTGAAAATAATCAAATTTTAAAAAATTAGAATAAGAAAATAATTACTTTTTTCAAAAATATTTTGATATAGGAAATATTTCTTATTTCCTAATCTGAATGAGATTTTCTTACTAATTGATAAGGAAAAAATCAGATGTGATTCTCTCTAAATCTAAATAAGTGGATATTCTCTTAGAATAGATCATTAAAAATAAATAAAAAATCACTTATAAATAAGCCTATCTCCACGTACTTTTTTACGTAACTGTTAAGTAACTTTTTTTTTATGTAACTATTCTCAGTGAATTTTCACTTATCTAAATTTAAAGATTAATGATTAGTTATTTTGTATATAGATTAAAATTTTAAAATGCTAAATTAGAAAAATAATTTTTCTATAAAAATGTGTCTGTGTAAACAAGTAGTCCTTAAATATTTCTTAAAAATTTGATGATATATCATAAATTTACCTGAAATGTGAAAAGAAAACAGTAAACAATACGATAGGATGCCCCATTATCAAAGACAATAGCGTAATATTATAGGTAAAGTAAAGCAATGGTTTTTAAATCGCGATATTTTATTCAATTTTTGCATATTTTCGAATGAAACAAAAACGAAATTACTCGTTAAAATATTCTGCGAATGATGAAAAGGGTAAAAAAAATTATTTTAATTATAAATAAAATTTGTTATTAATTTTTTTCTGAACAGTTTGCAAAAATCGTACAGTGCAATCTTCACGAGCTTCGTTTAACAGGCGAATTTTGAGCAGAAACAAACTTCGAGTAAGAAAGTTGTTTATTATAGCCAAAAAATTTTTTTTTGAAAATTACAATGCAATTTATTGAAAAATTAATTAATGTTTTAAGTTACGAACGCGGCTGATCGTTTTACGTAATTACCCTAATTAGTCCTCCTGTCTCTAGTCTTCTTGAGGTATATAAACAAACAACATAGAAAAAAAAGTCAGTCATTGTTAGCGAAACGTCAATTCAATATATAGGCGAAAATGAATTTAAAAATAATAAAACATTTGAATTTAATTCTATTTATTCAAGCACTTTTCTTATTGTTTGCTGCAAAAAATGTAAATTCATTGTCCAATAATTCGTTGCTATTACCAAGTAATTACGAGGGATTGTATTATCCAAGTGATAATGTAGTTATTCTCAATATTTCCAATTTTCAATCAAGTGTGTACAATTGCAATTCAAGTTGGATAGTTGAATTTTATTCTCATTGGTGTGGACATTGCATTCGATTTTCTCCATTATGGAAGACTGTTGGCAAAAACCTTCAAAGTAAGTTTCATAATATTTGTTTGAAATATGTAAAGAAATTCTTTATATATATATTCAAAGTTATTTAAAAAAAAGTTTTCTTTTAAATTTAAAAAAAAAAGTTGTTGTGGTAAATAAATAATTTTCAGATTGGAACAAAGCTGTACAAATAGCTGTGATAGACTGTGCTGATGATGAAAACAGTCCTATTTGTCGAGATAATCATGTTATAAGTTATCCAACGTTGAAATATTTTTCTGCAAATTCCAAACCAGGAACATTTGGATCTGATGTAAAGGATGTAAAGGATGTTGCAGTTTTAGAAACAATTATTCTCAATCTTGTTGAAGTTGAGGAACGGGCAGGTCGTGGTTCCTCATGGCCAAATATTCTGCCATACAGGTAATTCAAACGTTTTTAATGAAAATTATTCAAGTTTTGGAAGCTTGCTGCAAGCATGTGGTAATATTCAAAAGCTTCGTATTCGATAATTAATTTCAAAATAGTTTCTTAAAGACAGAAAAAAACAGTAGAAAAGTAACTATCGAAAAATTAAATTTGACGACTCAATTTTTTCATAATTTCAAAATTAAAATACATTCAAAAATAAAATAATTTTTTAATGTAAATATTTAAATATCCATTTTATTTTTCCACTAAAATTAATATAAATATATTTTCAATGATTTCAATCTAAAGTTTTTTTCAAATTTAACTATTTCTAAAAACTACAATTCTTCTAAATTGAATTATTTTTTGGTGGAATTTTTAAATATGATTATTCAAAACTTTACTTATTTTATTTCAAAATAAAAATTTTAATATTATTAAAGTTTTATAAAATAATTAAAATTTCCAAGGATTTCAATTTAAAAATCTTTTGTAATTTAATTATTTCTAAAAATTCACATTTTAAAGCTTCTAATATTCAATTATTATATGTAAAATTTTAACTAAAATTTAATTTAAAATCAATTCTTATAAGAGAGTTCTATGAGGATTCAATTATTTAAATAGAAAAATAAATAATTCATTGAATAATTAAAAAATATCCTAAAAGAACATTATCAAAATTTTTTTAAATAATTGAATTATTTCGAAGAATTTTTATAAAATTTTCAAGAATAATTGTATTTCTCGAAGAATTTATTTAAAATTGCATTAAAAATAATTAAAATTAAATTAAGTAAGCAATTTAATTCATTTGACAATTTTACTATATTTATGAAAACAATAGATAAAAATAACTTAAATTTTTTTCAAAACAATTGAATACAAATTCAATTATTGTTTTGAAGAAAATTTAAGTCCGTACGAGGAATGTAATTTAAATTGTAGTGAAAATAATTAAATGTTTCTAAATATTTTATCAGAATTTTTAAAAATAAATGAACTTGTCAACAAAATTGTTCCAATATTTTAAAAATAATTGAATTTTTCCAAAGAATTTTTTAACTTATTAAAATAATTGAATTTTTGCGATGAATTTTATTACAATTTTTAAAAATAATTGAATTTGTTAAAGGAATTTTTTATTGTAAATTTTGAGAATAATTAAATTCTTACAAAGAATTTTATTACAAATTTTTAAAATAAAATTTTTTCGAAGTATTTTATTAAAATTGTAATAAATAGTTAAATTATTTCGAGGAATTTAATTAAAATTGTATTAAAAATAATTGAATTCTTCCAATGAATTTTATTATTTTTTTATTATTTTTAAAAATAATTAAATTTTTTAGAGTAATTCATGAAAAAATTACATTGAAAATAATTGAATTCTTTGAAGCATTTTTTTCTTAATCAACATTTTTGAAAAAAAATTGAATTATTTCAAAGAATTTTATTAAAATATTTTAAATAATAAATAATTTACTTCTTTTGCAAAATTTTATAAAAATTATATTTCTAATAATTGATTTTATGTGAAAAGTTTGTTACAATTTTTAAAAATAATTGAATTTGTTGAAAGACTTTTTTATTGTAAAGTTTGTAAATAATTGAATTCTTTCAAAGAATTTTATTACAAATTTTAAAAATAAAATTTTTCGAAGAATTTTATTAAAATTGTAATAAATAATTGAATTATTTCGAGGAATTTCATTAAAATTGTATTAAAAGTAATTGACTTCTTCCAATGATTTTTATTATTTTTAGAAATAATTAAATTTTTTCAGAGTAATTCATTAAAAAATTACATTGGAAATAATTGAATTATTTGAAGCATTTGTTTCTTAATCAACATTTTTGTAAATAATTGAATTATTTCGAAGAATTTTATTAAAATATTTTAAATAATAAATAATTGACTTCTTTTGGAAAATTTTATAAAAAATTATATTTTTATTAATTGAATTCATGTGAAAACTTTATTATTTATGAAAATAATTGAATCTTTAGCAAAGAATTTTATTTATTTATTTATTTATTTCAAGTATCAAGTATCATTTTATTACAAATTTTAAAAATAAAATTTTTTCTAAGAATTTTATTAAAATTGTAAAAAATAATTGAAATATTTCGAGGAATTTAATTTAAATTGCATTAAAAATAATTGAATTCTTCCAATGAATTTTAGTATTTTTAGAAATAATTAAATTTTTTCAGAGTAATTGAGTAAAAAATTATATTGAAAATAATTGAATTCTTTGAAGCATTTTTTCTTAATCAACATTTTTGAAAATAAATGAATTATTTCGAAGAAATTTATCAAAATATTTTAAATAATTTACGTCTTTTGAAAAATTCTATGAAAATTATATTTCTAATAATTTAATTCATGTGAAAATTTGATTATTTATGGAAATAATTGAATCTTTAGCAAAGAAATTTATTAAAAATTTTTTTAAATAATTTTATTCTTTTGAGAAATTTTATAAAAATAGTAGATATTGAAAATAATTGAATTTTTGGGAATAATTTCATTACTTGTGAAATTATTTTACAAATTACAATAAATTACAAAGTTTATGGTAATTTTGAAGAAAATAAATGTTAATTTTTTACTTAAACTAATAGCGTATTTAAAGTATCTAGTTCAAATTCTAAAACATAAAAGAAGTAACTTTTAGAGGCTTAAATCTAAGAAAACGTAGTAAATAGTAGGTTTTAGCAGATGAGTACGAAGCTTATAGTAATGATAAAAGTAAACCAAACAATGATTCTTCTTTCAACAGTGCGGAGGATCTGAAGAATATCTGGAAATCCGTAGCAGAAAATGTGAAGTACATAACTTTAGTAACTGAATCTCCTGACTCAATTATAGGAACCAGTATGATTATGAATTTCCAAAACGTTAAGGAATTACATATTGGAAGAGTATTAGCCAACACTACAAACACCACCATCACTCTAAGTTTTCTTCAGCGGGACAAAACTGAGACGACATTAAAAATAAACAATGCCACAACTGACATAATTGAAAAAACAATCAAAGACAAACTTGAAGCCCAAGGAGTGCACGTCGTGTTACCCGACACAAAGAAGGACACTGAAATTAAAGAAGTGCCAACTATTTCGAAAGAACAAATGGCAAATCTCGAGTATGCTCATAAAGCCGGAGATGTTGTGTTTCAGCTCGATATAGAAAGAGCTCTCCGCTACTCCCTTAATCATGAGGTCGCCATGTCTGAAAATATCGATGGAGAAAAAATGGAAGCTTTAAAGAATTACATAAACGTTCTTGTGTCTTACTTCCCAAAGAAAAACAACGGAATCCGTTACTTGTTGAGTCTTAAAGAACTACTTAAAAATCGATCATCCATTACTGGCGAAAGTTTTCGTAAATTTTCAACCGCTTTTGCAAAACAACTCTCTCCGGTTTTCACCGGCAA
The DNA here is from genome assembly GCF_015476425.1 of Leptopilina heterotoma. Lineage (NCBI taxonomy): Eukaryota > Metazoa > Arthropoda > Insecta > Hymenoptera > Figitidae > Leptopilina > Leptopilina heterotoma. The sequence continues at coordinate 1,828,671 of NW_025110813.1, forward strand.
AGATGAATGGATTGGTTGTCAGGGTAGTTTGAATTTCCGCAGAGGATTCCCCTGTGGAATGTGGACAATGTTTCACACATTGACTGTCAATTTTGCAAACATGAACAACATTCAGAAACAAGATGATCCCGCACAAGTTCTAAAGGCAATGCATGGTTATATTAAAAGTTTCTTTGGTTGTCGTTGGTGTAAAAAGCATTTCGTCGAAATGTCTGCTGAAAGACATTTATTTGACGTAAAAGGTTTTGACGAAAGTATCCTTTGGCTTTGGAGAGCTCACAATCAAGTCAATAAAAGATTAGCTGGCGATGTGACCGAGGATCCGATGCATAAGAAAATTCAATATCCTACGGCAACTGATTGTCCGTCCTGCAGAGATGGCAATGATACTTGGATAGAGAGCAACGTTCTGTCATACTTGAAGAACAAGTACTCTTACAGTGCGATCAATTTTTATGAATCTGCTCTAAAAACAAATAATCTGCATTATATAGGAAAAGATGTACCATATTTGTATTTTTCTCGTAAATAGAGAATCAGTGGAAGTCACTGAAAAATGAGTGAGCTACTAAACGACATTTCGTGCATTGTACATAATTACTAGTATGCAAATTGATTAAGTTTGAGTCCACACTTTGGAAATATTCCACTTTTGCTTACATGTTGGATTTCTTTCTTCTTTTTGTCAACAATTCGGACAAAATGTCAAATAATTATAAACTTTTCTATTTTTTATATTATTTGTGTTGTAATTTCTTAAACTCTTATTATAAAATGAATCAATTTAATTTACTCGCCAAAAAAGATTCAACTTTGCACGAAAACATTAGCTCACTTATTCTCTTAATAACATGTGGTAGAAATTCATTTGTATTTTTATAAGTTGCAATATGTCAAGATCAACTATTAATTTTACTGTTTGTAAAAAATTTTAAATTTGATTTCAATATAGGAATACGAAATGTCGTTTCGTCACTGGCACATTAATTTGTTCAACATCATCGATGGAAAATCCGCAGAAATTGAAAGTTGTTAAAATATATATTGTTAAAAAAAATATTACTTCTACAAATTGTTACTTATTTAAAGTGATATAATAAAGAAAAATAAATCAAACTATTACATAAGAAAAACCTTACTTCTTTTTTTTAAACCATCACCAAAAACCGTAAATATAAATAACTAAAAATTATCCAGATTTGAATAATATTGATAACAAAAATTTTCAATTGAAAATATTTATTTTATTAATCCAATCGAATCAGTGGATTTATTATTCACTTTTTTAATACTCTTTAATAGCAAAATTTACTATTTTCAATGACAATTTTTTTATAAAATTTATTCAAATTTTCCTCGAACATTACAATTATAGCTATCAAATATTCTTATTTTTGGAGTAGGTATATTTTACAATTTTTGAAATAAATTGTTCTAATTTTTATACAAAAAAAATTGTCTTTGAAAATAGTAAAAGTTATTCTGGAAATAACAATTTTTAATATTAAATTTTAATATTTTTGAAGGAAATTTTTCCAAGTCCCAAGTAAATTTTACTAATTTTTTTTTCTAAAATTTACTTCGTATATATATTAAACTTAATGGAATTTTAAAATAAAAGTAGTATTGTAATAAAAATTTTGAGTAAAAATTTAAAGAAAGTTACAGAAAAAGACAAAAAAAAATAATAATTAACAGAAAAAGTTTACCAAAAAAAAAAAAAATAATTTGATTTTAAAAAGCTTTAGTTAAGAGAAGAAATTAAAACAAATTTTAATAAATTTTAATGCATTATCATTATTCTAATAAAATAATTTTTACTTATTTTGGATATTCCTCTTTTTTTAAACTTAATCCCCTTTTTAGAAAATAAAATCTCCTTCTTTACCTAATATTACATGAAAAAATCATTGTGATACCTGGATAAGTTTCTAAATTACATTCAATTGAAAAATTTCCAAATAATTGAAATTTGGTAAAATTTTTTTAAAATAATTAAATTTTTGAAAACTATAAAAAAAATAAAAAAGTTTGAAGAATTTAAATTGCAAATATCCGAAATTTTAATCAGTTTGAAAAAGTAAATTTTGAAAGATTTTAATTTATTTCGTTTGAAAATAATTGAATCTTAAAAAATTATGTTAAAAAAATTCTAAGAATTAGGTTTTTAAAAACAATGTAATCTTATTATTTGAAAATAATTAAATTTCTTAAAAGAATGTTTGTAAAATTTGAAAAAAATGAATTAATTTTTTATTTTAATTAAAAATTTTGAAAGTGATTATTATCTCCAAAATGTTATAAATAATTCTAAACAATTTTAATGATATTATTTTCTGTATGTATTTGAATTTTCAGAAATGTGTAATTAGAAATATTGAAAATAATTGAATTTTAAAAAAATTAAAATGAAAAAAAATTTTAATTTTTAAATTTACACTTGAAGATTTTTCAATAAAATTTTTGAGAATTCAATTATTTTCAAGATTTGTAATTAAAATTCTTAAAATAGTTATATTATTTTCAATTAAATTTTAAGAAATTTCAATTATTCAAAATCGTTTTCATTGTTTATTTCAAAAATTTATTCAAGTAATTAGAAAAATTCAAAAATAAGTTTTGTAATATTTAGTTAGGTATTTATTCAATTATGTTCGAAAGTTTAAAAAACTTCTCGTCAAAATTTCAATTATCTTTTTAAATAATAAAATTCTTATCCAAAATTCAAATATTTTCAAAAAATGTAATAAATTTCTTTGCAAAATTTCAATTATTTTCAATAATTTTCCTAATTGATTTTCAATATCTTCTATTTTATGTAATAAAATTTCCCAAAAGAATTCAATTATTTAAAACAAATTCTGATAAAATTCTACGAAAACATTTAATTATTTTCATAAATAATAAAAATATAGGTAGGAATTCAATTATTTTCATAAATAATAAAACTCATAAAAATTTTATTAAAATCTAATTATAGATAATTTTAATTATAATATAATTTTAATGATTTAAAAATTTATTGATAAAATTCTTTAAAAGTTTCAATTTTGAGAAATATTCAATTATTCAATAAATTATTTATTTTTGTATTTACTTGATTGTAAAATAAATAAATAATTGAATTCTCGTAAAATTTTCTAATAAATATAATGATTAAAAAATGGATTTCAGTTAAAATTTTAGATAATAATTGAACATTAAAAGAATTACAGCGTAAATTAGAAATAATTTAATTTTGAAAAGGTTTAAATTAAAATTTTTGAAAATCTGAGTTTTTCATACTTTTAACTAACAATTCTGCAAAATTTATTTTTATCAATAAGTTTAACTGAATTTTTTTTAAAAATTATTTTATGCTTTATTTTCTAATATATAATTAATTGAAGAATTTTCGAATAAACGAAATTTCGTGTAAAATTGAATTGTAAACAAATGGATTTGAAAATTATTAAAAAACTTTTTCAAAAAATTATTAAAAATAATTTATTTAGAGAAAAAGTTTAGTTAAAAGTTTAAAAAAATAATAATTTATTTAAATTGATGAAAATAATTTTGAAGAAGTTACAGTAATAATATTCTTAATTATAATGTAAACTAATGATTTTATCACTCGGTCATGTTTTATAATAATATTCTTATGAGTTGTTAAAATTCAAAAAGGTTTGAATTTAACATTTTTGAAAATCTTATTTCCTATGGAAAAATAATCATGATTAAATATTTATTTAAAAAAGAAGTTATTGTTATTTTCGAAATAATTTTACAATTAGAGAAATTTATAATTAAATGCAATAGGACATTTTTTTGAGTATTTAATAATTTTTAGATAGAATCAGAATATTCTTTAGGGTCAGTGAAAAAGACACAATTTTGTCTGGAAATCAGCGTGAAAAGACAGGAAAATACAAAATTATAAATTTTTGTAGCAACCCTAAATAATTATACACAAAAAAACGATAAATACTTTGGTATAAATTTGCGATTGAATGCGGAAAAATTCGAAACCGTTAAAACGATCAATATTGCTCGGGGGAATTTCTCAATTCTGTATAACGTATATATATATAAATATCTATATACACAGGAGGTAAACATCTTTTGAATACACTTGGATGTTCAAAAAAGAGATGGGTTTATATAGTGGAAGGTTGTCCAATAAATGGGGAAAATGGGGTGCGAGAAAGCGAGAGATTTGATAGGGAATTGGGGGTGGTTGGAGAAGGAGAGAACAAGAGAGCCTCGATGTTAGAAATAGGGTCTAACCGAGCGTGAGAGATTAACCCCCTCAAACAGCGGCCGCCCAGTATATCAAGGCTCGTGATAAAACGCCTGCCTTTTGGCTGCGTGTTGCCACCCCTAACTGGCTCTATTGACTACCAGAATCCAATATATATTCTAACCCCGCCAACCATCGGAGAAAACCGACTGGGAGGCACCGGAATTTCATACATCTTCTTTCAACCGATTCGATCACACACTTTCTCTCTCTCTCTCTCTCTTTCATCCCTTTGCCGGATACGATCACAACCGGATTGAACGTTCACCACCGAATTGATCCCCCTGCAAAAAGCGAACGATTTCACCAACCCTCATTTGTTTAAAAGATCAATCGCCCTTTTTGGCTCGTGAGCAACATTTTTTTTTGCATTTTTTTTTTAAATTCAATCTTACAATGTCATGGCAGATACAAATTTATGTGTATAAATAAGATTTCGAATGAGACAAGTGCGGTGATCTGATATTTCAGACAAGTCGAAATAATTTATTTGTGAGAGTTTAGGGTGGAATATTCAGCAGGAAATGAGATATCCGAATCGAAAATTAGGTGCATTGTTTTATTTGATAGGAATACGCTAGGATTTTAATAGAAAAATGTCTTTGCTTAACTGTACAAAAATATCGCTGCTTGGGGGTCAATTACGTAATTTTATTTCTATTTTCACTTCCATTATCATTTTCGGTTTCACTTTGATAAATATTTATTTTTACATTCACTTTCACTATGAAATATTTTTATTTGCACATTGACAGAATTTTATTATCATTTTCACTATTGACAGATTTTTCATTTTCACTTTAAATTCCACTTTTATAGAATTTTATTTCCACTCTCCTTTTCACTTTGATGTATTTTATTTTCATTTTCACTTTGACATACTTTTATTTTCACTTTCTATCAAAATAAAAGTAAAAGTGAAAATCAAAATCTATCACAATGACAGTGAAAATAAAATAAAATTTTCCAGTATATTTAATTCATTTAGTCAAGTATTTAATTTTAGACTAATATTTTTACAATGATTTATAAGAATAAAAGAGGAAAGAAATAAATGTTATAACATTAAATATACTTCTGCTTTTATAAAATTATTTTTATTATAAATTTTGAAAATTATATTTTTCATAATTATTGGTTTTTAAAATATAACAATGATTTCGCGTATTTATTCCTAAATTCTTTAACTAAATGCATATTAGAAAATAAGAATTTCAAATAATATAATTAAGAAAATTGAATTAAACTTTTTCAAAAAAATTAATTTCAAAATTCAATTATTTCCAAAACTTCACGCTCTATATTGCTTTTAATATTGAATTATAAACTAAAATTTTAACTGAAATTCATTTTTATGAAATGAAAATCAATTTTTATTAGAAAATTCTACAAGAATTTAATTATCTAAATGCAAAAGTAAATAATTTATTGAATAATTGAATGTTTCTCAAAATTCAATTCTCATAAAGAATTTTAGTAACAAATTTTTAAATAATTGAATTCTTTTGTCGTATTGTATTAAAACTTACATGAACATAATTACTTTTTTCAAGAAATTCAATTATAATTGTATGAAAAATAATTGAAACGCTGCGATGAGTTTCATGAGAATTTTCAAATTCATTCGTTTACAATTCAATTTTACAAAATTTAAAAAAAATTTTTTTTTATTACAAAATTCTGCAATTAAATATATATATTGAAAAATAAAAACTTGAAATAATTTCCATAAAAATCCTATTAAACTGTTAAAAAGAATTAATTCTACAGAATTTTTTGTCAATAATATGAAAAATTAAGAATTTCAATGATTTTAGTTTGAAATTTTTTCAAAATTTAATTATTTCTAAAAATCCACGTTATAATGCTTGTAATATTTAATTATAATCTAAAATTTTAACTGAAATTCATTTTTAAAACCATTTTTATTAGTAAATTCTACGAGAATTAAATTATTTAAATACAAAAATAAATAATTTATTAATTTCATGTTTCTTGAAATTATAAATTCTCATAAAAAATGTTATTAAAACAAATTTTTTAAATCATTAAATTCTTTGGACGAATTTTAATAAAATTTTTAAGAATAATTACATTTTTCGAGGAATTCTATTAAAAATTTAAAATTGCATTAAAAATAATTGAAATTCTGCAATGAGTTTTATTATTTATGAAAATAATTGAATTCCTAAAAGAAATTTTATTATTTATAAAAATAATTGAATCTCTGTAAAAATGTTATTATTTATGAAAATAATTGAATTATTGCGAAGAAATTTATAAAAAAATTTGTAAATAATTGAATTCCTGATGTAAAAATTGTTATTATTCATTAAAATAATTGAATGTTTGCGTAGAATTTTATTCAAATTTTTTTTAATAATGGAATTCTTTTGGAAAATTTTGATTGAAATAGTAGATATTGAAAATCATTGAATTTTAGAAAACTTTTAAAAATAATTGAAATTTTTACAAGAATTTGATTAAAATTTTGTAAAATAAGTGAATATCAGAGAAGAATTTTATTATTTATAAAGAGAATTGAAATTTTGATGAGAATTTTTTTTTAAAGTTTTGAACACAATTGAATTTAGTAATTATGTTACTAAGATAGTTAGTTATTAAGTTAGTAACTAAGTTATTAACTAACTTACTAACTTACTATTCTCCCTGGAGAAGCTAAATTCGTTTAATTTTTACAAATCGTTGACATTGGTGTTTTATTTAAAGTAAAATTTAATTCATAGTTAAAAATAACACCAAATTGATTATTTTAATTTTAATCCTTTCTGGTGTTAATTTAATCCTAAAGGAATTAAACTGTTGCAGATTATTTTAATCCATTCTGCGGTTTTATTATATTTTAACACTTCACGTTTTACTGTGTTACAATACTTTCTCATGAGGAAGCAAGAGGAAGCAATTCCTATTAATAAATTAAATATGAAATTAGAAAACATAAAGTTGGAGGAAATTAGATAATTCTATTTATATTAATCTATTTCTTTTATTCTTTTATTTCATATATAGTTATAATTTACTTTTTTTTATTTGTTATTAAGGGGTAAATTAAGCGGATATGGGTATGTAAGGGAGTTAGAGAGTAGGGAATGAAATGGAAAGGATAAAATTATTTATTTATGTTAAGTAGGTATAGAGAAATAGAAGGTGAAACAAATTCCCCCTGCTGCACTGTTTTTAGAAATTATGAAAAATCACCGTATGCAGAATGAAGAACGATCGAAATTGAGAAAACAAAGGGATAGAGAAGTGAAGATTGATTGAATTTGACGTGAGTACATGGCACGCGAATGGGCATTTTGTTGGAAAATAAAGTAACTGATTGAAGGCGATTCAACAGGTCGATTGCCTCTCGGAAGGTATTTATCAGGCTTGAGAGAGGAGCTAAATAGCTTGGCTTGTATGTAAGAGATTATTTGAGAATGCAGCTGGTTAAGCGAGTGGAACACTTATATACACACAAAAGCAAAAGCGGATCGTTAGACGAAGTGAGACGGCCAAATGAGCTCACAATAGTCCAATATAGCGTGTTTGGTATACACAATTTATAGAGAGGAGAGAAGTGTTCTTATATATATTATACGATTTATAGAGAAGAGAAGAGAAGAGAAGAAAAGGAAGGAAGGAAGGAAGAGATGGTTGAGTGGGTGGTTGGGTGGAAAAGAGTTAAGAAGAGTTGAGAAGAGTTGAAAAGCGTTGAAAAGAAACTATCTCTCTCTCTCTCTCGTTGGATGGAAAGAAATAAACAAAGGAACCATAAAGGGGAGTGTATAAACCGGTCATTAGTATCGGTCGGCTACTGTCCATTGTTTCGTGTTTGCAGAAACAATTGACGGGGCCCCGCGGTGTTCGGTCGTCTCGTTAGCGGAGTGCCTCCAACAACAGTGGACAGCATTGTCTCCGACGTTTAGCACTCGCGGAAAAATCCTAACGAGCTCTCAGCCCCCGTTTAACACCTACCTGGGACCCGCTTTTCGAGCCTGCATCTTAAAACAAAACGCTAAACATGTACCTTCATCCGTTTCTTTTGCATTATATATATTCGCGCGGCGTTCTTTTCACTGTAACGCGCACGCAATAGAATGCGAGAAATTTCGATTGCGGCCACTATTATATGCGCCCGCTCCAGGGGGATACACATTTATTTTTTAGCGCTCTTTCTTCCTATCCGCAAATTAGTTGGGATTCTGTGCTTAAATAAATTGTTACACATTATTTTCAAAAAATATTTTTACATTCGCCTTTATGTTATTGTTGAAAAGTTTCATTTTGGAATTTTGATATGGAAAAAAGGACTCGTTCGTCTTGTATAAAATTTTTTTAGACGCAGTTTTATTTGTACTTTCATAAAAAAATTTTTTAAGGGGAGACATCATCTTCATTTTAACTCATTTAAAATTAAGTTCGAATCAAATAAGAAAACATTTCACTTAAAACTATAAATTAAATTTTTCATAATTCTATAAAACATGAAGATATCGATAACTCCGAGTCTTCGACTCGGAGTGATCGATTTCTTCGTGTTTTATAATAATTAAAGATGACAATTTTCAAATCCATTTGTTTACAATATTCAATTTTACGAAATTTCGATTATTCGTGAATTCTTCAATTAAATATATATTAGAAAATAAAAACTTCAATTAATATAAAAAAAAATTCAATTAAACTATTTCAAAAAAATTAATTTCGCAAAATTCAATTTAATAACTGCATTATTTTTAATAATTTTTGAAAAAGTTCTTTAAGCATTTTCAAATTCATTTGTTTACAATTCAATTTTACAAAATTTCAAATAGAACTGTATAGTCGAACATTTGACGGAATATTATTTTAAACTATTTTGGAATTCCTGCGTAAAATATTTTAAGAATATTTCTGGGGAATATTCCGAAAAATGCACTTCTAAAAATTGTGAAAATATTATGTTTTCAATAGTGTACAAAAGAATTTGTCTGAAATCTTGCTATGGTAAAATATTATAATATTATTCATCTAAAATTACTGTAAAAATTGTGATTTACAAATTTTGAATGTTCATTAAATGAACGAAATTTTTTCTTTTTTTATTAAAATTATTTTCATAAATTATAAACTTTAAAATCACCACGAATTTTGGTAGAAAACCGTAAGTTTTTTCTGTTGATAACAATAATTAAACTTTATCGAATATGAAATTAAATTAATTTTAAAATAATTTAATTCTTGCAGAAATATCATAAAATTATTACTTATAAATTAATTTGGTAATAAATTCATTTAAAGTATGAAGTACCCTTTTAATCATCTTGCAAAAAATATATGTTGCTCTTGAAATGACTATTATTTTATAGAAAAAAAATGGCGGTTGTGCAAAAAAAATTTCAATAAAAAAAAAAATGTTTTTTAAAAAAAAATTTAAAAAAAATTTTTTTTTACTGACTTTGTTTGTTAGAATTTGGTCGAAAATTTTTTTTATTAACTGTTCATATTGTATTGTACAAAAAAAATTTTTTCATGAAAATCGGTTCAATCATTTTGGAGGAAAAAAAAATTTTTGAATTTTTCAAAAAAATTGTATAAAAAAACAAAATTTTTTTTCGAGTTAAAACTTGGTGAAAATAAGTCTCATAATAGGTCAAAATTATTCCCTAAATATGGACCCAATCCAAGAGGGGGCACTTTTTACATGCTTATACTGCTACGGCCTTTTTGAAAATGTTAATCCGCGTCGAAAAATAATAATTATGATTCAATATTCATTTTTAAAAGATTATTGTTTCGAATAATTTTAAATTCAAAATTTTGTCTGGAAATCAGGAAAAACCTTGATAAAAAAATGTCAAATTTTTTTGGCAAACCACAAAATTTTGTATGAGGATTTAATTTTATTTTTTTAGATTTAGTTTAATAAAATATAGAAGTTAAGGAATTTTTTCCTGAAACAACTACAAATTTCACTATATATTATCGAAATTTTGACTTTTGTTTCAATTAATACTTTCGCTATTCTAGAGAAATTTATCGCTGTTAAAGGTTAAATTTTTTTTCCGTGCACACAAACATTGCAGGAAATGAGCCAACTCCTCTTATGCAAATAAAAAATCAGTTTAGAAGAGGAAAAAAAAATCAGAAGCCATTAAACTAAATGATACGCCATTTTTAAATGTGAAAATTTCCCCCTCTCTATATATACTTCTCTGAATTGAAATCTATTCATTCGAAATGAATGAGAAAAAATCACTTATCACCCTGAAGTGACGACTTCTTATTTAAGAATAGGTCCCACGAGTAAAGAGAGATTCTATCATCTGATGTCAATTTCTTGAGCGATAAGAGTGGACCGATAAAGAGAGAGAGGAAAAAGTAATGAAAAAGGCGCACATCATTTGTCATCTCGTATTCCGTTAGTTTTTCTGGCACGTGCACACACACGATCATTTGCGCACTCGTCAAATATAGGCGAGATATTGGCGCCCCCCGGGAATAAACCTTGTATCACTGGACGATCTAAAATCATTGAACAATAAGCGCTAACTGGATAACTGGCGGGGTCCTTATCGGTTCAGAGCGATAAAGGGCCCCTTCATATTACATTATAGCTCCTATAATATAATGTATCTGCTTACAACCCCCGTAACACTCCATAGCACCTCGGCCAAATGACTACATTCAGATGGTAATACGTGTAGCGCGATATCTCCAACACTGAGGGTAAAGTGCGATTAACAATTTTGGCCAGGGGTTTACTGTGGTTATATATATTCTCTCTCTCACTCTCTCTCTCACTCTGAAACCGTCGCCAAATAATCTTTCTTCCTAAAGAAGGGTGTGAGAACGTTTATCCAAGAAAAGTAAATATATACTATTCCACCATACTCCTCGTTTACTTTTATTATCTCGCTCTCTATATACTTTTTTTTACTGGAGGGGAAACGCAAGAGACAAGACTTAGTAGATTTCTTATAAATTTTCTGTCTAATCTGTGCAAATATATTACCTATGATAATATATCAAAGATATTGGTTTCTCGTTATTTTAAATTCTTTCTTTTTATTTTAACAAAATTATTTTAGTATATACTGATAAGAGAATTTTGAGAATCAATATTAATTTATGTTTGTTTAAGGTGAGAACGAATTTTCAAAATTAGGATTTTGAAAAGAAAATTTCAAATTTAGAAAATGTTTTTCTACACTGAAGGAAAAATTTATTTCATTCAAATAACCGATTACTTGTCTGTTATCAATTATATATATTTATAAATTTATAATTTATTATCAAATATGTATTCAAATCAAATAATTTTTATTTCTATCAATTAAATGGTATTCGAACCAATAATTTCAGTATTTTAAAAAAAGGAATACCATTTTATTGACTCAAATAAAAATTATTTGCTTCAAGGAAATATTTAATGAATAATAGTCATGTAATTGGTTATATTTGAATCAAATAAATTTTATTTTCAGTGTACTTTTGAAAATTATTTTCCTATTATTTTTGAGAATAGTTTCCTATTTTAATTAAAAATTATGTTCAGAGTAAATTTTACTACTTTTGAAGCAAACTTTTATCATTTTTATAAAGACATTTTCTTGGAAAATAGTAAAAGTTGTTCTGGAAACAACAATTTTACTATGTAAATTTGACTAATTTTTACTGAACTTCACTTCGAATTATTGGAAAATTCATTGAATTTTAAAACAGAAGTAGCGTTCTAATAAAAATTTTGATTAAAAATGTAGAAACTTTACAGACTACAGAAAAATATTTAAAAAATTTCAATAATTAATCGAAGGGTTTCCACAGGTCAGGGAAATCAGGGAAAAGTCAGGGAAAGTTGAATGGGTCAGGGAAGTCAGGGAAAAGTCAGGGATATTTATTAAAGTACTGGAAAAAAATAATTTTGCTGGATTCATAATTATAGTTTTATTTTATTTTTCAATATTATATTTAATTAATTATTAAAAATCATGGATTTATAGAAGAATTTTAGTTAAAAACACTTAAAAAATAAATTGTATTTTAGAGAAGTTACAAATGTTTGCAAAAATTCAATTTTGTTCAAAAATTAAAAAAAAATTCTAGTCAAAATTTCAATTATCCTTAAAAATAATAAAATTCTTCTCCAAAATCCAATAAATTTTTATAAATAATAAACATTTCACAGAAATTCAACTATTTACAAATTTTTTAAAAAATTTTTTGCAATAATTAAATTATTTTCATAAATAATAAATTTTTTTACGAAGATTCAATTATTTTCATGAATAATAAAACTCATCATAGAATTACAATTATTTTTAATACAATTTTAACTGAATTCCTCGAAAAAAATGTAATTATTCTTGAAAAATTTATTAAAATTCGTCGAAAAAATTCGATAATTAAAAAATTTGTTGATAAAATTCTTTATGAGAATTTAATTTTGAAAAAATTCATTTATTTAATAATTTTTTCATTTTTTTATTTAAATAATTGAATTCTCATAGAATTTTCTAATAAAAATTGTTTTAAAAATGAATTTCAGATAAAAAATTTTAAATAATTGATAATTGTTTATTTATTTTCTTCGAAGATTTTTAATAAAATTTTTTTAATTAATTACATTTTTCGAAGAATTTACTTAAAATTTTATTGAAAATAATTTAAATCCTGTGAAGAATTTTATTATTTAGGAAAATAATTAAAGTCTTGCAACGAACATTTATTACATTTTTTAAAAATAATTGAAATCCTGTGAAGAAATATAGTATTTAGGAAAAATATTCTTGATAAATTTATTATTAAAATTAATAAAAATTAGATATAAAATGTAATGAATTTACAAATAATTGTAAATTATTAAATTATAAATGCACAAAAATTTAAAAGTTGGAAATCATTTAAAAATTTTTTTATACTGTCAATGAGAATTTTTTTTAAATTGCAATTTGATTTTGAAAATTTTTAATTACAGTTTGGAACTTTGAATTTTTGCTTTAACTTTTTAATTGTAACTTTTAATTCTTCCTCAAGTTAATAACTAAAAACAAACATTAAATTAATCAAAAAAGCAAAATTTTGTAAACCACATTTAGCGAACAGACAAATACTCATAAATTTTCGACGAAGAATAAGATTTTTGACAAAAATGTATTCGATATCTCGTTAGTAATATCTTTTTAAAATAGAATCCGCAGGATAGGAATAATCTGTAGCAGTTTCAGAAAGATAGACAGAATTTTTTTTTGTAAATAGTACGTTATCATTCTATTGATTTTTTTTCCTTACATTTCTTGAATATCTATCCGATATTCGTTTGCAAATATTTTCCTTTTGTCTCCTTCGAAAGAATTTCAAATATTTTATAAACGATAAAAATAATGTTCTGTATTTATAATGACATCATAATAATTTAATAATCCCATTTCTAATTAATTTAGTGAGCAAAATTATTACTACTCTTGCAATAATACTCATGTATTTTTCTTCCTAAGTCGTTAAAAAGATGGGAGTGTGTGTTTAATAAAAAAAAATACGATTTTCGAAATTAATTAACGAGAAACGACTTTTAATCAATCATGAGAATTTTTTAGATCTTAAAAATGTTCTTAGAAAAACTATACCTATACAAGTGGAGAAATTTTTGATGTTCTCTCTTCCTCCTCTATCCTTAAAGTTTCGATACTAATTCCATTTTGATTGAGGCGATAATTTTTATACTATGGACTATTAAACTTCACATAAACCTAATATATCCTCCTTGGATCGTTTCTGTTTTCGGAGCAGAGAGAAATAAAGGACTTGGAATCGTGACATAAAATTGGTCCGAACATTTTCATGAACCTTTTTTTCATCTTCGTTTTCTTTGCTTTGCTTTGCTTTTTTTTTTTTTTTTTTGAAGCCGCACGGCGCCAACTAGCTTATAATATGAATCCTTTTTGGACAAACTATTAGTAACGGATTTACGCTGTATGATTTGATTATTGAATTTCGTCACAGTGCAATAATTTAGATACGGATGAATAGAATTTCCTTGAAGGTTTTTCGACACTCTTTCTCTCTTTCTCTCTCTCTCTCTCTCTTTGCTTCTCAAATCAGCGCCATTTCTCAGGTTGCAATCTGGCGCAATATTTACGGTTAATTATGCTCTTTTTCGAGCAACTTTTTCATTATAGAGGCAGCGCGCGCTGATTTCACAAAATTCGCCATCAACGCGCTTCGCGTGTTTCGTAATATGTTAATTACTTGGTCCATAAACCTGTTCATGTGCCGAAAGTGCATTATGGACTTTAACGCGCGTATATATGTATATATAGGCGACACCCTTAATTTCTTATGTTCACAGCTGTGTGCCACTTGAGAATAATAGTTTACTCGCCAATGTGTATTATAAGCGGAAGATTTATCAAGGTTGAAAAAAGCACCTGGCATTTGCCCTTCGACCCTCATATTTGCGCACGTAAATTTTGTTTGAATCCACACGAAAGTCAATTAAGCGAAAGATTATGATAATGGACTTGGATGGTAAATAGTGTAATTAGTGTATAAACTAAAACCGAAATTTACGCGTCTATGCAGTTGGAATGAGTTTCACGCATCATACCGAAGAAAATGAAGATTTTATCTGACAGTTAGAGGGGTAGAGATGATAGAAGATTTCGAGATAAGGGAGATGGAAATTCATTAAAGTTTCTGACGTGATGATAATTATGTATACATGTGTGTATATATGATAATTGAGTTTTCAGTTAAATGTTATTTATGTATTTCATATTTTTAGATTATTTTGAAAAATGTGGAGTAATTTTTTTTTAGAATTTTTATCACCTGCGTAGGAAAAGTTTCCTATATGTTTGCAATATGTTTTTAGAGTATTTTTTAAATTTATTTAATTTATCTAATACTTTTTAGAGTTTTTTTTTATTTCTTTTTATGTTATTTCAGGGATCGGATCGACTTTAAGACCTAAAAAAAAGTCGCTTTAGTCGCAAAAATATTAAATTCACAACAAAAGTCTCAAAAAGTCGCATGAAATTTTAGGAAAAATGACAAAAAAAGAGGCATGAAATTGTAAAAATTTGTAAATAAAATATAGCAAAATATTAATGGGGTATTATTAGAATTGAGTGTAGAATGTAACAAAATATTTTTATGAAAATTTTTTTATTTGTAGTTTTTTTATTTGCAATGAGACACAAAAATAATTATTTATTTCGTTTTTTTAACATCTTTGTCAATATAAGTAAAAATACCACATTTCAACGAATAACTTACGATAAAACGCAGTTTTTTTTATATGCGATAAAACACAAAAATAATTTTTAAACGTAATAATTATTTTTAACGCAAAAAAATACTTAAATGAATCGAATAATCGGTTTGATTATTATTTATTTAAAAATTTATTTTTATTATTAAAAAAAAAAATTTAATAAAATTGTACGAAAACATTTAATTATTTTCATAAATAATAAAAATTTCACAGGAATTCAATTATTTACAAATTTTTTTATAAATTTCTTCGCGATAATTTCATTATTTTTATAAATAATAAATTTTTTTTAAGGAATTCAATTATTTTCATAAAAAGTAATTAAAAGTTCTAGAAAATAATTCGTAAATAAATGTAATAGAACATTTTTTTTGAGTAACTTTTTTTCATTTATTTTCTAAAAATCTAAAAAGTTTCAATTTTATTTTTAATTAAAATTCGTAATTAACAAATAGAATTTGTAAACATTTTTTTTCTTCATTTTAAAAAAAATTCGAATTTTATTAAAGCAATTGTAATTAAGAAATAGAAATGATGCAAATTATTTCCTTATGAAAATTGAGAATTTTTTACAAAAATATTAAGAAACGAAATATGTTATGTTTCTTTTCTAAAAGAAAAGAATGAGTTTGTGAACAATATTCTGTTGAAGTTATTTAAAAATTTTAACGCAATTCTTTGACAGAATTCAACTATCTTAAAAAATATTAAAATTCTTTCTAGAAATTCAATTATTTTCAAAAATTAAAAAAAAAACTCTCGTCAACATTCAAATTATTTTTATAGATAGCAAAATTCTTCGCCAAAATTCAATTATATTCAAGAATTTTTACAAAATTCATTGTAGAATTTAATTATTTTTATAAATAACAATATTCATCACGAAAATTCAACTATTTTCAAAAATTTTAATAAAATTCATTGCAAAAGTCCAACTATTTTCAAAAATGTTTCTTAATTCAATAATTTTTAATATTCTACTATTTTAATAAAATTAAACAAAAATTTTTATAATATTCTACACGAGCATTAAATTATTTCCAAAAAAACAAAAATTTCACAGGAATTCAATTATTTAAAATAGAATTTGCATAAATTTTTTCGAAAATATTTGTTGGAACTTACAGGAAATATGTAGGAATATTACACGTGTGAGACAAAAGAAAGGAATTAAGATACAAATATTGAGACTTTATTGAACAATTAATAATTTAGTATTTAACATAGATTTCATGGGTTCTTTAGGCTTTACTTTATTTTGAACCGTACAACTTTATGTATTTACCGCAGGACCGTTTTTGTACGACTAACGAAAAATTGCAACCCTAAGTGGGACTCAGGTAATGCATTTACCTGGTTTCCCTTTCCACACAATTTTCCTTCAAGATTCATTTCTGACATTGATATTAATAATTATCGTTGTATTCCAACACTTTCCCTCAACGATAATTTTATTCTGTATTAAATAAATTCATAATATAAAACTGAATTGAACACTTTACACATCTGAAAACTATAAAAGCATTAACTGAAATTTAGTTGTATGCAAATACACTGAAGAATTAAACTCTAAACTTATTGTCCTTTAAATTATTGTCTTTAGTACCCCTTTTTGTTCTGTATCGCTGTTCTATAGATTTCACTTTTTAACATTTGATAAATCCACATAAATTTCCGGTGGTATACCTTTATTTTCCCTACTCGACCTTCTTAACCCATTGTCATTTTCGTGATGACTTTCATCATCAGTGAATGACTCAAATGATTCTGATGAATAATTTGATTCCGATGCACTTTCTACACTTGTTTCTTTCCCTGAATTTTGATCCTCTTCTTCTATTTGCTTTTCATCTGAATTTTTATTGCCTACATTGTTCTGCAAATCCTTGCCCTTTTCGTCTATATTTACCTGGATCCAATCGACATACACCATATTTCCGGATTTGTACTGACCGTTGTTTCCTGCTACGGCTGAGACTTTTATACCTGGATTGACGGGCCTCGATGTCGCTTTCCTTAATTGCACTGCATGTTTATTTTGGATATCTTCTTTAACTTTTATTACTTCTTTTTCACTCGAATCTTTAGTCTGCAACTCAAAGAGTTTATTTTTTGTCAAGACCGCTGTTGCTTTCACCTTTCCGTCTGTAGGGCTAATAACACTGCAAATTTTATCTTTGAATTGTACACTAAAACCTTTTTCTATTAACTTAGTTACCGACAATAAACTTGAACTCAGTTTTGGCACGTACAAAACATCTGTCACTTTTATTGCGATTTCTTTGCCGTTGTTTACAAGTTTAAGTGTCCCGGAACCGATCCCTTCGACGTTTGTAAATTCGGCTTTATCCGCGAACTGCACTTTCCCTTTCTTTTCACAAAAGAGTTTTTCAAAAA
This sequence comes from Leptopilina heterotoma, assembly GCF_015476425.1. Lineage (NCBI taxonomy): Eukaryota > Metazoa > Arthropoda > Insecta > Hymenoptera > Figitidae > Leptopilina > Leptopilina heterotoma. Next base: position 1,846,607 of record NW_025110813.1, read on the forward strand.
ATTCCTTGTTGTTACACATGTGGCTTGTTGCTCCTGAGTCCATGATCCAGCAATTGTCCTTTATGCTTTCACTTGCACTACACACTTTTGAGCACATATTGTCTTTTGTTGTAAAAGCAAATTGGTCATCTTTATCCACATATGAAACAGTATTCGCTTTATCTTGCTTTTGTTTCCACACTTTATATTTTTCACACTCCTTTTTAAAATGTCCTTTCTTTTTGCAAAAGAAACATTCTATTTCCGATGTGACTTGAGCTTTCATTGCTGATTCCTTACTGTAGCCTTCATTTAGCGCATTCTTATTTTTCCGCCTTTTGTATTCGTCGATTAATTTACTTTTTGCTAACGACAATGAAAGTGCTTCTTGTCTACCTTCTAACATTGTCACTAACGTATCGTACGAATCTGGTAGAGTTTCTAGTAACATTGCTGCCGCAAACTTATCTCTGATTTCTTCACCTAAAGCATTTAGTCTGTTTACCGTATTTTGCACTTTATTGACATGGTCCTCCATATCACCGTCTTCACTTAATCGCATTCTGCATAAAGTTCTGTAGAGATGAACAATACTTGCTTCCGAAGACTTTTGGTGATAATCTTCTAGAGCTTTCCATGCGTCTTTTGCGTACTTGGCGTTGATAATGTGAACTAACTGGTTATCATCCACAAGCAAACCTATGGTGGAAGAAGCTTGATCGTCCTTCTTTTTCCAAGTCGCGTCCGGAGTTTCTGGAATTTCTTCATTCACCACTGACCATATTTCCAAATTAACAAGCATTTGTTTAACTCTATATTTCCACACGGCGTAGTTATCATTGTTCAGCTTCTCTATTTGAAAACTTGGTCTAAAACTTTGAGCCATCGTGAAATAACAAACACTTTATTACTTAAAATTCTTTAAACTTTAAATTGTCACTTTTATTCAATTCACTTTAATGTCCGAATTGTCACTTGAGCTTTATATCTCTTGGTACACTGTTCTTTATTTTAATCGTTCTCTTGAAGTTAAAATTCACTTAAACTTTATTTTAACACTTTATTCCTTTCCTTTTATCTACCTGGGCCCATAACCTGTTGGAACTTACAGGAAATATGTAGGAATATTACACGTGTGAGACAAAAGAAAGGAATTAAGATACAAATATTGAGACTTTATTGAACAATTAATAATTTAGTATTTAACATAGATTTCATGGGTTCTTTAGGCTTTACTTTATTTTGAACCGTACAACTTTATGTATTTACCGCAGGACCGTTTTTGTACGACTAACGAAAAATTGCAACCCTAAGTGGGACTCAGGTAATGCATTTACCTGGTTTCCCTTTCCACACAATTTTCCTTCAAGATTCATTTCTGACATTGATATTAATAATTATCGTTGTATTCCAACAATATTAAATGCTTTAAAATTTGGCATTAAATTCTTCGCAGTAATTAAATTATTTTTATAAATTTTAAAATTTTTTTCAAAAGAATTTAATTATTTTCATAAATAATAAAATCATTCTGAGAAAGTCAATCTATTTTGTGCGATTGGTATAAAGGATTAGATAGATAGATACTTATTTAATAGATCTATTAGAATATTTTTATGATTTTTTCAGCTAGATTTTCTCAAATCTTGCATCTTTTTGTTTTATTTATATTTCCAACCATTATCGCCCCAACATTAATACTTATGGAGCTTATAAAGAATATTCTATATTTCACTATAAATGGAGATAGTAAATCATGGGGATAATTGGTCCTTAGGAATATAAATAATTATATAAAAAATAGAAAGCAGTAGTATACATATACATATATACAATTCCACGAATAAAGGAGTTGACAATAAATAATAAATGAGATAAAATCCCTAGAAAATGGCGAGTTTTATAGATTGATTCGCGATATATATTTGCATTGATAGATCTATTTTCCTAGTCACGACAGATTCGTATCCCCTTTTGCATTTAATCCGTTTCCCTCTTCTCTCTCCCTTATGGTTGTCCATAAGTTGGATACACAACTGTATATAGGCCCACACAGAGACAATGCGGCTCTGGGGCCCCAACACAGTATAATATGAGAGGTTGTGAGATATTTATGCGTCGTATTGTCTCTCTCCGCGAGACAACGACAACTTCATTCGAGCGGGGGCCCCAATCGAGTTATGAACCGCCTTGCTCTCTTATATGTATATATATATATACATTGCAGCATCAAATTGTGCATGTGTGGCATTATATTCGTAAAAGGCGGTATTCCCTCAACTTGGGTACATGATACGTATATAGACGGTAAACTTTAGAGTACACGTTGCCGTGTTCGAGAGATCTGCTCTCCGGGCGCCTCGTTACCTAAGTAACTTTAAAACTTCACTCGGAAGACACGCACACGGTATATATCCATCGCTTTTAAACAGACTTTGAAATGGTACTGACAAGCGCTTCTATTGGATAATAATTCTAACCGAGAAATTCTATTTTCTTTATTTTCCTCTTCGACTGGATCATTACATCATGAGGCTATCAATTTCTCTAAGGATTCATTTTATTTACATTTTTTTTTGCTTTGGAAAATTGCCAATTATTACATTCTCATTTTTTGTAATGATTCTTTTTCCCAAAACAAGTTTCCCAACGATTTATTTTTCAAAAAATTTTCTTTTCCAAAAAAACTTTTCCCAAAAACATATGACTTTTCCAAAATCTTTTCCCAAACATACAAAAATTGTCTCATAGAAATTATTCATATTCGAAAGCATGAAATTCAAATTTTGTTTCATTATTTATTTTTGTAACCACCCTCGTAGTGCTATTGAATCAATTGCTATGATCTATAACTCAAAATGTACAAAAATATTTGGAACGTATAAGAGTAATTGATTTTTAGTACAGTAGAACCTCGATTATCCGAGGTAATGTGGGGAAGAGGTACCTCGGATAATCGAAAACTCGGATAACACGGAACCAATGAAAATTTCAAAATTTTAAATTATTTTTTATGTGTTTAAAGTGTTAGAATAATATTAAATGACAAAAATGGACGAAATTTTAAATGCAATGATCACAAATAGTGGTTTTGTAAAATTTATTTTCCAAATTTAGTCGCTCGATTCGTTTTATCCGAGTTATTCCGCATTATCCGAGCATGTTTTGTGCCTCGGATAATCCGGAATCTCGGATAATCGAGGCTCGGATAACCGAGGTTCTACTGTAATTGAATGAAATTATTTCAAACTGTTTCAATTTGAATCACATAATTAAAAAAATAAAATTATTCCCAACAATTTACAATAAAACAAAGTTACTTCAAACTATATTCAAAATGGAACAAATTTTTTTAATATACAGAATAAAAGTATTCGAATTTAAAATAAATTGGTTTTAAATTGCCAATTTTGATTTTAAATTATTTGAAACTGCTGAAAATTGTATTAAGTTATTTAAAAATTAATCTAATTACTTTAAATTATTCAGAATTATATGTTATATTATGGACATTTTAAGTCAAATTATTTTAACTCCTCAAATTTGAATCAAATGATTTCAAACTAACAAACATTAAAATTAATTTTTTCAAACTATTGAATCAAAATGGAATTAAATGATTTTAGAGTATTCAATTTTGAATCAAATTATTTCAAATTCAAACTAATTTAAACTTAAATCAATTTATTCAAAACTGTTTAAAATTTAATCAAACTACTGTAAACTATTCAATATTAAGTTATATTACTGAAATTTTTAGTCAAATTATATATTTTAACTCGCTTTAACTTTGAATAGAATGATTTAAAACTAAAAAACTTTAAGTTAAATGATTTGAAACTAACAAGCTTTGAATTATTTTATTTTAAACTATATATTCAAAATTGAATCGAATTTGAATTAAACGATTTTAAAGTATTTAAATTTCAATCAAATTATATCAAATTATTTTAAACTATTTAACATTGAAATAAATTACAGTAATCTTTTCAAAACTGAATTATAGTAATTCAAATTCTTCAAAATGTAATCAAATATTCCAAACTAAGAAACTTTGCATTAAATTAGTCTTAACTATTCAAAAATGAATCAAATTACTTCAAACTATTCAAATTTGAATCAATTTATTACAAACTATTTAAAGTTTAACAATCTATTGAAAATTGAATTAAACTCTTCACATTTTGAGTCATATCATTTCAAACTAACAAACATTAAAATTAATTATTTCAAACTATTGAATCAAATTCGAAATTAATGATTTTAGAGTATTCCATTTTAAATCAAGCTATTTAAACTTAAATCAAATTATTCAAAACTATTTAAAATTGAATCAAATTACTGTAAACAATTCAAAATAGAATTATGTTACTAAAATTTTAAGTAAAATTGTATATTTTAACTTTTTAACTTTGAATAAAATGATTTTAAACAAACAAACTTGAAGTTAAATTATTTCAAATTATTCAAATTTTAATTAAATGATTTCAAAGTATTCATTTTTAAATGAAATTATTTTAAACTATTTTTATTTGAAGCAAATTATTTAAAAACTATTTAAAATTGAATTAATTTCCATCAAACTATTCAAAACTGAATTATAGTATTGACATTTGAATCTTTGAGTCAAATTATTTTAATTCTTGAAATTCAAATCAAATTATTTCTAACTACCTAACATGTTGTTTGTAAAAAAAAAATATTTGACTCAAAGCTAACTGGACTTTTTATTTTTGCCTCTAAAAAGTTTTCTTTGGTGTAAATAATATTTTATTTGGTTAAAATAAAAGTTATTTATTTATTTCAAATAAAAATAATAGGCAAGTTTAAATAGTAGGCAACTCAAATAGGCAAGTGTACGTACTTTTATTTAACTTAAATAAATTATGTACGGTTTGAATAAAATTTTTCTCTGGGTTTACTATATTTTAAAATATATATTTTATAAAAATATACCCACTACTTATTTTATTAAAAATTGTCTTATATTTAGAAATATAATTTAAATACAATATTTTAAAGAATATATTGTTTTTTGTAAACTCACAATTATCTTAGTAAATTTAAAAAGATTTTAGACTTTCAAGTAATTGAATAGCGAAAATCGTTTCCGCAAGAAATGAAGATAAAAATCTCTAAAAGCAATAAGTTTCCACGCAGTAGAGTTGTAATTACGAATTTTGTAATTTACTTGGCGAAAAAGTTTGTAATTTATAATTTAGATCATGACTGTCGCTCTCTTCGCGCGCATTTTTAGCAAACCACACCTTTCCACTCTCTCTCTCTCTCTCTCTCTCTTTCTCTCATCCCTCTAAACTTCTTTTTCTCATCTCTACTTTTTTCTGTGCTTTTTTTTCCTTTTTTTTTGCTTGCTTTCTCGGTGTATTCGTGCCAGTTAATAGACGCTGGGCGGACGAGTGCCGCGGGTTTACGAGCCCGTTAAGACTGAAAACGCGGCGGGAAATGAACTGTCACAGAATAGTGTAATTTAGAAAAAGTCTTATCGCCCCCAGGCATTATGGATTTTTAATTTACGAGTAGCAGACTTGAAACCCATTGAGATTCACAAAAGTTTCGTGAAAGCCGCGCAGTTAGAGGATTATTCGCTTTTTTAAGCAATTCCTGTTGCCATTTATAGAGAAGAGAGAAAAAGAGATAGAATTAAATGTATGTGTCTAATAGGGGGGAAGTTAATAAATATCCTATTGAATTGATTGTTTGCGATTTTAAAAAGAAATATTATTGATTCCACATAATAGCATACAAAATACTAAATGTGGTACTTTCTAATAATTAATTTTTATTCAGTGCATACAGAACAAATTAAATTTGATTCAATAGCATTCAAATTGGAGGAAGTAATTTTATTGCAAATAATTTTATTCAAGTTCTTGGAAGTTTAAGTAATTTGATTAAAATTTAAATAGTATGAAATAATTTAATTTAAATTTGAATAGTCTAAAGTAATTTCAATCATATTTGCAGTTTTATCAAAATTTAAAAAACTTGGAATAATTTAATTCAATTTTGAATAGTTTGAAATAATTCAATTCAAAGTTTGTTACTTCGAAATAGTTTGATTCAAATTTGTGGAGTTAAAATAATTTGAATAAAAGATTCAAATAATAATTTGAAATAAAAATTGAACAATAATTTAATTCAATGTTTGTTATTTTAAAACCATTTGATTCAAAATTTGAAGAGATAAAAAATTTGACTCGAAATTTCGAATTTTAATACTATAATACAGTTATGAATAGTTTGCCTAATCAGATTCAAGTTTGATTAATTTTGATTTGAGTTAAAATTTTAATTTCAAATAATTTTATTCAAATTTGAATATTTTTAAATCATATAATTCAAATTTGATCCAATTTTAAATAGTTTGAAGAAATTGGCTTCAATTTTAGATAGTTTTGAATAAATTTATACAAAATTGAATATTTTAAAATCATATGTAATTTAAATTTGATTCAATAGATTAAAATAATTTAAGTCAATGTTATTTATTTTGAAATTATTTGATTCAAATTTCAAAAGAGAAAAAAATTTGAAATAAAATTTCTAATTTTAATAGTATAATTCAATTTTGAATAGTTTGAAGGTATTTGATTCAATTTTAAATAATTTTGAATAAATTGATTTAAGTTAAAAAACTTTGAAATAATTTTATTCCAAATTGAATACTTTGAAATCATTTAATTTAAATTTGATTCAATAGTTTGAAATAATTTTATACAATGTTTTTTATTGATTTAAATTTGAAGAGTTTAATTCCATTTTAAATAGTTGTACTAAAATTTAAATAGTTTGAAATAATTTGTTTCGAATTTAAATATAGATTGAAGTAATTAGATTCAATTTAAAATACTTCGAATAATTTGCAATTAATATAAATTAATATTTCATTAATTAGTTTCATATAATTTAAAAAAAAAATTGTTTCGAATTTGAATAGTTTTAAGGAAATTTAAAAAGTTTAAAAATATTCAATTCACTTTTAAACAGTTTGAAATAATTTAATTGAATTTTTAATACTGATTCAAATTAAAATAGTTTAAAATAATATGATTTAATTGTAAATATTTTGAATTCATTCAATTAAATTTTTAACAAATTGATTCAAATTTGAATAGTTCAAAATAATATGATTCATTTGAGAATATTTCGAATTCATTCAATTAAATTTGTAACAATTTGATTCTTAGAATAATTTGAAACAGCTGGATTCAAATTTGAATAATTTGAATAGTTTTTAAATGATTCAAACTTAATTAATTTTTAAATATTTTGAAATAATTTATAATTCAAAAGGGGTAATTTAAATAAAATTGTTTTAAATTTGAATAATAAAATATATCTGAATACAATGTGCTGCAATGAATTTTATTGAATCTCTAGAAATTCTATTGACTCAATACACTATTAATTCAAATATTGTAAAAAATAGAATCACTATAGAATTGAAAAAATTCCAAAGTTCAAAAAAATGTCTTACACTTTGTAAGTCCACGATTAACCCGACTTAAAAAATACCTTTCTTGACAAATATGCTATTGATTCAATAGCATAATAATTACTATCAGAATAATTTTCTCTCAAATTTATGTATACATTGTACTATAAAGTTTTAGTAATCGAGCGAATAAACTTTAGAGAATTGCTACCTAAATAAACAATAATTAACTTCGACTCGTGGTAATTTTAAACAATTTGGCCGTTGAATGTAGAACGATAAAATTCATTATTGAATTGCAGAGGGAAGTGTATTAAGTAACTGACGACAGTGCACGATACTTGGAAATTTCTACCTTTCCGTTAAGTCTCAGCGTGACACGATATCATGGGGTGATTTCGTAAAATTTATTTGACGGTAGGGACATTTGCTAAATTGTTGTTCTCTATAGTGCTAAGTGAGCGCAAAGTGTTAGCTCGTGTTACTGACCGCAGGTGGTGGTCCCTCAACATTGTGTGTTAACAAAATAATCATCAACTCCCTCTTTCATAAATATTCTTCGAATATTATATTATATAAACTTTAATAGTATAATTGATCGTGAATTTAATTCATTTCAAAAGCAACGAAACTTAGACTAAATTATTTAATATTTATCGCAAACTATTCACATTTCAAGACAATTGTTTTCAATTATTAAACTTTGAATCAATTACACAGGCACAAAAAAAGTGTTTTGGCCGAGACACTATACACTAGTATATTTCCCGCTGAATCCGAAGTCAGAATTGTCAAATTGGATCTTTTTTAAGATAAACTCAAAAACTGACTCAAAAAAACGAATTAGAACCAAAAAGAAAAAAAATTTTTTTTATGACACTACACTAGTATATTCCCATGTATTTTTGTCCAATGAATCTGAATCCGAAGTCAAAATTGTCAAATGGGATCTTTTTTTGAGTTATACTCAAAAAACGACTCAACAAAAAACCAATTAGAACCAAAAAATAAAAAAAAAATTTATAACACTATACATGAGTATATTCCCATATATATTTTTTCACGCTAAATCCGAATCCGATGTCAAAATTGAGAGAATTGCTCAAAAATTTGAGATAAACTCAAAAAACGACTCAAAAAAACCGAATTAAAATTTAAAAAAATAAATATTTTTTTGTATGATACTATACTAGAATATTTCCATGTATTTTTCACGCTAAATCCGAATCCGAAGTCAGAATTATCAAATTGTCTCAAAATTTTGAGATAATCTCAAAAAAATTGATAAAAAAGCTATTCAAAATGAAATTTTTTGCTATGACACTGTACTATAGTGTATATTCCCATGTAGTTTTTCACTCTGATTTCGAAGTCAGATTTTCAATTATTTTTAATACAATTTTGATCAAATTTTGTGCAAAATGTAATTATTCTTTAAAAACTTTGTTAAAATGCGTCAAAAGAATTCAATTAATTAAATATTTGTTGATAAAATTATTTATGAGAATTTAATTTTAAGAAACATTCAAATATTCAATAAATTATTTTTTTGTATACTTAAATAATTGAATTCTAGTAGAATTTTGTATAATAAAAATTGATTTAAAAATGAATTTCAGTTAAACAAATGAATTTGAAAATTCTCTGAAAACTGCGTTTGAAAAATTATTAAAAATAATGGATTTATAGAAAAATATTAGTTAACACCAAAAAAGAATTTAATTTTGGTGAAGTTACAAATTATTGCAGAAATTCAATTGTTTTCAAGAGTGATTAAATCCTGCGCAGAAATTTATTTATTTTGTTCAAAAATAATAAAAATTCTTCTTAAGAATTCAATTATTTTCATAAATAATAAAACTCAATGGAGAATTTCAATTATTTTTAATACAAATTTTAATCGAATTTCTTGGAAAATGTAATTATTCTTACAAATTTTATTAAAAATCGTCCAAAGAATTCAATTATTTAAAAATATGTTGATAAAATTCTTTATGAGAATTGAATTTTAAGAAACATTCAATTGTTCAATAAATTATTTATTTTTGTATTTAAATATAATTGAATTCTAGTAGAAGTTTTTAATAAAAATTAATTTAAAAATAAATTTCAGTTAAAATTTCAGATAATAATTGAATATTAAAAGCAATATAGCGTGAATTTTTAGAAATAATTGAATTTTGAAATTGATTTTTTTGAAAAAGTGTAATTGAATTTTTTTTATATTATTTGAAGTTTTTATTTTCTAATATATATTTAATTGAAGAATTTATACGAATAATTGAAATTTCGTAAAATTGAAATGTAAACAAATGAAATTGAAAATTCTCAAAGAACTTTTTCAAAAATTATTAAAAATAATTGATTTAAAGAAGAATTTTAGTTAAAAACAGGAAAAAAATTAATTTTGATGGAAAAGTAAGAAATTATTGCATAAATTCAATTATTTTCGAGAGTAATAATATTCTTCGCAAAAATTAAATATATTATTATTTTTTCGAAGTTATCATTTAATTATTATCAATCACATATATTAAAATTAAATATTGTTCAAAAATAATAAAATTCTTCTTAGAGATTCAATTATTTTCACAAATAATAAAATTTTTCACAAGATATCAATTATTTTTAATACGTAAATTTAATTGAATTACTCGAAATATGTAATTATTTTTAAAAATTTTATTAAAATTAGTCGTAAAAATCCAATTATTTAAAAATTTGTTGATAAAATTCTTTATGCGGGAATTGAATTTTATAAAAAAAACATTGAATTATTCAATAAATTATTTATTTTTGTATTTAAATAATTAAATTCTAGTAGAATTTTCTAATAAAAATTGATTTAAATAAAATGAATTTAAGTTAAAATTTTAGATAACAATTGAATATTAAAAGCAATATAGCGTGAATTTTTAGAAATAATTATATTTTTAAATTAATTATTTTAATAAAATTTTAATCGAATTCCTCGATAAATGTTCTTCCTCGATAAATTCTTAAAAATTTTATTTAAAATCGTCGAAAGAATTCAATTATTTAATTCAATTATTATCTTATACATATATATTTAATTGAAGAATTTACGAATAATTAAAATTTGTAAAATCGATTATTGCAAATAAATGGATTTTAAAAATTGTCGAAGAACTTTTTCGAAAATTAATTGATTTAAAAAAAAATTTTAGTGGCAAATTCTTACAAATAATAATTGAATTGAAATGATGAAAATAATTTTGAAGAAGTGCAATATTCTTATAATATAAAATAATGATTTTATCAATTTGCCATCTTTAATTACACTGTGAAAAAAGGGAGTTAAATTTTAACTCCCCAGGGGATTCTATAAAAGTCGCACCCATTGGAGAGTTAATGCCAGGGAAGTTAAATAAAGAGAGTTAAAATTTAACACCCAAATGCTAACTCCCCATGGAAAAAATAACTCGCGCGGGTGTTGAATGAAGGGAGTTAGAAATTAACTCTCTTTTGGAGTTGATTTTTAACTCGAAAAATTTAACTCCCAACTCCCGAGTCCGTTAACTCCCTAAATTTTTTACAGTGTATTATAAAACATGAAGAAATCAATAACTCCGAGTCGAAGACTCGGAGTTATTGATATCTTCATGTTTTATAATACACTGTAAAAAATTTAATTTATAGTTTAAAGTAAAATGTTTTCTTATTTGACTCGGACTGGTTATACACTGTAAAAAATTTAGGGAGTTAACGGACTCGGGAGTTAAATTTTTCGAGTTAAAAATCAACTCCAAAAGAGAGTTAATTTCTAACTCCCTTCATTCAACACCCGCGCGAGTTATTTTTTCCATGGGGAGTTAGCATTTGGGTGTTAAATTTTAACTCTCTTTATTTAACTCCCCTGGCATTAACTCTCCAATGGGTGCGACTTTTATAGACTCCCCTGGGGAGTTAAAATTTAACTCCCTTTTTTTACAGTGTATTTTTGTCAGTAATTGGTCTGTAAAGACAGTATTTTTTAAATACTTTCATTGGTTCGTGCCCTGTTATAATCGATTAAAAGTAGATTATACTAATTTTATAGTATTTAAATTTTTTATTTTTAACATTGCTTTTGAATCATTATAGTTTTTCGGGTGTAAAACCACTTTTCAAATAATTTCCCAAAAATATGAAACAAATTATTGAATTTTCAAATAGAAAATTGAAGAAAAATCAATGGATTAGTTTCAGCATTAGACGAGGCTAATTTTAAGTACTCACCAAACCATATCATGGTCATTTTGTCACCCACTCTCGTGAGAAACAGCGAAGAGAATATATCATATTATATTCTTTTTTGTATATAATACTTTCCACAGAGTCACGCTATAAATTACAAACGATGCGACAGCCACTCGAAAAGTGGTTTTGTGCTTTCCAAAAAGCAGAAAATGCGATCTCCGCGAAGAGACATCATCATGAAAGGAGAACTGGGCGAACCAGACAATAATAAAGTCGAGTTCTTTTTCAGAATTTCCATGAGTCCCTTATATGTATATATACACACACAGTGGCATTGTAAAAGGGTCCCATTCAAAAATTTTTGACTTGACCAAAAAAAAAGGGGACCACTCGACTGTCTCGAATTCATGAATGGACGCCCTCCTTCTTCTTCTTCTTCTTCATATATATTCTTTCACTAACATTTTCAACCCCCTTACCCCACCACTTCATTTTTCTCTATATAAACTTTCTTCCCTCTCTATTACTCCAAAGGATGATTCTCCTGTTTTTTTTTTTTTTTTTTTTTTTGACGACATTTTTATGAAATAAAAACGTTTCTATAAAGATATTAACTCGAGTAGTCATTCTTTGGGCTTTTATAGATTTGTCGAGAGTAAGAGAAAAAAAAGGGGAGTTGCATTCAGACGACGTTTACTCGATAAATGTATAAGCGTGTAGGCTGTAGGGATTTCAGTGTCAAATTCATAATGGCATGAAAAGCACTCATCTGAAATGAATTCTTGATTCTCAAGACTCGTGTCTCACGCGAAAGGGGAGGAAGGGGTGGGAGGGAAATTGAGGTTGGAAGGTAGAATTTGATTTTTTTTTCATGGTGAAAAGAGAATTTTATCACAGTATATCTTAGATTAGAGTTTTGTTCGCGCTCTGATTTCTGTCAACTCTTTCACCATTGATATATCCGCTTGGAACTGCTGGAGACTTAATTGAAATTTCAGACCACACTTTACTCTCTCTTTTTCTTTTTTTCTCTCGCTCTCTCTGTCTCTCTTTTGTAGAAATGAAAACTCACACCGTGCTTTAGAATTTAATTTTTTTTTTCGAAAAAGATATGGATTTCTTTTATGAGCATATTTTTTTTTTGTATTTGACAATGGTTGAGGAGTAACAATAATAATTGAACTCCTTTTGTTGACATTTATTCTGAAATCAGTGCGGATCTTCTATTTTTATAATACGGTAGGAAAAGGGTGGTTGTTATTAAAAAGAAGTTAAATTAAGACAAGATGATATATTTCTTTTTGGGTGCAAACATTTTTTTTTGTAATCCAGAATGAAAAGTGTAGTTTGTAACAATTTGGAGAATAGTTATTTTCGCTTGGGTGAATCCATTTATAGATTTAGAGAGTTAAGTTTCGGTTGTTTTGTTGACAAAATGTTTTGCAAATCGTAAAATTTCCGTACAAATCGAAATAACAATTTGCAATTATTGACAATATTTTCGAACAGTTGTATTTGAAAATTTTTCTATTTATTGCAATTTTAGGAGAAATTTGCTAAGAATTTGTAGCATTTATTACTGATTTAAATTTGTGCACTACTTTTAATTATAATTCAGATTTAGAGAGATAAATGTGACACATTCCAAAGAAAGGTACCCACGAAGAAAATGATTTTAAGGTTATGTTTGTTTTATTTTTAGCTTAATTAAAATTTACTGTTTAATTGTGTAAAACTAGAATTAATTTTTATTAATTTATTTTTCCTTATTAGTTATTTTTTACATCAAAATTTCTGTGTCTCAAGATTTTTTTTCTTTATACTAAAAATTACAAATATTTGACAAAACTGTTCTGTAAATTGCAAGAAATTGACAAGATTAAATTTTTAAAATTTATAAGAAAATTCTGAATTTTTGTGTTTTTTTTTATCACGAAAACTTTGAAATTACCACAAATTCTAATACAAAACCTACAATTTTTTCTATTTCTGACAATAATTTCTTTTTAAATAACTTAATTTTTCAACAACTATCATAAAATTATGACTTAAAAATTATTTAATGAATAATTTTTACAATTTTCATAACCTACTAGATTAATAGAAGAATTTTAGTTAAAAATACTAAAAAAAATTTGAATTTTGGAAAAGTTACAAATGATTCCAGAAATTCAATTATGTTCAAAAATTAAAAAAAAATTCTCGTCAAAATTTCAATTATCTTTATAAATAATAAAATTGTTTATAAAAATTCAATTTATTTTAAAATTTTTAATAAAATTCTTGGCAAAATTTTACAGGAATTCAATTATTTACAAAATTATTAATAAATTTCTTCGAAATAATTCAATTATTTTCATAAGTAATAAAATTTTCCCAGAAATTCAATTATTTAAGATACAAAATTTCATAAAATTTTTCGAAAAATATCAATTATTTAAAAAGATTTTTAAAAAAATTCGTCGCAAGAATTCAATTATTTCAAACAATTTAACAAAGTCCTTTTCAAGAATTCAATTATTTTTATAAATAATAAAATTCAGTTATTTTTATAAACTTGAATAAAATTCGTTGCAAGAATTTAATTATTTATATAAATAATAAAATTCTTCACAGAAATTCAGTTATTTTTATAAACCTGAATAAAATTCGTTGGAAGAATTAAATTATTTTCAAAAGCAATAAAATTCTTCGCAGGAATTTAATTATGTTCAAAAATTAAAAGAAAAATTCTTATATTTCAAGTATCTTTTTAAATAATAAAATTCTTCTCCGAAATTCAATTATTTTAGAAAATTTTTAATTATTTTCATAAATAATAAAACTCATCGCAGGATTTTAATTATTTTTGATACAATACAATTTTGATACAATTTTAATCGAATTCTTCAAAAAATGTAATTATTCTTAAAAATTTTATTAAAATTTGTCAAAAAATGTAATTATTCTTAAAAATTTTATTAAAATTTGTCAAAAAGAATTCAATTATTTAAAAGTTTGTTGATAAAATTCTTTATGAAAATTTAATTTTAACAAACATTCAATTATTCAGTAAATTATTTATTTTTTAATTTAAGTAATTGAATTCTTCTAGAACTTTCTAATAAAAATTGATATAAAAATAAATTACCGAATAATCGATTTATTATTTATGAAAATAATTGAATTATTGCAACGTATTTTAATACATTTTTTTTAAATAATTGATTTTTTTTTGAGAAATTTTATTACTTGTAGAAATAATTGAATTCTTGGGAAGGATTTTATTAAAATTTTTGTAAATAATTAATTTTTTTTGAAAAATTTTATGGTAATTTAATTTATTACAAAACATGAAGAAGGCGATCTCTCCGAGTCTTTGACTCGGATTGATCGCCTTTTTTATGTTTTGTAATAATATTCCTATAAGTTGTTGAATTTCAAAAAGGTTTGAATTTGAATGTTAAGTGCGTTTTGGCTATCTGCTTTGCAAAAAGCAATTAAATAGAAAAAAAAGAATTTGAATTATATGTTTTGAAGAATTTTAATTTCTACAGAAAAATAATAATGATTAAATATATATTTAAAAAATAAGTTTTTGATGTTTTTGAATAATTTTACAATTAAAGAAGTTTGTAAAAAAATCTAATAGAACATTTTTTTTGAGTATATCTAATAATTTTTTGAGTGAATCAGAATATTCTTCAGGGTCAGGGAAAAAGTGATAATTCTGTTTGGAAATTAGGAAAATTCAGGGAAAATGAAAATGAAATATTTCTGGTAACCCTGTTATAAAAAGGTAAAAAAAATTGTGTAAAAAATTGTTTTTAATTTGTCAAATATTTCCCATGAAACTTGTTACTCGGGGTTTTTCTAAGTCGCTGATTACGAATCTGAGGCCAGATTTCAAAAGTGTAATTTCAAAAGTCATTAAATTGTATTTTTTCACTGAAATTTAATAGTTTTTAAAATATTTGTCTGTCATATTGGATCCGCCATTTTGAATTTTTGAAATCTGTCCACATAAAGTCCTGAGGGACTCTCCTCATTTACTCCGAAAATAGTAAAAAGCTATAGAAATTTGCACAAATTGATAATAACAGTTTCCGCGTGTGAAAAGAATGTTTTTTTGATAAAGGATGTTTATTTGAATCAAAAAAATCGTTTTTTTTTTGGAAAAGAGAGCTCTTCATTATACTTCCAATTGCAATTCTAATGTACTTTCCCTTTTTTAATCATGGAATTAATTTTCTTTATTAAAAATTTCGTAATAACATGTTTTCATTTCCTGCGTGCGATTTTAATCAGAGAAATGGACGCATACCACGAAAGATGATTTTAGCGTATGGGAGAATAGTGTTGATTACATATATGACAGTATATATATACACCGAGATTGTATTATTATATACTGAATATATATACAACACCTATTGTATGTAGGTACACACATACTTGTACAACGAACGTTATGCACCGTCCGAAGCAATCTCCAATCTGTATCCTCGCGTGCTTTCTGCCACGCGCATTATCGTGATCATTAATACGCATCGCAAGGGATTTATCGGCTGATAATTAATTTCAATTGCGTAACTGAAGTTAATCGCTCATTAAGACCCGCTAAAAGCGTCGCGCACTTAATTTTACAGCAAGTAATTTCTTTTCCCTTTAACCCTTCTCTCTTATACATATATACATTTATCGTATATAGTTCTCGACAATCTCGGTAATAATAAAATTATACTGTTGCTGTGAATTTTAAGGGGGATGAAAATAATTATATTTTTGCAAATTTTAATAATAGATTTCATATATGAAAAATGTTTTTTTATTTTTTTACTTCTTGATGTTTTGTCGAAAAAAATTTGTTTCTTGATGCTTTTCGACTAAATAATTTCTTTTTTAAATAAATATTTCATTATAATTATTTTTCCATAGGAATTAATATTTTTAAAACATGCAAATTCAAACCTTTTTGAAATTTAACAACAAAAATTGTTACATGAAGAAATCGATCACTCCGAGTCTTCGACTCGGAGCAATCCATGTCTTCATGTTTTATAATATATAATTAAAGATGACCGAGTGATAGAATCATTATTTTATATTATATATTAAAATTTTGAACAGAAATAAAAAAAAATTTTTTTTAAGTATTTGAATTTTGCAAATTAATTTTGATATTTATAAAAATAACTAAAATTTTGACGAGAATTTAAAAAAAAATTTTGAAAATAATTGAATTTTGCAAAGAAGTTTATCAGAACTTTTAAAAATAATTAAATTTCCAAGATTAATTTTATTATTTATGAAGATAATTAAAATGTTGACAAGAAATTTAAAAAAATTTTTGAAAATAATTAAATTTCTAGGATTAATGTTATTATTTATTAAGATAATTAAAATGTTGACGAGGAATTTAAAAGAAAAATTTTAAATAATTGAATTTCTAGAATGAATTTTATTATTTATAAAGATAATTAAAATTTTGAACAGATATAAAAAAAAATTTTTTTTAAGTATTTGAATTTTGCAAAATAATTTTGATATTTATAAACATAATTGAAATTTCGACGTGAATTTAAAAAAAAAATTTGGAAATAATTGAATTTTGCAAAGAAGTTTATCAGAACTTTTGAAAATAATTAAATTTCCAGGATTAATTTTATTATTTATGAAGATAATTAAAATGTTGACGAGAAATTTAAAAAAAATTTTTGTAAATAATTGAGTTTCAGAAAAGAATTTTATTATTTATAAGAATAATTGAAATTTTAAACAGATTTAAAAAAAAATTTTTAAAAGTATTTGAATTTTGCAAAAGAATTTTGATATTCATAAAAATAATGGAAATTCTGAACAGATTTTAAAAAAAAAATTTTAAAAGTATCTGAATTTTGCAAAAGAATTTTGATATCTATAAAAATAATTGAAATTTTGACAAGAGTTTAAAACAAATTCTTGAAATTAATTGAATTTTGCAAAGAAGTTTATCAGAACTTTTGAAAATAATTGAATTTCTAGAATGAATTTTATTATTTATAATGATAATTGAAATTTTGACAATTTTTTCAAAATTTTTTAAAATAATTGAATTTCGGAAAAGAATTTTATAATAATTATAAGAATAATTGATATTTTAAAGAGAATTTTTGAAAAAATGTTAAAAATATCTAATTGAAATTTTGCCAAGAATTTTATTAAAATTTTATTGCGGATTGTTTGAAATTAAAATATGTGTTGTCGAGAAATTTGTTCGGAAAATTTGTGTGACTTTTCGTGACTTTTTTTGTGAATTTATGCGACTAAAGCAACTTTTTTAGAGTCTTGAAGACGATCCGAGCCCTGTGTTTAGATTTAGAAAGTAAAGTCTTCACTGTTTACAATTTTTGAAAATTTTTCGAGGGCTTTTTCTATTTCTTGGATGCAAATTTTTATGATTTGACATCGATTTAGACTTTGACATTGACCTTGACCTTCATTTTTTCACTTTCATTTTAAAATTCGAAGTGAAAGTCAAAGCGAAGGTCAAAGACAAGAAGTAACAGAGTCAGAGGCGAATCGAAAGCCTGAAATTTACTCCGAAAATAGTTGAAATTTCCCAAAATTTATAAACATAAAAATTTACATAATATTATATAACTTAAAAATGTTTATTTTAGATTTGAGTTTTAATTATTAGTAGAAATTTTACTCCATTAGTTTTCTTTGTAAAAACTCTATAAAAGATAAATTCAAAATATACCTGAATTCGTAAATAAAAATTTATTTTTCAAATGGTTCTTTTTTACCTGTTTTTAGTTTTTTTGTTGCTTATTAATTTCAAGAATTGTTTGCTACATTGTATATATACACTGTAAAAAATTTCTGAATTTTATCCGATAATATAAACGGTAATTTTTCCGAAATTAGGGGGAAATCAGTTTTTCCGAATATTGAATAGGAAATATTTCCGAAAGTAGGTGGAAAAATACTAGTCGCATAAAAACCGGAAATTATTCCTTTATTTTCGGCAAAGTATCCGAAGATCGCGGATTTTTTACCAGTTTTTCTGTAACAATTTCCAAAGTTAAATGGAAAAATAATTTTTCCGACAAAAGTCGGAAATTATTCCATAATTTTTTGTAAAGTTTCCAAAGATAGTGGATTTTTCACCAGTATTATTATGAAATATTTCTGAAGCGAAGTAAAAGAACAGTTCTCCCAATACTTAATTGGAAGTATTTCCAAAGTTAAGAGGAAATACACATTTTCCGAATATTTAGTAGGAAATATTTCTTCTTTCCTAATCTGAATTAGTAAAAAATTCAACTTTGAAAGCAAAAATCAGTAAAAATTGTCTGTTAAGTAATTATCGAATTTTGACTTTTTTAACCATTTGTTAAGTATATCAATAAATTATTTTTTTACATTTAATTTATAATTATTAGTCAACGTTTTTTTCACTAATTACTAAAGAAAAAAATCCGATATGTGTATTTATATACTACTCTTTAAATCTAAAAAAAGTGAAAATTTACTTAGAATACATCAAAAGTATTCCACGTAAGATAATAAGTATATATATATAATTAAAAATAAATGAAAAATCATTTATGAATTAGTCTACATGCACGTACTTTTTTACGTGAAAGACTTATGACGTAACTTTTCTAAGAGCATTTTCACTTACTTAAATTTGAAGAAAAATAATTAGTTTATTTTTACTGTTTTAAATTTAAAAACTGTTAAATAAGAAAAATAATTTTTCTATAAAAATGTGTCTGTGTATGCAGTAAATAGTTCTCAAATATTCCTCAAAAATCTAAATATATATATATCCTAAATTTAACGGAAATGTGAAAAAAAATGTTAACAATACTATGAATCGGTTGGTCAACAGTTTTAAAGAGATTGAACCTTTCGAAATTCCATAGAAGTTAGAAAGAACAGATTTTACTCCACATGTTTCTTAAAACTGATACTTTGCAGCAGATTCTCATAGCCTCCCTTGGTCGAGCGCGTCTAAGCGTGCGCTCCCAATGGTTGAAGGCTCCATTAAAAAAAACCCTACGCACAGACAGCACTATAAGGCTGACAGTTCAAATCGTGGTAGATAGATAAATAGATACTTCCGTAAAAATGTAAATAATAATTTTTTTTAAATTAATTTACATTTATTTTAATATATCAGAATGTAATATAAACAGTTTTGATTTTTTACATAAATATTCAAATGATTTAAGTAGAATTTCCGAATAAATAGTAGGAAATATTTCCGAAATTCATGGTAGATAATTCCTTTTATTTATTCGGAAAAATTTCCACCGTTTGGGGTTCCGTGCTGTCCGTATTTTTTCGGAAAAAATTCCGAAAAATTTTTTACAGTGTAGTAAATGAATGATAATGAATTCAGGATTTCAATCGATTAGGATGAAAATTCGTGCCAAGTGCAAATTAAAAAGAGAAGTTTCGTTCGTAGGAAATATATATTATTTATTTACATTATATATAAATATATACGAAGACTTAATTAATTGAAGTTGAATTTCAATATAATCTTGATAGAGAATTTGTAGCAATTCGCCGTAGTTTGATATTATTTTTGCTTGTTATTCCACTTTTTTTTACTGTATTCCGTTAAAAAGAAAATTTACATCAAGATTGGTATCAATTTTGTAAATGTGATCGTTTATTCTCGGTTTGGGTTAAAATTCTCAGTTTTTTGCGTATTACACTTAAAATCACAAAATGGAAAATAAATTCATCAGCAGAAAATAGAATTAGTAATTTTTATATCAAATATAAATTGATAATTATTATTAATACTGTTATTATTATTATTATTATTATTATTATTATTATTATTATTTTTTATTACTTTCCTTAATTAACATTTAAAATTCGATCGAAAGAATATTAAACTTTGTAGAAATTATTATCGACTTTTTGAAGATCATGTCAAGCTACTGTTGAATTCAACAAAAGAAAATATTAAATTATTCTATAAAAAATGATTATTAAATTAGAACAGTCATATGTGCATTCAAATTAGATAATATGCCGATAATGATACAAATTCAATAATCATCATGCAGCTCATTAGTTTGTTGAATGTTGATCTTTCTTGGATCATTAAAATATTTTTTTCAGAACGTTAAATTGTATTATCAGGTTATTTATTTATTCCTACGTGAATCATTAATAAGTTCAATTCTAAAATTATCTGCTTCATAATTACCAGGTTATCATGATATTTAATTATAATGATGTACACATGAATGAAGCATCATTTTCCCTAATTAAAAAATAAATGAAAAGTCGTTCAGTGAAAATTGACTATTTTATTTAGTAGTTAGCAATTTTTTTTAGTAAAATTCTAGTGAAAAATGGCTGAAATTAGTGGAAGTTTTTAATAATTTAAAGTTTTTAGTAGGATAAGTTTTTTTAGCTACCTAATTTAAATCAGTTGAATTTTTACCAAAATAAATTAATAAGAATTACTATTTAGTTATTTACTTTTCCTATTTAGTTAGTACCTAAGTATTCTACTAAAAATTTGTGAATATGTTTACTAAGTTGAATTAGTGGCCCAATTTTCACACCCTAAAAACATAATCTACATTTTAACCGCAGATTAAACAAATGTAGGGGAGACTGGGGTAAACCCGCTCACAGGGTAAACCCGCTCACTAGCGATTTTACGCTATGAACTCAACTTAAGATGGAAATATTGGTACTGTGAATAGTACTTAACATTTAACTTATATTAACGAACTTTTGTTTAGTTTCATGAATTCAACACAGAATCAGAGACGATCAAATGTTTTTAGAGGTGTCAGAAAAAAAAACGTATTTTGGATTTTTAAGTTTTTCGATCATTATTTTTGAGTCTTAATTTATCTGGCAAATTTTTTTTGTTGCTATTGGATGTCCTTCATCGAAGTACATATATAGTTTTGTCTTATTTAAAAAAGATTTAATTAAATTTATTCTGAAATGTGAGGAATACACTCGGGGTAAAGTCGCTCACGTGAAGTCGGGGTAAAGCCGCTCACTTAGTTTTAAATTTAAAATTTAGAATAAAATAATTTCACGTATTATATTTCAACAATAACACAATTTATGACTTATTAAAACCAAAATTGTAACTACATTTCACTTTCTCTTAATAAAATATAACACTATTTAAATCCATAGTTGTAATTCATGAAATCTATGTTCATTATTTATTAAACCAATTTGTTGTTTATAGAATTGTTTATAAAACTCATAAATTATCAATAATAATTCATACTTAAGACGGGAATAAGACGAACTTTAATATTTAAAAAATAAAACTCTTCCGTCTTGAAAAGATAAAGTGAGCGGGTTTACCCTGGAAAATTGTGATTTCGAAATTTGGTATATGTTTATTAAAAAGTTTCTCTAAGTAAAACTAAAAAAAATAAATCAAAAACTATTTTTTATTTTTTTAGTAGAAATCAAAAGCTTTCAAATGATATAAATTAACTTGGATTTAGAGAATAATTTCCTAGATTTTATCCGATCTGAAAAAAAGTGAGCGGGTTTACCCCAGTCTCCCCTAATATAATTTCTACTAATTTAATAATAAAATTTACTAATTCAAAAGCAAAAAGTCAGTCAGTAATTCAAGTTACATACTAAACATAATCTTTACTAATTAAAATGAAAAATACTCTTTTTTTGAGAGGAGAATTTGAAAAGATATATTAAAGAAGATAATTTTTTCTCTAAATATGAGATTATACATTTTTTTGGGTGCACTAATTTGATTTAAAGAATAAGTATCGTACCAA
Source organism: Leptopilina heterotoma (assembly GCF_015476425.1). NCBI lineage: Eukaryota > Metazoa > Arthropoda > Insecta > Hymenoptera > Figitidae > Leptopilina > Leptopilina heterotoma. Next base: position 1,869,020 of record NW_025110813.1, read on the forward strand.
TTTTAAACAATCAAAATAAATTCAAAATATTGAAAGAAGATCGGAATATTCAATGAGTTCATCTTGCGAACAGTAGATTGTGCTGAACACTCAATTGTAGGGTAGATCATAAAACAATGGCCTTATGATTTACATACGGTCGTAGATCTCTTTCTCTCTCTCGAGTTTCTATTCAGATCTCAAAAATAATGGTTTCTAACAAAGATCATAGTGTAGATCATGAAAGAATTGTTTTGTAGAATATATACTATATAGATCATCATAAATGCCCCTCCAACTTGAATCGTCAGAATATGATTATCATACCATTATAGAATGTATTGTATAGTCAAATAATTGAAATATCAAATGTCAATTATTAAATATCAAATATAACTTTAAACAGTAATAGAACGTCAAATTACTACAACTCCAAATTAGCAAAATATAAAAATTTTGCAATAAAAACTTGAAATAATTTCAAAAGAAATTCATTAAACTTTTTCAAACAAATTAATTCTATACAATTGTTAGTTAAAAGTATGAAAAATTGAGATTTTCAAAAATTTTAATTTGAAAATTCTACAAAAATTCAATTATTTTAATACAAAAATAAATAATTAATTGAATTCTCATAAAGATTATTATCAACAAATTTTTAAATAAATAAATTCTTTTGACGAAATCAAATTTTATTAAAATTTACAAAAATAATTTAATTCTTTAGAAGCATTTCAATAAAATTATAAAGAATTGCATTTTTTGAGAAATTTATATTATCAATTATTATTTAAAATTTTAACTGAAAGTAATTTTTCAATTAATTTTTATTAAAAAATTCAACGAGAATTCAATTATTTGAATATAAAAATAAATAATTTATTAAATATAATTTAATGTTTCTTAACATTGTAGGTATATACTAAAAATAATTGAAATTCTGCGAAGAGTTTTATTCATATTAATATGAAAATAATTTAATTCATAAGAAGAATTTTATTATTTATGAAAATAATTTAATTACTGCGAAGAAATTTTTAAAAAATTTGTAAATAATTGAATACCAGTGGAAGTTTTATTATATTTCTGAAATTAATTAAATGTTTGCGGGGAATTCTTTTGGAAAATTTTATTAAAATCATTGATATTGAAAATCATTAAATTGAGGAAAATTTTTAGAAATAATTGAAATTTTTGCAAAGAATTTTATTAAAATTTTTGAAAATAATTGAATTTTGGAGAAGAATTTTATTATTTTTAAGGATAATTGATATTTTGACGAGAATTTTTTAAAATTTTTTAACATAATTGAATTTTTGCGAAGAATTTTATTATTTTTGAAAATAATTGAATTCTTGTGATGAATTTTGATATTTATCAAAGTAATTAAATTTTGGAAAAGAATTTTATTAAAATTCCTTAAAATAATTGATTTTATGGGAAGAATTTTGTTGTTTATCAAGATAATTGAATTCTTTTGCAGAATAATTACTTAAATCTTTTTGAAAATATTTGATTTCTTGCGACGAATTAAAAGTTATTTATGAAAATAATAATTGAATTGTTGAAACGAATTTTATTATTTTATTGAATGTTTCTTAAAATTGAATTCTTTCGTCATGTTTTAATAAAATTTTTAAGAATAATTGCATTTTTCGAGGAATTTATTTAAAATTATATTAAAAATATTTGAAATTCTGCGATGAAAATAATTGAATTTCTAAATTTAATGTTATTATTTATGAAAATTATTGAATGTTTTCATAGAATTGTATAAAAAAATTGTTTCAATAATTAAATTATTTGATAAATTTTATGATAATAGTAAATATTGAAAATCATTGAATTGCGAAAAACTTTTAAAAGTAATTGAAATTTCGCAAAGAATTTTATTTAAAATTTTGAAAATAATTGAATTTTTGGCGAAAAATTTTGCTATTTTTTAAGATAATTGAATTCTTGACGAGATATTAGTTAAAATTTTTAAAATTAATTGAATTTCGATGAAGAATTTTATTACTTTTGAAAATAATTGAATTCTTGTGTTGAATATTATTATTTATGAAAATAATTAAATTTTACAATTTATTAAAATCCCTAAAAATAATTGAATTTCTGTGAAGAATTTTGTTATAATTATAAATATAATTGCGTTAAAACTTTTGAAATAATTGAATAATATTAAAAAATTTATTCTTGTCAGAAATAGAAACAAAACTCTAAAGGTTTATTGTATTAGAATTTGTGGTAATTTCTTAATTTATGAGTCAAACAAAAAAAAACTCCAAAATTCAAAATTTTCTTATGAATTCTAAAAATTAATTAGTTTTCAAGAATAATTACAATAACTTTAGAAAACAACAATTTTCCCGGATATTTCGATCAAAATTCCCTGACTTTTACAGGTTTTTGTAAGGTTTATAAAATTCCCAGCTGATATTTCAAGGTTGCGTATAGCAACCCTGTGTATAAATCACGAAACGAGAGTCGATTTTCCCTCATTTACAAAGATCATCAGTATAATCTAATCTTTATTGTGAATCCACCGTACCGCAGACAATTAATTGAATCAAAATTCTAATCTATATAATCATCTTGATTAGGGAATTTGTAACAATTCAACAGTATTTCTATATGTAAATCCGGTTCTATTCTTTTTGTTCATTAAAAATCTATATATAAAAGAAAATTTACATCAAGATGGTATCAATTTTTATATGTTGTTGATTCGTTTGCTTTAGGCGAATAAGCGAGCATCAGCGATCGCGTCTTCGAAATCTTAATGGGGAATGTCGTTGCGGGTTAACAAGCCCAAAGATATCGTTCTCGCAATTTCAAAAAAAAAAGTAGCCAGCGAGCGAGCGAGCAATTACGTAAATTAAATTTAAACACGCATTCAAATGAAGCGATATCAGAAAAATCCGGATGTTGAGGAGGTTTTTGTTGATGGGATGAGGGGGAGAATGGGAATATTAGTTGATGTGGGAGAGAGTAAGAAGGAAAAGAGGAAAGAAAAAGAAAAAAAGGGGAAAAAGAGAAGGAATGAGAGAGAAAAAGAGAAAAAGAGAGAGAAAGAAGGAGAGAAAGAAGGAGAGAAAGCTCTTGGAGTGAATATCAACACAGAGGAGAGAGAAACACACTAGCCATATAACCAGACAAAAAAAATTCTGAATATTTATGTTTCGTATTATTAGCGTATACGTTCTTGATATCTCGGTGAGCATCGCTAATTAGCTTGCGACCGCTAGCCTTTCGGCAAACAGTGCTGGCTACTGTCTTAAGTTCCCGTAATCAAGATGGTGGCGCCAACCGCCCGGGGCGGTCGATTCCGAAACTAATTGCCTCGGCTAATTTATCCCGCGACATACGCGGACAGAGAATCCATTCTGGCCTATACCACGTAATCATACCACGAGATCTGCTTTTTCGGACGCAGGAAATCGTTTACGATTAGGTGGAACGTCGCGAGAAGTCCAAAAAATTACCTTTCTCCCTTCTCTCCTTTTCTCGCCACAAGCAGCCAATTTTTGATTTTCGAGGGAAAAATACACTCAAATTCCTAAATTTTCCATTTTTTATCCGTATAGATAGCTAGAAAAAAATTGAATGTCATCCGAAGTTAGAAGTAAAGCTTTCAACTACAAAAAGAGTTCCCTCAGTGTATGGGAGAAATTGAATTCTGGAAAATGATAAAACAAGGATTTCTGAGTAGGTAATTAAAGTAAATATAGTCACCATTGATAATGAAGACATTGCAATTTATTAAATAGTCTCTTCCATCAATCTTACTTACATTTATACAAAAATGAGAAGAAACCAAGTAGAACTGATATCTACTTGGTATTAATTAAACATTTATCGAACGATCACATACATATATATTTACAAAATAATTTTCACCGTCACGAGACGCGATATTTATTTACAATTTATTTACAGACAAATAAAAAGAAAAACTCTTGGAGTGTTTGACTATATATATATATATCGCAAAAGTGCGCCTATGGCGAGCATAAACAGCCAGTTCATTACACGTCCAATTAAATACAACTCTGGCAATTATTAATTAGCGCGATTACTCGCAATCTTTCTCTCTCTCTCTCGTTCCTGAAACCATATAGTCTTGTAATCTATCCAAGATGTGTGCACTCTAGTTTTTTACTTTACACTCTTATACACTTGGATTTCAAGACCGCCCAGATTTTCTCGTCTACTTTTTAATTCCATGATCATTCCCTTGTAAGGTGCTGGGGAATAGGATGATGAGACGTCAAACCAGGATGGGACAGCATTCCTACTGGATAAAGTCCTGTTGGACCAAGTAGACCATGATGCGCACCATAAAGTGCCGTGTGATGTTGAGTCACTGCTGACATTCTCTGTTTCTCGATCTCCGCTTCTTGGAGACGTTTCGCTTTTGCTCGCCTATTTTGGAACCAAATTTTTACCTGCAAGATGAAAAAAAGTTCTTCATTAGTCTCTAAATATTAGGAGAATGGTTGTAAATATTTTCCGTAGTACATAAAATGATAATAATAATAATTACAGAGATTAATAAAAACAAAAATAGGAATCAAAATAAGTAAAAAAAATACCAATAAATCAACTATTGGATTAGATCTCAATAAGTCGGTAAAACAGTAGATTCACAGCTTTTCTAAGGATATCAAATTGAGACAAAAAAACGTTACGTTTTTTTGTCTCAATTTGATATCCTTAGAAAAGCTGTGATAATCTACTATGAATAAAAAATAATAAAGAATAAGTAAAATAAACGATACACGTGATGATTATTATTAAGTTTCTTGCAAAAATCAATTTTTACCTGCGTTTCAGTGAGATGAAGGGATGATGAGAATTCCGCTCTTTCGGCAACGCTGAGATAATGTTTCTCGCGGAACTTCTTCTCGAGCGCTAAAAGTTGTTGTGTCGTGAAAGGCGTTCTAGGTTTTCTGTTCGGTTTATGTTTCCTAAGATTGCACTTGATTTTCGCCGGTTCACCGTTTTCTGTAACAAAACAAAAAAGAAAGGGAATTTTTATTAAATGGTCCATTTTGTATACATTTATAGGTGAGCATAAAAAAAAAAGATTAACCGCAATATGTTCCGTTCTCTTTTCGGTATGAGAGGAGATAAACAAGAATTGTTCATGCAATCAATAATTTTCCGTTTGACGAAGCCCACAAGATCCAGCCGCACATTATTTTTTTGCAAGACAGGGAGCAACCGCAAAATTCCGGTCAGCAAATTGTTCCCTGCTATGTGAATTTTTATCCTCTTTTTATTTATATATTTTTGAAATATGTTCGTAAATTTTTATTTCTTTTGCTTTAGTGTCAAATTGTAATTATAATTATTGTCCAGGGAGAATAATGAAGTATTTTGTCAAATTTTTGTTTAAGAAGAATTAAATTATGTAACAATTTTGCTAATTATTATTTAAAGAGAATAATTAAGTGCATGCTTTTTTTGCGAATTATTATTAAATGACAGTAATTAGAGTGTGTAAAAATGTTGATTGACTGTTTTATAAATGATTATCTAATTTGAGAGCATATAATTATTATGATGCGGCGCATCGGGGAAGTAAGGGAGAAGTTTATATGCATCATTATGTAAAATCTTGCTCAATGATTGTGATTATGTTGGGAGATTTTTCTTTTTGAACTCGGCAAGTGTAACGATAACCCCAGTGCGAGACACAGAAAAGTCATCATGCAACAATTAACACTCTGAGAAACTTGTTTACTTTGCGCTCTCCAAGTTGTTTACTGCCATTCAGAGCTTCTTGACAGACACACCATTATCGAATTTATATCTTTAATACTCAATTAATTTGTTTAGACTTGTGCGCAAAAACATAGATCACGCCAACATATATATAGACCGCAATCTATCTTTATAACGTGAGGATCATCAACATCTTTATACCTCCGTATAATGTCTTTAAGAAAATACTCAAAAGAAAGGAAAGTTATTTTAATGCTCAATTTCGCTAATACGTTTGGTTTGATATTAGTAAACTTTGGTTTTAATTCTAAATCATCAGAATAATTCAGAAGGTTAGTGTGTAAATCGAGTGATGAGGCTGAGAACAAACAATATCTAATTGACGTTAGTTTTTGAGGATTATCGTCAAATTTCTAACTTCCTAAATTTGTATAATCATTACAAAATATCAGAGCAGTATAGTTAAATTATCTTTAGAATATCAACAAATTTCAGAATCCAATTATTCGGTATTGGATCTCCATCATCATCAACATCAGAAAAATTGAGCAGACCGCAGAGTACAAGTTGAATAATCAGCATAAATCATGAATGATCTTTAGAGCACCGATCAACAAATTGATCATAAAGGATCAACGAGCTCTCTCTCTCAAGAGGAATGCTTCAGAAAGCAGTACAAAGATGATCAGCATAATCGTATAATTTATCAACAAAGTAAAATACAAATTAATTCAATTCAGATGAGAGTCCTAATATTCGTAAGTTCGTCAACCCTTTCTTCTTGTAAATGCCAAAGAAAACAAACGACTGAATAATTCCGCATATATTGTACTCGCAGCGTCTTTCAATTGCTACCATCTCAGCAGTTTAAAGAAGCATATATACAAGTCGCCCGAAAACATTTTCAAGTTTGCGAGAGAAAAGAGAAATAAAAAACAAAAGTTGTCGCATTACTTATTTGCGGGGTCGCGACGAATATCCAAGATTTGTCCCGAAAACAATTGACAGATTTGTAGGAACAGAAGTTGAGGATGAATCTCGGAGACGTATACACATCAGGAGAAATCTTCTTCTCTGCCTCTATATTTGCTTTGAAGGAGACAAAAGGCCATCGACAATTTCTGAATTTCAAATTTGGTCCCAAGCCAGATACGGACGCGCGAGAGGAAGCTCGTTGCGTTGATCCTGCAGCTACTGATTCTTCTTCTGCTGCTGCTCCTGCTGTTGCTGTGTTTGCTTCGTGTCCTCCTTTGTATCGGGATCCACCTCCGACTGGCTAAGGGTCCAATTAGTCTCGGCATTCGGAATCTTTCTTGGGGGCCACCGGGCCAAAAACGATCCGAACGGATTTTAATCCGGACTCGATCGGGAACGCATTCGAAATAATTAGCTGATTTTGCCGAGATAAGTGTCTTCCACGAAGGGAAAAGATGATCGGACCGGCAAAACTCCTTTGTTGCCCCTCGTCCTTCCACCCCGCGCATTGCGTAATGACGCTGCTACCGTCTTGTCGTTCAATCTAAAATTTCTACTCGCCGCAGACACGAGGAAAATATCAAAAAGGGGATGCACATATTTCTTGCCTTCAGGCGGATGGTTAAAGAGTTGGCGATTTTCAAATAGAAAATACTACCATCTTAAACCTTTCAAAAATATTTTTTTATCTTTCGACTTGTTTTTTTGAAATGAGCTTTTTTTTACTAAGGTCTACTAAGGACTAAGGTCGACGATTTTGAATGCGGCATCAGAAATATATTTTCCATTTCGATAATTTGAAGAAACTGATTAACATCTAGAAGATGTGGGAGAAAATGATTTAGGTTTAAAAGATTTGGAAGAAAATGATTTAGATTTATAAGGTCTGGAAGAAAATGCTTTAGATTTAGAAGATTTGGAAAAAGCTATTTAGATTTAGAAGATTTGGGAAAAAATTATTTAGAGAAGATTTCGAAGGACATGAATAAAAAGAAATGATGAGGTATTTAGCGGATTTGTTTTTGTCGAATGAGAAATTATGCAGGTAACGAATTGTATTCAATTATTAAGATTAGCATTCGAAATTATCGATTACAAATAATTGAAGAAAATGACAATAATTGGTCCAGAGATGCTGTATCAATAATTTATCAACCGTGAGAGAGAGAGAGGGAGAGGAAGAAACAATTGCATCTTCTATAAAGTTGTCATTACATGAACCCTGTTCTATATCTGCTCCATATCCCCTTGTGAGATTCTATCTCTGTATGTACTCCTATGGAGACTGTATCATACACCATGGATCATATTCCACATCATCCGGCATATTTCAAAACAATGTTTTCATTCCCTATACTTTTGAAAACTTCACTTTAAATCAATTTTTTTAAATTGAAAATCATTATTTACTCTTGAAAATCATTGTTTACTTTTCAAAATCATTCTTTACTGTTAATAATCAGACTCAATTCTTAAGGACTAACTTCTTAGTCTTACTTCGTTTTCTTAAAGTAAATTTACCTTGTTTGACTAAAACTATGCGTCACGAATATTTTTAGGAATTTCCCCCCAAAAAAATTAGTAGTCTGGAGATTAATTTTTTACTTTTGAGAAACGTCCTTTACTCTTGAAAATAATTTTTAATTTTTGCGAAAATCATTCCTAATTCCTAGAAATAATTCTTTATTCTTCGCTAGAATCAAAGATTCCACGGTGGGGCTTTAAAGATTTGAGATTTGCTCCAGATGGTGAGGAGAAGATATGATGATGATGTATATCCGCGAACCCTCCTGGTGCGCGCACTTGATCATAAAAGTAGTAATTTCATTCGCATCCTTCAAGTGGCTTTTGCCCGTCTGCGAGTGAGAGTCGAAATAAAAGATGGAGGCGTAAAAGTTTGAAGAACACCGAAAGTGTTTAGGGTGCTTCATCCAGAAGAGGCTATATTTTAGAATTACGACGCCTCGCCCTCGTGTACGTGTAATATTTCCGAGAGGAGGGTTTTTTTTTTTGGTTAACTCAGACACCGAGGATGCTAAGAATAGTGGAGTCATAATGTCATAACGTAAACGCCGCCTTATTCAAGATATATTCATTTTTTTATTTGCAGGCTATGGCTAAAATAATACCGAAAGGTATTTCCAACTCCAGACAATTGCCAAAATAATACCAAAAGGGTAATTCAAACTGTAGGACGATTGTTAAAATAATTCCAAAAAGTAATTGCGATGGTTAATACCGAAAGGTAATTCAAATTGTGAACGATTTCCAAAATGTAACCAAAAGACTATTCCGAAAACAATTCCGATTGTAGACAATAAAATTGTCGAATTAATTCCAAAAGGTAATTCCGATCCGAAGTTAATACGGAAAGCTAATTTCTAAAGGTAATTCCAATTGTAGACAATTTCCGAAATTGTTCCGAAAGGTGATACCAAATGGTAATTCCAAATTGTAATTCAAAATGTGGTTCCAAAACGGTAATTCGAAAAGGTAATACCAAAAGGTAATTCTAGAAGCTAATTCCAAAAATTTAATGAAAAATGCTGTGGGGAATTTAGTGGTAAAAGAAGAACTCCAAAAGGCGCCTTACTATCGATGAAGCGACGGTAGGCTATCATCAGCTTCTCGCACCAACGACCCCGGAGTTTAATTTTTCCCTCGGGGAAATTCACTTTTACGGTTCACAGATATTAATATCAAACCCCCCATTTGATTCTTTTTTCGAAAACTTTACCTATCCTAAATTCGTCCAAACGGATTTGAACACACTTCTCCCTAATTTTACCAAAACCACCGATTTTCATCAATAGATCATTATTACCCAAAGCTAATCCTAAATCCCTAAAAAAAATAAAAAAAGACCCAAAAAAAAGATTCAAAAATAGTAAAAATTGGGAAAACAGTATTTATAAAGAAGAACAAGGGTAAATTAGTCTCCGTATCGGCTAGAAGCGGAAGAATGTGAAAGAATTCCTTACCATTGAGTGGAACGTGATGAGCGAAGTGCGACGGGAAAAAAGTGGCGGCCGCTGCTGATTGATGTCCAGCCCAAATCGCAGGATGTAGACCGGAGGTGATTGTGGGTATGTTGCCGAGTGCCGAAAAGCCAGCAATGTAGGCGGGAGTGGGCCTCACTGGTGTGGGACTTGACGTATGTTGTTGAAGATCCTCAACATCGACCAAACTCGATTCATCATCACCCACATCGTCAACATCCTCAATTTCCGAACACCTCGAACGTCCCTCATCGTGCGAACTCCTCGGCGATTGTGATCCAAAATCACGAATAATCAACGAATGATGCTTTGGCGATAGTGTCACTCTAGAGTCGGGTGTCTTCAAATCCGTCGTCACCGGCGATGTGCTTATCCGATAATCCAATAAATTTCCAGCATCACAATGCTTCGCCGATGATCCGTCTTTACTTTTTGGCGAATCACAATACTGATTATGATGAGGATGAGGTATTCTTGACTCCTGAAAGTCCTTGAGGGAATCGGCGATACCGTAACGTAGCCTAAGATCACTGATTGGTGTGTACTTGGAGAGTGAATGGCCCATTAGTTGATGAACCGGTGAATAGGAGGTAATTGGTGATGATCTAGGTGAGGCTGAGGTGTTACTTAATTTCGATGAGATGTCCGTCGTCGATTTTTTCGTATCAGCCAAAAGGGCAGCTACCGAGAAACTTAGGACCGGACTAGGCGAGGCTTGCGGTGCCTGCGCCTGATTAGGAGAACCTGGACTTGTCGAGGGCGGTGTCACCGGTGATGTCATTCTTAAGACTGTCATTATTGATATTTAGTGGAACTTTTCCAAAATGAAAAGGGAAAAAAACAATTCTAAACCTTTGATAGTGTTGGTAAATTCATAACATAACACTGAATCTTTGGTTTAAAAACTAAAAACACGAAAATTATTCTTTGCAGTAAATATAGAACAATTGTTTAGTGTTGACTATGTCACTTTACACAATTAGATGATTCAAAGACACTTATTGAAAATTAGTGAACACTGAGAATATCTTTGTTGACAAGGTTTTTTTTTGGAAAAAAAATATCAGAGCTTCGACTAGGAAACCTCTTACCAAGTCGAGATCTCGGAGTAGACTAACTGGCAGTGATGTCCGTGGAGGGAAAGGTTTTTTTTTCGTTTTGGCTTGGTTTCATGGTAGGGATCGTGGATGGGGAAGAGGTTGAATCGGAGGCGGGCTTTTACTGATGTGGGCGTGGATCAGCAGCTGCCGCCTCTGAAGTTGCTCGCAACTAGGGGAAACGAGTTAGTTGGTATATATTTTTGCGGCAAAGGATAAGATCCCCTCATGCAAATGCGACCTGATGGTTGTAGAATGGGGATTGCTTCAAGGGGCAAGAGTGAGAGAGAGAGAGAGAAGGGGAAAGAAAGAGAGAGAAAGAGAGATCTAATCGACGCTTGCCTTCCTAAGTTGGCGACGGTAATGAGTGTAATTGACCAATTAGGTTCGTTGATTACGTGCGCTCCAAAAACATTTTTACTCCACCAACACTTATCGATATATTTATCAATATGATATCGAAACTCAATATCAATACTTAAACTGCCACTGTCAGTGGAATTGATTTTTCCAATTTTGTTTCCCATCATTCCATATATCTTTGAATAAATGAATCAAGCACTTATTTTTGTTAATTTCGTAAATTAATCATTTGCTAAATTCAAATTTATTAAAATGATCAACCATTTCTTTATTATTTTACCATTTTTTACCATTTTGATACAAATTCTTGTATTTCAGTTGTACCTTCTTCTTCTTTTCAGTTGCACCTCACTTAAAATGTGGTTTTATAGCAAGGATCCAAACAGTTTTTCTAGTTTCTGGTATATAAGGTCCCTGCTAAAACCTTATTTTAAATGGGGCAAAGTAGGGCAATTTCTATACGAGAACCACAGGGATTCCTTTTCATCTAAAGCAGAGTTGTAATAAAAATTTAATTTTGTTTTTTCTGATTTCCAGACAAAATTTTTACATTTTTCCTGACCCTCTAAAGAATATTCTGAATCACTCTAAGAATAATTTTTAAGAATAGTCACATTTTTCGAGAAATTCGATTAAATAATAAGTATTAAAAATAATTGAAATTCTACGATGAGTTTTATTATTTGTGAAAATAATTGAATCTCTAAGAAGAGTTTTATTATTTTTGAACAAAATATTTAATTTTTGAGAAGAATATTATTACTCTTGAAAATAATTAAATTTCTACAATAATGCGTTACTTTTCCAAAATTAAATTTGTTTTCCTGTTTTTAACTGAAATTCTTTTTTAAATCAATTGTTTTTAATAATTTTTAAAAAAGTTCTTTGAGAATTTTCAGATCCATTTGTTTACAAAATTGAAGTTTACGAAATTTTAGTTATTCTGAAATTCTTCAATTAAATTATATATTAGAAAATAAAAACTGAAAATAATTTCAAAAAAAATTAATTCTATACACGGAATACTAGTTAAAAGTATGAAAAATTCTGATTTTCAATGATTTTAATTTGAAACTTTTTCAAAATTCAATTATTTCTAAAAATTTGCGCTATATTAATTTTTAAATTAATTTTTATCAGAAAATTCTACGAGAATTTAATTATTTAAATGCAGAAATAAATAAGATATTGAATAATAATTGAATGTTTCTCAAGATTAAATTCTCAAAAAGGATTTTTATTAACAAATTTTTAGATATAATTGAATTCTTTCGAAGAAATTTAATAAAATTTTTAAGAATCATTACATTTTTCGAGGAATTTGATTAAAACTATATATTAAAAATAATTGAGTTTATATTTATGAAAATAATGGAATTATTGATAAGAAATTTATAAATCATTTATAAATAACTGAATTCCTGTGAAATTTTTTTATCATTTACGAAAATAATTAAATGTTTGCGTAGAATTTAAAAAAAAATTTTTTAACTAATAATAAATTAAATTCTTTTGAAAAATTTTATTAAAATAGTAGATATATTAAAAACCATTGAATTGAGGAAAATTTTTGAAAATAATTGAAATTTTGTCAAGAATTTTATTAACATTTTTAAAAATAATTTAATTTTGGAGAAGAATTTTATTATTTATTAAAATAATTTAAATTTTGACGAGATTTTTAAAAAATTTGTAACTTTTAAAATTCAATTTTTTTAAGTGTTTTTAACTAATATTCTTCTATAAAACCATTATTTTTTAATAACTAATTATAAATATATTAAAAAATTTAACTAATTTTAATAGAATTTGAGTTATTAAAATTTTTTAAAATTCCAACATCTTTAAAATTTCTAATTAACTTCATTCAAAATTGAAATTTACTAAAATTTTAAATTAAAACCTTTTTGATGTTCATCTATATTTATCAAAATTGTAAAGGCAACTCTTTTAAAATTCAATTAAATTTGAAATATTTAAGTACAACTATTAAATAATTTATAAGTAATAAGTTTAAGATAGTTCTTCAAGAATTAAGTTATTTAAAAAAAAATTACTGTCATATATGTATAAAAAAATTTTAAGGTTTTTTATTAGAATTCGTGGTAATTTCATAGTTTATGAGGCAAACAAAAAAGACTAAAATTCAGAATTTTCTTATAAATTGTAAAAATTAAATTTTTTTCAGTACTTTTAATAAAAATCCCTGACAACAAAAATAAAAATGAAAAAACACAAAATTTGCTAAAAAAAAGACGTAATTTGCATTTTCTCTAAGGTACTTTTGCACCCTAGAGGGTTTATCTGGGTTTAATAAAAAAATATATGAAAGAAAGACAAATATATAAATGACAAATTTCCCCCCGCACTATGCACATATACAAAATATACTCGAATAGAAATAATATGATTAATTTTCACAATTCTATATTTCTAAAAGAAGAGATTAATATATTTTTTCCCCGGAAATCCATTAACAAGTGAAAATTGCCTTTTTATTTTTTCTTTGAAAAACCATAAAGATAGATAATAGTTTAAAAATATACACACACATGTCTATATAAAAAAAAGAATATTCACACAAAAAGTAGTTTGTCTTACTCATTATAATTATAATAGCTCATCTCTCGTGTGTATTTGTTCGGTATAGTTACGTTCACTTTTGGAGCTGTATAGATACTGCAAAGAGGAGCTAATTACACGGTGGATATCCGTTGGCAGCGAGAAAAGTCAACACGAGCGTTGAGTTATGATCTTAACTGTGTAAACCTGAATCTCACCAATTGCACACGAATATAACTATCTAAATAATGAGGTATAAAGAGACTAATCGAATACCTCGTATGTATATAGATATACATTATATTATTTCAAGAAAAAGAAAAAAAAAGTGAAGAATGAAATTAAAAAGCAAACACTTATCTTATTCTCTCGCCTTATTGATAATTAGACACGAAAACATTTGACAAAAAATTTACCAACACACTTAAAAAAGATTGTATTATTCTTGAAAAATTCATCGTTTCTAATAACTCTCTCATCTTTAGCGTTTAGTCCTAAGTTAACTTTGAAATGTTTGAATAAGTTCATTGCTTCTTAAATTTCAATTAGCGTCTCGTATAAATAGTAGACGAAATTATTTGTTTGAACTATAAAATATGAGATAGCGGCGAGACTTCAAACTAAATTTTTCTTCTTTTTGGTTATATATACGTGTATAAATGTGGAATTAATTTCTTTTCTGAGATTCCTTTATTTTTTTGTTTGTGTGTTATTTTATTAATAAGTCTGGATGAGTTTTTGAGTCGTGGTTTTCTTCTGTTTGTCCATATATATAGTCTACTTTATTTAAGAAATATATTTTCCAATTGTAGTCTTTATTGTGTCCAGATGCGAATATTTTTTTGAGATTTGTAATTTTTTTGTTTATAATTTTTTATTTATTTAGTTTTATTATTTTATTATTAGTTTGCACCTCGTGTTAAAAGAAGATAATGTTTTCGCTCTCGCTCAAGCAGCCTCTTACAAACTCATCGGAAAACATCTTCTTTCTATACACTTTTGGTATATAAAAAGTCCAATTTTTAAATTTGATTCAGAATTCTCCAAATATACTAAATTCTATTCAACTTTTTAAACGATTTTAAAACAGTTTTGTACTTTCGAAAACATTTGTCCAATATTTTTTTGCATATTGGAATAATTATCGTGATTTAATTGTAATTATACTACAAAACTGCTTTGTGTATATATAGCTAATATCGAATAGTCCAAGTTTAGTAATCATTTTGTTAAATTTTGGATTAAAATTCTTTTCATGAACATAAAATTTTGAAAAATTAACTGCCAGAACCAGTTTCAGATTCATTCAAATAAAAATAAAACATGTACCTAAATTATTTAAAAAATTATAGTTTTAATGTTATAGTTTTAATAACTTAAGGCAAAATCAAGAATTTTTTCGATGTTTCCAAAAAATTAATTACAAAATTTTTGTTTGAGGCTGAATTTTAAAAAAAGCTAATTAGCAGCTTTCGCACTCATCTACTAAAACTTACACTGTAAAAAAAGGGAGTTAAATTTTAACTCCCCCGGGGGGTCTATAAAAGTCGCACCCATTGGGGAGTTAATGCCAGGGGAGTTAAATAAAGAGAGTTAAAATTTCGCACCCAAATGCTAACTCCCCAAGGAAAAAATAACTCGCGCGGGTGTTGAATGAAGGGAGTTAGAAATTAACTCTCTTTTGGAGTTGATTTTTAACTCGAAAAATTTAACTCCCATAACTCCCGAGTCCGTTAACTCCCTAATTTTTTTATACAGTGTACTATTGTACTGTTTCAATACAGTGTACTATTTGGATACTTTTTAAAATTTTTGACACTAAAAGCTATTATACTTTATTATATTTTTTTCAAAATTTAAACTATACATTAAAATTTAAATCCGCTAATAGTTGAAGTAAAATAATTATAAATTAATTATTAATAAATATTCTTCTTAGAAACAATTGAAATTTTTTTTCAAGAATTCAATTATTTTCACAAATAATGAAATTCTTCGCTAAAATTAAAATATTTTCAAAATCTACAATTTTAATAAAATTTCTCAAAAGAATTCAATTATTGAGAAACAAAAAATTAATGAAATACTTCGCAAAAATTCAATTAATATTAAAAATAAAAAATTTTCACAAAAGAATTCAATTTGAAATATAATTTTTAAAAAGAAAAAAAACTTTCGAAAGAAATTAAATAACTAAAGAAAATACTGTAGAAGAAATTAATAATTTTCTAAAATTTTGATAACATTTATTTATAAGCATTAAATTACTTTCATAAATAATTAAATTCACCGCAAGAATTCAATTATTTTTAATACTATTTTAATTAAATTATTCGAAATAATTTAATTATTCTTTTACATTTTCATAAAATTCTTTAAACAAATTCAATTATTTACGAAAATTTCAATAAAATTCTTCGCAAGATAATTAAATTATTTATACAAAAAAAAAATTTTGTAACAGAAATTCAATTTTTTAAAAAAATTTACTGAAATTTGTTGCAAGAATTCAATTATTTCCATGAATAAAAAAAAATTTTACAGAAATTCAATTATTTAAAAAAATTTACTTAAATTCGTTGCAAGAATTCTACTATTTTCATAAATAATATAATTCTTCACAGAAAATCAATTTTTTTTAAAAAATTTACTGGGAATTCGTTGCAAGAATTCAATTATTTTCATAAATAAAAAAAATTCCACAGAAATTCAATTATTTAAAAAAATTTACTTAAATTCGTTGCAAGAAATAAATTATTTTCATAAGTAATAAAATTCTTCACAGAAATTCAATTATTTAAAAAAATTTACCGTCATTCGTTGCTAGAATTCAATTTTTTTATAAATAATCAAATTCTTCACACGATTTCAATTATTTGTAATCGACTATTTTAAATAAATTCGTCGAAAAATGTAATTAATTTCAAAAATTTTATTAAAATTTTTAGAAAGTAATCATAATTATTTTCATAATTTTAATAAAATTCTTTACAAGTAGTTATTCAATTCTAAGAAATAATTATTTTTATTCCATCAATTATTTAGTTTTGTATTTTAATAATTGAATTCTTGAAGAACTTTTTAATAAGAATTGTTTTTAAAAAATTTCAATTTTAATTTTTTAAATAAAAGTTAATTTGAAATAAAAATTAAAAATATTTAAATTTTCAATGAATTAGAAATTTTGTCAAATTTAAGTGAAATAAATTTTATATTTAAAAAAAATTTATATTTTGACTTATTTAAAAGTATTTTGAGATTTAATCGAATTTTTGAAAAATTCTAACTAAAAGTTTGAAAAATAATTGAATTTCATAAAAGTTGAGAATTCAAGTTTATTATTAGGTTGAGAAAAAAAGTGAATATTTCTTATGTAAATCAGGAAAATACAGAATTAAATTTTTATGTCTTTTGTAAATGGATTAAAACGAGTTTTTCGCAGTTTTCAAATTTAATTTTTCGATAACTATTTTTTACTATACTTTTTTGTGACTTGAAGCTACTATTTGCTACTTTTTTAAAATTTATTATTGAGTGCGAAGTCTGAATTATAGTTTTAAAAAATTTTTTAAATTTTAGTGCGGCTTTAGAGTGGAAAAATTGTTAATTAATACATTTTTGAAAATAAAAAATTCTTCTAGTATTAAAGAAGCAGCATTTACACAATTATAGATAGATAGTGTAAGTTTAATAGAAATTGGCTAAATAATAATTCAAAATTTATCAGACAATAATCAGACACAAAAAGAAGCATGTGGTTTGGTGTAATTAGAAATTTCAAAATTTAAAACATCTCAATAATTGTATAAGTCGAAGAGGAGTGCAACAGCTATAGATCTTCTTATTATAATTATCACTTAAGTGATCGCTGATCGGATGAGTTACTAAGACTATAGAAGTCCTAGAAAATGTGAACCTCTCAAAAATAATCTTATAGACTCTTTGAACTCTTTGTTCCTGATAAGAAGATAAATTTTGTAAAGCACAACCATAAAGCGCCTAAATTGGATGAGACAACAAATTTTTTTTTAAATGCATCATCTTTTATAATATTTGATGATTTTAACAATAGGGAAATACAATGAATTGTTTTCTATAAAATAAAAATTGACACTGTGTATGTATATATAATTGAAACAGTGGTCTTATGGGTCTGGCGGGTGGTCCTCATTATGTTGGGTTTGCTGGTTACTCTCTTCCTATCTATTTAACGTATCGTTTGCCTTGGTAACCATCCAAATTGGATCATCCCACTCTAGCGCAGTTGAAAAAGCATCTACTTATCTCGCTCGTGTCCTCTCCGTAATTATTTGCAAAGACGATACTTAATAACGATAATGCCCCTAACCCGTATGGCATCTCCTCGTATCGGGGAACTCTATAACCTCTGCAATACTGCTCCCTTATTCCTTTTATTAACAACTTTTCCATTATTCTATATAAGCCGCTGGATAAAATTTGACCCCAAAAAGAGGAAGTCTCGAAAAAAGGAACTTTCGAATCTTATTAAATCTTCCGAATCTCTTTCTTCTTTAATTTCTTTTAGTTTTACATTCAAAGGAAAAGATAAGAATATTCTTATCTTCCTTTGAATTTGTTTTTTTTTGTAATTTTTCTACGTAGAGATTCTTTTACTCTTTTATTCTTTTACTTATTTTAGTTTCCTTTTAACTTATTATTTTTATTCTTTTACTTTTTACTCTTATAATATACTTATTAGCATTATTCTTCTTTTCTTCAACTCTCTAAATTTTAATCCTTTTGCTTTTTGCATTTTCATTTTCCTTTTTATTTCTTAATTGAACATCCATAAAAGGGCGACTTTTATCGAATCCCACTGGGAGTAAAGTGTATTTTAGGTATACTTAATAATTCTTATAAATACAGATTAGAAAAACTTTTGTCAGATTCAATACGTATATTTGTAAATAATTCAATTTTACAAACGCAATTTTCCTCTGTTTTTTCTTTTGCCGATTTTTTTTCGGACTATGAAAAGAATAAAGGAAATATATATATAATGGAACGACGTTATCGTGTATATTGACATTGTTATACAAACGATATTGACACAGAGACAGTAAATTTCTTTCACGTCGGATCATCGACGGGCATTGGATGAGATTCACAATCGAAACGGATTCGCGAAAATGAAAGAACGTCCGAGGGCTTTTATATTTGAAAAGTTTTTATCAAAAATCCACTATCGGCACTCATTTGTTTTTGCTTATCGCAAAACTCTTCGTGTTTTACACGTACATATATATATATATATAGAGCAAAATACGGTTATAAACATTGACAGAATGTCGAAACGAGCCGAGGATTTTCTGTCAAAAACTATAAATATACAAATAAAACAATCTACATCGAAGTTCAAAAAAAGAGTTCATTCAATTTTCCTTCAATGAATATATTATACAATAATTATAGTTTCAGGGATATTCCAAAAAATGCGACTTTTATAAAGAATTCCATCCGGAATTAAAAATTTTACCCTTTTTTACAGTAAATTTGAATTAACCCCTTAACAGTATATTTTAAAAAAAGGTTCGTAAAGTCCGTAATTTTATTCAGAAAAGACGAAAAGTTTGTAAATTGTACGATATAATTTAGAGAATTTTAGAGAAATTACAAATGATTACAGAAATTTAATTATTTTCAAAAGTAATAAAATTCTTCGCAGAAATCCAATTACATATTAATAAATGTTTAAAAATTCCCGTCAAAATTTCAATTACCTTTAGAAATAATTAAATTCTTCTCCAAAATTCAATTATTTTCATAATAAAATTAAATAATAATTTAATAAAAATTATAAAAAAATATTATTTTTATTATAATAAAAGTAATAAAATTCTTCGCAGAAATTCAATTATATTAAAAAATTTTTAAAAATTCCTAACAAAATTTCAATTACCTTTTAAAATAATTAAATTTTTCTCCGAAATCCAATTATTTGCAAAAAATTTAATAAAATTCTTGGCAAAATTTCAATTATTTTCAAAAATTTTAATTAATTCAATGATTTTTAATATCTACTATTTTAATAAAAATTTTCCAAAAGAATTCAATTATTATATTTAAACTTTAAAAAAAATTTAATAAATTCTACGCAAACGTGTTTAATTATTTTCATAAAATAATAAAAATTTCACAAGAATTCAATTATTTACAAGTTTTTAATAAATTTCTTCTGAATCATTCAATTGTTTTTATAAAAATAAAAAAATTCTTACAGGGATTCAATTCTTTTCGTAAATAATAAAATTCCTACACGGAGAGAGAATATATATTAAATTTTGTAAAAATATTTTCAAATTGGGGAAAAAGTGCAACAAAGCGAAATTTTGATATAGAAAATACTAAACTTTAAAAAAAGTTTTGTGAAATTTATTAAAGTTATATTAGAATTTAATTAATATTCTTGATGTTTGAGATATAATTATACTAAATTTCACATAAGTTTTTTAAAAGTTTAGTATTTTTTATATCAAAAACACGCAATTTAATTAAAAAAATTTTATTAAAAAAAAAAAAAAAAAAAAAAAAAAAAAATTTTAAAATTTTATTTTAATTTTTTATTTTAATTTTTTTTTTTTTTGATTTTTTTTTGATTTATTTTTTTTTAATTAAACGCTTTGTCGCACTTTTTCCCCAATTTGAAAATATTTTTACAAAATTTAATATATATTCTCTCTCCGTGTAAAAAGAATTTAATTATTTTCATAAATAATAAAATTCTTGCAGGGATTCAATTATTTTCGTAAATAATAAAATTCTTTTCAGAAATAATTGCATTTTGAAAAGGTTTCAAATTAAAATATTTGAAAATCTGGATTTTTTATATTTTCAACTAACAATTCTGTAGAATTAATTTTTTTTCAGAAAATTAAATTGCGGATTTTCTTACATTATTTGAAGTATATATATCTTCTAATATATATTTAGTTGAAGAATTTACGAATAATCAAAATTTTGTAAAATTGAATTGTAAACAAATAAAATTAAAAATTTTCAAAGAACTTTTTCAAAAATTATAAAATTAATTGATTTAAAGAAGAATTTTAGTTAAAAACAGAAAAAAAAATTTAATTTTGGAAAAGTAGCAAATTATTGCAGAAATTTAATTATTTTCATGAGTAATAATATTTTTCGCAAAAATTAAATATTGTTCAAAAAGAATAAAATTCTCTTCTTAGGGATTCAATTATTTTAACAAATTATAAAACTCATCGTAGGATTTCAATTATTTTTAATACTATTTAATCAAACGTCTCGAAAAATATAATTATTCTTAAAAATTTTATTAAAATTCGTCGAAAGAATTCAATTATTTAAAAATTTGTTGATAAAATTCTTTATGGTAATTGAATTTTATAAGAAACATTGAATTATTCAATAAATTATTTATTTTTGTATTTGAATAATTGAATTCTAATAGAATTTTCTAATAAAAATTGATATAAAAATGAATTTAAGTTAAAATTTTAGATAATATAGTTGAATATTAAAAGCAAGATATAGCGTGAATTTTTAGAAATAATTAAATTTTTTAATTATTTTTTTTTTGAAAAAGTTTAATTGAATAATTGAAATTTTGTAAAAGTGAATATTGTAAATAAAATGGATTTAAAAATTGTCAAAGAACTTTCTCGAAAATTATTAAAAATAATTGATTTAAAGAAGAATTTTAGTTAAAAATTCTTGTAAATAATAATTGAATTGTAAATGATTTTATCACTAGGCCATCTTTAATTATTATTAGTTATGAAAAATTTAATTTTATAGTTTTAAGTAAAATGTCCTCTTATTTGGCTCGGACTGGTTATATTTTGTCAGTAATAATTGGTCCGTAAATAGTCCGTAATTTTTCATTTTTGGTCCGTAAAGTCCATATTTTTAAATACTTTGACTGGTTCGAGCCCTGAATTTGGTTTTAGGTCGCCATTTTGGAGCCGCCATTTTGAATTTTAGAGGTCATAGACATAATCGCCACAGGTGTGGCAAATTTTTTTTGCTTCTATATAGAGGTCAAAGACAGTGTATAGGGGTTAAATAAATTTTCTTCCGCACTGTATTTAATTTAATGTCATTTTTTAAAATATTTCCTTTTAATTTGTTTCCCCTGTTGTTTGTTTGTTTTAACAATTATTTTTCTTATTTTCTGCCAGATTGCGGTATTTCATTCGCATTAATCGTTCGGCGAGTGATTCAGTGTGAGGATGGAGAATATTCATCACCAGGAGACACCCTATAAGTGAGTAGTACATACACACCATTTGGAATTGTATACTTTTACAAACGCAAACGAAAGGTTTAGGCCTCAAGTTTGTCCGTTAATTATTAGCAAGACGCTATATTGAGCATGAGAACGGTTAGATATATTTCTTTTGCCCTCTGAATGGGGGGAAATGAGACGAAATTCAAGTCAAATTGGCGTTAAAATTGCAATCACGGTGGTCCTGCTCTCTTGCTCTCTTGCTCTCGCACTCTCTTGCACTTATATATTTTATATGTTTCTCTCGTTTTCGGTCGTTGTCGACCACGGAATTAGCTCGTCTATTCTAAGCGAACTTCACTCTCTCGTCTATACACCGCGCGCTCACACTGATGACGAGGAGAGTCTCATGTTTCCTCTCTCGCTCGCCTCTTCGTGTATAAACAAACCACGGTCAATTACGCGCAATTTGGAAAATTTTTATTTTACATCACTTTTTTTTAATGTCTTTATTTTATGTTTTTTAATTGTTATGTGTAACTATTTTTGCGTTTCAAATATTTTTTGGATTTTAATTTTCGCAGCAATCGGTTTATTTCTCATAAATGATTTATTATATTCAAATTTACTTATTCATTAATGGAAAATAAGTGAAGATAATTATTTAGTTTTTTATTAAATAATTAAGGGATCATTCACATATCACGATAACCAGATTTGAATTTTTTTAACCCTTTTCCCCCTTTATCACAATTTGTTCCATATGAGATTGGTAATTTTTAAAACAGGTCGCCATAAAACTGTAAACCCCCTCCCCTCAAAAATTTTTGATAAATTTCTTCTAGTTATTGAATAATGATTATAGTAATAGGTTTATAGATTGACAGACCACGGATAGTATAGTTCTACTTTGGTTGCATAAATTTATTTTTCGACTCATTTTTAAAAAATGCGATTTTTTTTCCAAATGTTACAACAATAAATTACTTTTTTATTAGTATAAAATGCAAATTACTTTGATTTTTATTGTGTGAAAAAAATTGTAGTAAAATATTTCAAAATTTATTTTTGATTAATTTTTTTAAGATAATTGAATTATCGGAATATGTATTGTTTTTAGGTTTTTAAATAATTTTTTTAATAAATTGAAATTTTGTAAAATTTTGTTGAAAGTAATAATTGTTGTTTAGTATTTCATTAAAATTTTTGAAAATCGAATTTTGAAAAATTTTAATTAATATAAAAATAGAAATTAGCTTCTAAAAAAAGTATATTAAGCAATTATTTTAAAAATAGTAGTTCTTAGAAATTTTTTAATATAATTTTTTAAAATTAAATTATTTTTAAGTTTCAATTATATATATATTTCTGAAAATTCAAATATCTAGAAAAATAATTATATTACATTGTTATAAGCTCAATTTTTCGAATTGTTATTCAAATTTCGAAAAAAACAATTATTTCAATTAAAATTATTCAAAAAAAAAATCATTTTCTTAAATTTTGTCAAAAATTTCATTACAATTATGTACACAAAAGTAAATTAAAAATAAAAAAGTCCGGAATTATTTATTTTTTATATTATACGGAATTAATTTTTTTGAGAAAGTTCAATTGCCAATTTTTTTTTGTTGAAATTGCTATTTCAAATTTTTATTTTCTAATATATATTTAATTAAAGAATTTACGAATAATATTGAAATTTTGTAAAATTGAATTATAAGCAAATGAGTTTGAAAATTCTTAAAGAACTTTTTCAAAAATTATTAAAAATAATGCATTTATAAAAGAATTTTTGTTAAAAAAACGAAAAAAAAATTTTATTTCGGTAAAGTTTTTTAAAAAATTCAATTATTTTCAAAAGTAATAATATTTTTCGCAAAAATTAAATATTGTTCATAAATAATAAAATTCTTTTTAGAAATTCAATTATTTTCATAAATAATAAAACTCATCGAAGAATTTCAATTATTTTGAATTCAATTTTTAATCGAATTCCACAAAAAATGTAATTATTCTTAAAAATTTTATTAAAATTCGTCTAAAGAATTTAATTATTTAATGATAAAATTTTTTATGAGAATTTAATTTTAAGAAACACTAAATTAATAAATTATTTATTTTTGTATTTAAATAATGGAATTCTAGTAGAATTTTCCAATAAAAATTGTATAAAAAATGAATTTCAGTAAAAATTTTAGTTTATAATTAAATATTAAAAGCATTATATAACGTGGATTTTTAGAAATAATTGAATTTTGAATAGGTTTCAAATTAAGAAGATTGAAATTTTGATTTTTTCATATTTTTAACAAACAATTCTGTAGAATTAATTCTTTTGAAAAAGTTTAATTACATTTTTAAAAAATTATTTCAAGTTTTTATTTCTAATATATATTTAATTGAAGAATTTCCAAATAATTGAAATTTTGTTAAATTGAATTGAAAAGAAATGAATGTGAAAATTATCAAAGAACTTTTTCAAAAATTATATTAAAACTAATAGATTTATAGAAGAATTTAAGTTAAAAACACAAAAAAAAATTTAACTTCGGTAAAGTTACAAATTATTGCAGAAATTCAATTATTTTTAAAAGTAATAATATTCTTCTTAACAGCATGTGATTGTTAGGTTGTCAATGGTAATTTTATTGACCACTTTTTTTCTTTAAATATTAAATAAATTGAGCTGAAATTTTGTACGAAAGTCTAAAATACAATAAAGAAGGGCAGTGACGTAAAAAAGTTTAAATATTTTTAAAATTAATTATTACAAATTACTTTAAAATTATCAGTTGTCATGGTCACTTCTAATCAATTTCTCGTCTTTACCGATTTCAAAGTGTTTTATTATAATTTATTTATGAATTATTAAAACTTTTACACATCACTGCCCTTCTTTATTATAATTTAGACTTTCTTACAAAATTTCAGCTCAATTTATTAAATATTTAAAGAGAAAAATGGTCGAAAAATTACCATTAAATTTATAACAGTCACATGCTGTTAAGGATTTAATTATTTTTAATAATAATAAAATTCGTTCCAGAATTTCTATTATTTGTAATACAATTTTAATCGAATTCCTCGCAAAAATGTTTATTTAAAAAAATTTTTTAAAAATGTTAATTCTTAAAAATTTTATTAAAGTTCGTCAAAAGAATTCAATTATTTAAAAATTTGTTAATAAAATTTTTTTGTGGGAATTGAATTTTAAGAAACATTCAATTATTCAATAAATTATTTTTCTTTGCATTTAAATAATTTAATTTTTTTGAAAAAGTTTAATTGAATTTCTTTTTATATTAAGGGCATATTTGAACCATTATGACGTCACAATTTTAAAACTCATGCTTTGCACACATTGTGACGTCATAATGGTTCAAATGCCCTTAATTAAAGTTTTTATTTTCTGATATATAGGTATATTTAATTGAAGAATTTACGAATAATTGAAATTTCGTAAAATTGAATATTGTAAACAAATGGATTTGAAAATTGTCAAAGAACTTTTTCGAAAATTTATTATTAAAAATAATCGATTTAAAGAAGAATTTTAGATAAAAATTCTTGAAAATAATATAGTTGAATTGATAATGATTTTATCACTATGCGCCATCTTTAATTATTATAAAAAATTTAATTCATAGTTTAAAGTAAAATGTTCTCTTATTTGACTCGGAGTATGGTTATATTTTTTATTGGTCCGTAATTTTTCATTTTTGGTCCGTAAAGTCGGTATATTTTTAAATAGTTTCACTGGTTCGAGCCCTGTAATAGTAAAAAAATGATAAATTAAATAAAAATGTAGAAAAATATTATATAAATAGATATTTTGTTTATTCGTCAAAAAAAGGTTTTGCAAAAGAAAGTGATATTGGGAGTATAAAAGAACGTAATAATACCGTTAGTAGAGTATAATTTTAATTAGCAAACAAGACACTCGTTTGGATTCTATAAAGAGGTATTAAATGATATACCAGAAAGGAATTTAGCAGAAATTGTGAAAGCGTTTTACTGCACGGGGCACAAGCGAAAACAGTTGTAACTGTCCTAATCGGTTAGGAGAGTTGTCGACGAGATGTATAAGCGCCCGAGCGAGAGTCATTGATTCGTTATTCTCTCTTGGCTTTGCTTGGCTTTTACGTTTGCCCTGTGTGCCACCTCGTAATGCGCTCTACGAGGCATTTTAATGAAGGCATTACAGTAGAAGGTTGGTATATACACGTCTCGATATCGAAAATAAGATTCTCTCTAAAAGAACACCGCGACTCTCTCCTTCTCTCTTGCAGAGTAAAATATACATATACATATATAGCTCTCTCGACCATTTGTTTTAAGACTTCTCTCCGAGTGAGAGAGAGAGGGAGAGAGATTTTACTCTAAATGTGTATATGTGCGTGTGTATTGTATTCATCGTTGTCGTATAAGGTTTTGCCTACAGGTGTAAGCTCAGCGACCGTAAGCGACTTCGTTTCCCGGCTTTTTGCAAAGCATCCGCCCGCTCTCGCGTAGCCAATAATTGAATATCGGAGGGAGAGGATTTTAGAGTGAGTGAGAGAGAGAGAGAGAGAGGAAGGGATTCTCTGAAGAGAGGAGAATAGGGATGAGAGGCAGCATCCGATGGAGTATCGGAAGAGGAGTGAGAGAGCGACTGCAAAAGGCGAGTAGCATATCACGTTAGTGTTGGTGCCGGGTTGGACATTCTGGGAGAAAATCGATATTTTAATTGGACAAAATAATTGGAACGAGCAAGCGAGCGAACGAACGAATGGAAGATCGTAATCTCTGGGTATATGGACCCCTTTGTGAATTGGCGAGTCCCCGGTGTGCATCCCGCGTTATATTCTATCCCGTCGACGCCCTCGTCGCGTCCTGCGAGCGCAAAAACCTTTTTTCTACTGTTGCTCCCACTCGCACACCCTTTTGCTTGTTGCACATTTTACTCCTGTTAAATAAAAAAAAGAGGAAAGGAAACACATCCCCTATATATATATTGCAATTCTTATTCGAGGTGTTGAAAATTTTCTCTAATTTTCGTTTCATTTTATATATTTTACACAAAAAAAAAATTGCAATCGGTTTTCTATATGCGAAAGCTGAATTTTAAGTTGACTTATTATTACTTTTGACTTTTGTTCCGGAAATATAAATTTCGACCTAAATGTTTAGTATATTCTTATTCGCTTTTTTTTACCTAAAAGGGAATATTTTTCTTTCCACACGTCGAAAAATTCTATGGAAGTACTTGGGAATTCCATGAAACTTCTCTATGGAATTTTCGTGGACTTTCCATAGAAATTCTACAAGTTTTTTATTTTAAAAATATTTTAACATTTTCAGGGTTGTCAAAACGTCAGGGAAATCAGGAAAAAGTTAGGGATTTTTATTAAAGTAGGTACTGGAAAAAATTAAATTTTGAAAAAGTTACAAATGATTGCAGAAATTCAATTCTTTTCAAAAGTAAAAAAATTCTTCTTACAAATTCAATTATGTTCAAAAATTTTTAAAAATACCACGTCGAAATTTCAATTATCTTTAAAAATAATAAAATTCTTCTCTAAAAATCAATTACTTTCAAAAATTTCAATTATTTTCAAAAATTTTGCTCAATTCAATCATTTTCAATATCTACATATTTTATAATAAAATTTTTCAAAAGGTTTCAATTATTTAGAAAAAAGTGTTGATAAAATTTACAGCAAACATTACATTATTTTCAAAAATAATAAAATTTGTTTATAGAGATTCAATATTATTTTCATGAAATAATAAAACTCATTGCAAAATTTCAATTATTTTTAATGCGATTTTCATCGAATTCCTCAAAAAATGTAATTATTCTTGAAAATTTGATTTAAATTCGTTAAAAAATTCAATTTTTTAAAAATTTGTTGATAAAATTCTTCATGAGAATTCAATTTTGAGAAACATTGATTTATTTAATAAATTATTTATTTTTCTATTTAAATAATTGAATTCTCGTAGAATTTTCTAATAAAAATAAATTTAAAAATGAATTTCAGTTAAAATTTTAGATATTAATTGAATATTAAAAACATTATAGCATATGAATTTCCAAAAATAATTATATTAGAAATTTTATTAAAAATAATTGAAATCCTGTGAAGAATTTTATTATATTTAGGAAAATAATTGAATTCTCGTAAAGAATTTTTATTACATTTTTTTAAAATAATTAAAGTCCTGTGAAGAATTTTAGTATTTATGAAAATAGTTCAATTCTTTCAACGAATTTGTAATTTTTTATTAATTTTTTTTTTAAATAATTTAAATCCTGTAAAGAATTTTATTATTTATGAAAATAATTGAATTCTTGCAACGCATTTTATTACATTTTTTTTAAATAATAGAATTCGTTTAAGAAATTTAATTAAAATAGTAGATTTTGAAAATATTTGAATTTCAGCGAAGAATTTCATTATTTGTGAAATGTAATTGAATTCTTGTAAAAAATTTTTGGAAATAATTAAATTTTTTTAAGGAATTTATTAAAATTGTATTAAAAATAATTGAAATCCTATGAAGTATTTTATTATTTATGAAAAAAATTGAATTCTTAGAACGAATTTTATTGCATTTTTTAAAATAATTGAATTCTTGGGACGGATTTTATTAAAATTTTTGTAAATAGTTTAATCTTTTTTTTTGAAAAATTTTATGGAAGTTTATATTTTTACAAAACATGAAAATATCAATAACTCCGAGTCTTCGACTCGGAGTGATCGATATTTTCATGTTTTGTAAAAATATTCTTATAAGTTGTTGAATTTCATGAAGGTTTGAATTGGAAATTTTTTGAAAATCTTAATTCCTATGGAAAAATAATAATGATTAAATATTTATTTAAAAAAGAATTTATTGGTGTTTTGGAATAATTTTACAATTAAAAAAATTCGTAATTAAATTTAATATTAGAATAGTTTTTTGAGTATCTAATCATTTTTAGAGTGAATCAGAATATTCTTTAGGGTCAGGGAAAAATTCAAAATTTTGTCCGAAAATCAGGGAAAAGTCAAGAAAATTCTGTAAGTTTTTTTATTTAAATAATATTTTATCATTTCTATATTATGATTAGAGACCAATAATAAGCTTTGTTGCAATTTTTTTGCAAAATGCGTATTTCATTCAAGTTTTGCAAAAAATTGCAATAAAGCTTATAATTATTATTAGACTCTTGACCTGTGAATATTGACCTAAATTCGCTCGTAAACGAGAAAATAACATAATAATTTTCATTCATTACATTATAAGTATAAATTTGAAAATTTAGGTCACGTTTTACACAAAATAAATTTTAATTTCTAAAGTAAAGTAACAAATTTATTATGAAACTTCAAGTCGTAGACCGAAAAGTTGTAAGTAATTTTAAATCGTAGGTCGTAAGGCACAAAATAACCTAAAAAATGAAGGTCAAAATTTAGGATATACGTTTTGCAACTAAATTTATTTTGATTCAGATTCAAATTCAGACTGACGCTGAAGTCTTATTTGTTAATAATTAAATAAGGAGTAATTCAATTATAGATTTTTTGACCTAAATTCGGTTCATTTTAAGACAATTGTAGTGGTTCATAAAATTTCACTTTAAGAATGTTTTGCAACTGCTTCAGTTATAAAAATAAGACTTAATCTTTCTTTACTGACAATACATTATAGTTTTGGGTCCCAGTCGATTTTCTTATAAATTTTAAGTTTGTATGAAATCTGAAGAAAACTATTAAATTCCCAAAACTTGTAGGAAAATGGACTGAGATTCAAAACTTATGTATTTCCTGCGCGGTCCTTTTTAGGGAAAAAATTCAAGTCATTGATGAAAATTCAAAGGAAATCTTGAAATTCAGGTCAACATGCACGCAGGTTAAGAGCGAAAATAGCCTTCAATTTAAAAATTACAAACACGTGCTAAAGTCCAACATGATCTAAAAAGTTCGTTCAAGTTTCGCATCTATCAAAGAAGGGAAAGTATTCCCTTTTAGGCTAAAAGACTCAAAAGAACTTAAAATTAACGTTAAAATTCACCAAGTAGAATTTTTCAAGAGGTAAGGAAACATAAAATTTAGGTCATACCCTCTTAACTTAAAAGACAAACACAACAAGTGCTCCTCAATAAATACTAAATCCAAAAAACTCTATACAGAAGAAAGCATAAAAAAAAAGAATGATCACCAAAAACACATGCTCCATTATATGATAAATCAAAACCATAACCATTTTGCATCTGCGAATAATTTTTTCTTTCTCCAATTCGCTCGGCTTGTGACAAATTGAGAAAGCCGCAAAAAAAGATATTAAGTAGGGTAAAATTTCTAGAAATTATAATATATAAACACTCACACAGTGAAGATAAAGTGTTTCAATTTGTCTAAAATACATAAAAGTGATAGTGTATAACCACAAGAAAATGCTACATATGCTCGAGAGCGGTGTAGAAAAGCTCATATATACTTAAATTGTAATTTGACGATTGAGGCCACAATTTTGAGTCGTATCTTTCTCTTTTTCCCTTTTTCTCTCTTTGATGGCAGACCAAGATTCATATATGCATCTTTAATGACTTTTGAAGGGGGGAGGGAGGGTTTTTAACAACCGGAAATGAGCGTCGCACACTGTCGAAACAAATGAACAAACTAACTATAAGGGATTCAAGCAAAACCGCAAACAGGGTGGAGAACCGGTTTCTGGAGCATTAAAGAAGTATGTTTAAACGATATAGCGCCACTGGGAAAGGAGATGTCGTGTATATATATATGTGAAAGTGTATATTCACTTTGGAGGAGAGATGAGGCTATAGGGTTATGGAGGCGCCATAGTGGCTCTTAACTAGACACGAATGGACCGCACGTGTTGAGGTGTCAACTGAAACCTACAAGTCCCTTACCACTAGTGGGACTCTCTCTCTCCCTTTTTTTAAAGAACGCTTCATTTCACATAGGAATGAAATATTGAAGTAAAAATATTTATGTGCTCGCCGCGCATAATTGGTCACGCGTTTGCCACTTCCGCTTTGGCATATAGAATCACATTAGCGCCTCATGGGAATTTAAAATACCCGACACTTTTTTTTCTTATTTTTTTTTTCCTCCTCTAGAACTTTGGTCTCGCAGTGAGACAAGTGTTTTAAACTCCAAATGTTTCGTTCCATTATTATGGAATTTGATGACTTTTATTTCGATTTATCTTATATCAGAGAATTACAAAAGACTAAATCTGAATAGTGAAATAAGAAATACTAATTTACATCCATACTTTATTTTCTTTTGACTATATCAAAAGCATAACTAGAATTAAAGACGAAAAAAGAAATTAGCAGCTAATGCAAACCGTTTTTTTTTAAATTACAAATTTAAAAAATTATCAATATAACAAAAAAGAATTCAGCGCCAGTCTTAATTTGAATCTGAATCAAAATAAATTGAGATGCAGAATGTGACCTAAATTTTGATCTTATTTTTTTAGGTTATTTTGTGCCTTATACGACCTACGATTTAAAATTGCAGGCTTCGCACTCATCTACTAAAACCTATATTTACTACTTTTTTTACGTTAAGCTACTATTTGGGTACTTTTTCAGATTTCAACCACTATAAAAGCTACTATCTATGTTTTTTTTTTAGAATTTGCTAATACTAGAAACCAAAAAACTGTTCTCAAGAATTATAATCAAATTCTTTAAAAAGATTCAATTATTATTTCAAAAAATATTCAAAATCCAATTATTTTCATTATTAATCATAAAAATAAAATCATTAATTCATAAGATTTCACAAAACAATTCAATTATTTAAAAAATAAAAATTGATAAAATTCATCAAAAATTCTATTATTTTCAATATGTACATAATAAAATTTCCACAGAACTTCAATTAATTTAGAATAGCATTTTCAAAAAAATTTCTAAACAATCAATAAATAAGCAAACAATTAATAATTCGCAACATTTTTATACAATTCTTCTCAATAATTGAATTACCTTCAATAATAATAACATATTTTTCATGGAAATTCAATTATTTAAAGAAATTTTTAATAAAATTCTAAGCAAGAATTCAATTGTTTTCATAAATAATAAAATTCATCACAGGATTTCAATTATTTTTAATAGGTACAATTTTTCAGAAATTTCTCGAGAAGTGTAATTATTCTTAAAAATTTAATTTCAATTCCTCAAAAAAATCAAATATTTAAAAAAATGTTTTTTTTTTAAATTTCTTTGAAAGAATTTAATTATTTACAAAAATATTAGAATTTTTCACAAGAATTCAATTGTTTTTAAAAGCAATCAATTTCTTCTTGGAAATTCAATTATTTTTAAAAATTCTAATAAAATCTTTCTCAAGAATTCAATTATTTTCATAAATAATAAAATTTATCACAGGATTTCAATTATTTTTAATACAATTTTACAGGAATGCTCGAGAAATGTATAATATTATTCTTAAAAATTAAATTTCAATTCCTCGAAAAAATCAATTATTTAACAAAATATATATTTTTTTAATTCTTTGGAAGAATTCAATTATTTACAAAAATATTAGAATTTTTCACAGGAATTCAAATATTTTTGAATGTTTAAGTAAAATTGTTTGAATTCCAATGAATTCAATTATTTTTAAAAGTAATCAATTTCTTCTTGGAAATTCAATTATTTTATTAAATAATAAAATGCTTTTTAGGAATTCATTTATTTTCAAAAATTTTTTATAAAATACCACACAGACATTCGGGGTTGGGACAAGTCACACTCAGAAAGTCTCCCCCGGACAAGTCCTCCCAGGACAAGTCTCCACAGAGACATAACTCCCCATGGGACAAGTCTTCCTATGGACAGCTCCTCCCAGAGGACAAGTCTTCCCAGGGACATCTCTCCCCATATGTAAATATTAAAAGTAAATAATGCCATGGGTGGACAAGTCTCCCCGGGACATCTCTCCCCAGTAAAAATTGTTTATTAAAACGGTGGCACATTCAGGACAAGTCTCCCCAGTAAAAATTGTTTATTAAAACGGTGGCACATTCAGGACAAGTCTCCCCAGGACAAGTCTCCCCGGGACATCTCTCCCCAGTAAAAAAATGTTTATTAAAACAGTGGCAAATTCAGGACAAGTCTCCCCAGGACAAGTCTCCCCGGGACATCTCTCCCCAGTAAAAATTATTTATTAAATCGGTGGCACATTCAGGACAAGTCTCCCGAGGACAAGTCTCCCCGGGACATCTCTCCCCAGTGAAAATTGTTTATTAAAACGGTGGCACATTCAGGACAAGTCTCCCCAGAACAAGTCTCCCCGGGACATCTCTCCCCAGTAAAAAAATGTTTATTAAAACAGTGGCAAATTCAGGACAAGTCTCCCCAGGACAAGTCTCCCCGGGACATCTCTCCCCAGTAAAAATTATTTATTAAATCGGTGGCACATTCAGGACAAGTCTCCCCGGGACATCTCTCCCCAGTGAAAATTGTTTATTAAAACGGTGGCACATTCAGGACAAGTCTCCCCAGGACAAGTCTCCCCGGGACATCTCTCCCCAGTAAAAATTGTTTATTAAAACGGTGGCACATTCAGGACAAGTCTCCCCAGGACAAGTCTCCCCAGTAAAAATTGTTTATTAAAACGGTGGCACATTCAGGACAAGTCTCCCCGGGACATCTCTCCCCAGTTAGAATTGTTTATTAAAACAGTGGCACATTCAGGACAAGTCTCCCCAGGACAAGTCTCCCCGGGACATCTCTCCCCAGTAAAAATTGTTTATTAAAACGGTGGCACATTCAGGACAAGTCTCCCCGGGACATCTCTCCCCAGTTAGAATTGTTTATTAAAACAGTGGCACATTCAGGACAAGTCTCCCCAGGACAAGTCTCCCCGGGACATCTCTCCCCAGTAAAAATTATTTATTAAAACGGTGGCACATTCAGGACAAGTCTCCCCAGGACAATCTCCCCGGGACATCTCTCCCCAGTAAAAATTGTTTATTAAAACGGTGGCACATTCAGGACAAGTCTCCCCGGGACATCTCTCCCCAGTTAGAATTGTTTATTAAAACAGTGGCACATTCAGGACAAGTCTCCCCAGGACAAGTCTCCCCGGGACATCTCTCCCCAGTAAAAATTGTTTATTAAAACGGTGGCACATTCAGGACAAGTCTCCCCGGGACATCTCTCCCCAGTTAGAATTGTTTATTAAAACAGTGGCACATTCAGGACAAGTCTCCCCAGGACAAGTCTCCCCGGGACATCTCTCCCCAGTAAAAATTATTTATTAAAACGGTGGCACATTCAGGACAAGTCTCCCCAGGACAATCTCCCCGGGACATCTCTCCCCAGTAAAAATTGTTTATTAAAACGGTGGCACATTCAGGATAAGTCTCCCCAGGACAAGTCTCCCCGGGACATCTCTCCCCAGTTAAAAAATGTTTATTAAAACAGTGGCAAATTCAGGACAAGTCTCCCCAGGACATCTCTCCCCAGTTAACCAGTTGACTGTTTCTGACGCATATATGCGCAAAACTAAACTGGCCAAAAGTGGTTCATGACGCATATATGCGCAACTTAAAAAAGGTAATTAAAAACTACTTAAATGTTCCTGAAACCGATTACTCGGGGGTTTTTGAGGTCGCTGATTACGAATATGATATTTGTTTTCCAAAATTCAAAATAACTGGTTCAATATGGCGGAAATTTTTTTAAAATTTATTGAATTTGTTTGAAACTGGTTAATTTGACATCAGTATGATAATTTTTGGTGAAATCAAATTTCGATAAATACCTTGAAAAAATAATGACAGATTCGTAATCAGCGACTCTAAAAACCTCCGAGTATTCAGTTTCAAGCCATTATAATTAATTTTTTATTTTGTCGTGCGCCATATTGGATCCGCCATTTTGAATTTTGGAAAACTAATGTCAGATTCGTAATCAGCGACCCTTAAAACCCCCGAATAACAAGTTTCAAGCAAATTCGACGAATTTTGAAAAAATTTCCGCCATCTTGGATCTGCCATTTTGAATTTCGAAAAACTGATGTCAGATTCGTATTCAGCAACCCCAAAAACCCCAGAGTACTACGTTTCAAGTCAATCTGATCAATCAACGCCTGGACTACTCGTCAATGGGTTTTCTCGCCAGAGAAGAGGAAAACTGTAGAAAACCTCTCTGAGTACAACCGGTTTATCGACAGTCGAGTTCTAATGGTGTGTACCGGACAATAATCGACGGTGCACATCATTATACCTCGACGTCAAACCTCCCGCTCAGATTGTCTCACGTGCCGGAAAAATACCAAGCCAAGTGGGCGCGAACCAAGGGTACTTATACCCTTGGTCCTTAAACGACCACCAACGCCAGGCATCTATCTGACTGAGCTAATCTGTCGGTTTGTTTATTGAAGTTAATATATAATAAAATCTTATTCTTTGCATCAAGACGAATCGATTGGTATATAAGAAGTATAAATTGTATGAGAATTTATAGAGTTAATCACAATTAAAGCTGAAAAAATCGCATTTTTATCAAAAAAATGAGTTCTTTCCGCAAAATTATGTTGCTGTGTAAGAAAATCTTACTCATTTATTTCTAAAATCTTATTCATTACACCAAGACAGATCGATTGGTATATATAAAGTATATGTTTTACTTAAATTAATAGAATTAAAACCAATTATAGACAAAAAGTTTGCACTTTTAATAAAAATTCATTTTTTCTTAAAAATCATGTTGCTGTACAATAGAATGTTATTATTTATTAAAAAATAAATTAAAAATCTTATTCTTTGTATCAAGACGAATCGATTGATGTATATAAAGTATATATTCTATTGAAAATTATAGAATTAATTACAATTAAAGTTGAAAAATTCACTTTTTAACTAAAAATTTTTTTGTTTATTTAGATTCATATTACTGTATAAGAAAATTTTATTCTTTCTATTAAGACGAATGAACTTTATTTTATAAATGTTAAATTGTATTAAAAATGATTTAAAAATGAAATATATGTATCGTTAATGCTTCCTTCGCGAGGAAGCAAATTTTTTTTGCTGATCATAAAGAGGAAGCAAAATGTTCATGTAATGAACATCTGGATTTACAACTTGTTTTATTTTGTTGTCCGCCATATTGGATCCGTCATTTTAAATTTTGGAAAACGAATATCATATTCGTAATCAGCGACCTAGAAAACCTTCGAGTAATCGGTTTCAGGAACATTTAAGTAGTTTTTAATTACCTTTTTTAAGTTGCGCATATATGCGTCATGAACCACTTTTGGCCAGTTTAGTTTTGCGCGTTTTAATACACAATTTTTACTGAGGAGAAATGTCCCGGGGAGACTTGTCCTGGGGAGACTTGTCCTGAATGTGCCACTGTTTTAATAAACATTTTTTTACTGGGGAGAAATGTCCCGGGGAGACTTGTCCTGGGGAGACTTGTCCTGAACATGCCACCGTTAAAATAAACAATTCTAACTGGGGAGAGATGTCCCGGGGAGACTTGTCCTGAATGTGCCACTGTTTTAATAAACAATTCTAACTGGGGAGAGATGTCCCGGGGAGACTTGTCCTGGGGAGACTTGTCCTGAATGTGCCACTGTTTTAATAAACATTTTTTTACTGGGGAGAAATGTCCCGGGGAGACTTGTCCTGGGGAGACTTGTCCTGAACATGCCACCGTTAAAATAAACAATTCTAACTGGGGAGAGATGTCCCGGGGAGACTTGTCCTGAATGTGCCACTGTTTTAATAAACAATTCTAACTGGGGAGAGATGTCCCGGGGAGACTTGTCCTGGGGAGACTTGTCCTGAATGTGCCACTGTTTTAATAAACAATTCTAACTGGGGAGAGATGTCCCGGGGAGACTTGTCCTGGGAAGACTTGACCTGAATGTGCCACTGTTTTAATAAACATTTTTTAACTGGGGAGAGATGTCCCGGGGAGACTTGTCCTGGGGAGACTTGTCCTGAACATGCCACCGTTATAATAAACAATTTTTACTGGGGAGAGATGTCCCGGGGAGATTTGTCCTGGGGAGACTTGTCCTGAATGTGCCACCGATTTAAGAAATAATTTTTACTGGGGAGAGATGTCCCGGGGAGACTTGTCCTGAATTTGCCACTGTTTTAATAAACATTTTTTAACTGGGGAGAGATGTCCCGGGGAGACTTGTCCTGAATGTGCCACCGTTTTAATAAACAATTTTTACTGGGGAGACTTGTCCTGAACATGCCACCGTTATAATAAACAATTTTTACTGGGGAGAGATGTCCCGGGGAGACTTGTCCTGGGGAGACTTGTCCTGAATGTGCCACCGATTTAATAAATAATTTTTACTGGGGAGAGATGTCCCGAGGAGACTTGTCCTGGGGAGACTTGTCCTGAATTTGCCACTGTTTTAATAAACATTTTTTAACTGGGGAGAGAT
This sequence comes from Leptopilina heterotoma, assembly GCF_015476425.1. Classification (NCBI taxonomy): domain Eukaryota; kingdom Metazoa; phylum Arthropoda; class Insecta; order Hymenoptera; family Figitidae; genus Leptopilina; species Leptopilina heterotoma. The sequence continues at coordinate 1,906,377 of NW_025110813.1, forward strand.
GTCCCGGGGAGACTTGTCCTGGGGAGACTTGTCCTGAATGTGCCACCGTTTTAATAAACAATTTTTACTGGGGAGACTTGTCCTGGGGAGACTTGTCCTGAATTTGCCATCGTTTTAATAAACAATTTTTACTGGGGAGAGATGTCCCGGGGAGACTTGTCCTGGGGAGACTTGTCCTGAATGTGCCACCGATTTAATAAATAATTTTTACTGGGGAGAGATGTCCCGGGGAGACTTGTCCTGAATGTGCCACTGTTTTAATAAACAATTCTAACTGGGGAGAGATGTCCCGGGGAGACTTGTCCTGAATGTGCCACCGTTTTAATAAACAATTTTTACTGGGGAGAGATGTCCCGGGGAGACTTGTCCTGGGGAGACTTGTCCTGAATGTGCCACCGATTTAATAAATAATTTTTACTGGGGAGACTTGTCCTGGGGAGACTTGTCCTGAATGTGCCACTGTTTTAATAAACAATTCTAACTGGGGAGAGATGTCCCGGGGAGATTTGTCCTGAATGTGCCACCGTTTGAATAAACAATTTTTACTGGGGAGATATGTCCCGGGGAGACTTGTCCTGGGGAGACTTGTCCTGAATGTGCCACTGTTTTAATAAACAATTCTAACTGGGGAGAGATGTCCCGGGGAGACTTGTCCTGGGGAGACTTGTCCTGAATGTGCCACCGTTTTAATAAACAATTTTTACTGGGGAGAGATGTCCCGGGGAGACTTGTCCTGGGGAGACTTGTCCTGAATGTGCCACCGATTTAATAAATAATTTTTACTGGGGAGAGATGTCCCGGGGAGACTTGTCCTGGGGAGACTTGTCCTGAATTTGCCACTGTTTTAATAATCATTTTTTAACTGGGGAGAGATGTCCCGGGGAGACTTGTCCTGGTGAGACTTGTCCTGAACATGCCACCGTTATAATAAACAGTTTTTACTGGGGAGAGATGTCCCGGGGAGACTTGTCCTGAATTTGTCACTGTTTTAATAAACAATTTTTTACTGGGGAGAGATGTCCCGGGGAGACTTGTCCACCCATGGCATTATTTACTTTTAATATTTACATTTGGGGAGAGATGTCCCTGGGAAGACTTGTCCTCTGGGAGGAGCTGTCCATGGGAAGACTTGTCCCATGGGGAGTTATGTCTCTGTGGAGACTTGTCCTGGGAGGACTTGTCCGGGGGAGACTTTCTGAGTGTGACTTGTCTCATATTCAGACATTCAATTATTGTTAAAAAAATTTTAATAGAATTCTTTGTAAAATTTAATTATTTTTAAAAACTTCTCGCAATTCAATGATTTTCAATATCTATACTATTTTCATCAAATTTTCCTACATAATTCAATTATTTAACAATTTTTTTTATAAAAATATTCGTAAGAATTCAATTCTTTTTATGAATAAAAGAAATTTCTCAGGAATTCAATTATTTAAATTAGATGTTGCATAAAATTAGTCGAAAGAAATCAATTCTTTAAAAGTTTTTATAAAATTCTTCGTAAGAATTAAATTATTTTTATAAATAAATTTAAATTCTTTCTGAAGCCCAGGCGGAAATTTCCAACCGGCGCGGATCCTAGCCCGTACTGACGCCGGTGTAACTGTACTGGCTCGGAACCGCCTGCCAACCGAATGTGAACGGGCATTCTACCGAATAGTGACTAGGCCAGGAGCGCGCTGGCAACCGGCTCGGAACTGGCATTCTACCGCCCGCTGACCGGCCGGGAGAAGCCGTTCCGTGTATAATTCAACCGGCTGGGACCTGGCACTCTACCGACCGTGGATTTTTCATTCAATAGCCAGCTGAGCGCTGGCATTCTACCGACTGACAACCGGGTCGGATCCAAATGATAATTTCAACAAATATCAATACAAAAAATAATAATTAATTGCAAAAGATAAATACTAATGACAATTCATTGACAGTTCACTTTACACATTTGTTTATACACTTAAACGCAATTTTTTATTACATAGACATTTGAAAAATCCTAACGCTTGGGGTACGAACCTACGCCTAACCGAATATTTACGCACCGAAATCTCGCACGCTAACCACTATGCTACGCTCGCATGGGACTCTCAAATCTTAAATACTCTCAAGTGTCACAAGCTGAAATAAAACTTGTAGAATTACTACGCGTCAATGATACCGCCATATTTTCAATACTTAATTGAATGTATATTTAGGACTATTTCAATATTTCGTTAAAAAAGAAACTTGTTATATTTTTATTATTATATAATACATATATTGAATAATTGTTTTTCAATATAATAATATTGAACGTAATAATATTAATAATTTTAATTAATATCTCAATAATAATAAATTTATTATTATTAAGATATTATTAATTAACATTAATATTATTGAGAATTAATAATAAATTATCAATATTAATATTAATTAATAATATATCAATAACCATAAATTTATTATTATTGAGATATTAATTAAAATTATTAATATCATTACCTTCAATATTATTATATTGAGAAACAATTATTCAATTATTATTGAGATATTATTAATTAATAATATATAATATTAATTAATAACGAATTTTTCTAATTATTTAATTTTTAAAAAAGTCTCAATAAATAATTACTTAATATATTGATTAGATTCATTTATTAATAATTATTTTCTAAAATAATGCAATTACTTGTAATAATTATTTAATTTATAATGTGACAATAAATGACAAGATCCGCAGTCGGATCCGCCCCAGTACCGAGCCACTACAGACTCAACATATCCGTCATTCTTCCGACGCCGCAGAAGAATAAGATCCGCTGGCGGAAGAAATCCAGTACCGAGCCAGTACTGACAATAGTGGGAAGACGGTTCCGACAGTCGGAGCATAATCTGTACCGCGCCGGTTGCTTTTTCAGATCCGAATCGGTTCAGACCGTCGGTACTTGCGGTCTGTACGGGCGCGGATCCCAGCCGGTTGTAAACTCCGACGTTCGTCCGACTTTTCCGCCTGGGAGAATAAAATACGTTGCAGATCAATTCAATTTATTAGCAGGATAAGAAGGAAGTAAATATTTTTGATGAAAATTAGGAAAAAGGCTGAAAAATATAATACAGAATGCAATTTTTAAAATTTTTGTGAAGTGTCTAAAACAAGTTTTTTTGGTTTTCAATTTTAATTTTTCGAAAGCTATACTTTTTTACTACTTTTTTTAAGTTTGAAAGCTAGTTTTTTAAAATTATAATTATTATCAAGTGCGAAGTCTTAAATTACTTATTTTTTTTCGATCTACGACTTACTAATGTTTCACAAAAAATTTGAACGTTATACTTTACTTTAGAAATTAAAATTTACCGGCATATGTTTTGAAAGATGATAAAAGTTTTAAAAGAACAAGATATTGCAGAGTCATTTGACTAGTATTTTATTTAGATATTTTTAAAAAATCGTCATTTTCAATATTTTACAAAAATTTAAATAACTTCTAAAATAATGAACGCTTTTTAATGATCTTAAGCTTATTTTAAAGGTCATTTTTTGCAGAATAAGAATAACTTATAAACATTAACTGAAATTTTTTTCTTAGAATAAGCAGGATGTCAAAGTTAGACAAAAAATTTCAAAAAATTTGAAATAATTTTTTTGTACTAAAAACTATTCTAGAAAATATATATGAAACATGATGTGGTGTAGATTTTTCAAGGAAATTTAAAAAAAAATACATTTGAATTTTAAAAATTATTTTTCTTTTAATAAGATTATTTCAAATTTTTTGAATTGTTTTGTCTAACTTTGACGTCTTGCTTATTCTAAAAAAAAATTATAATTTAATGCCTATAAGTAATTCTTATTCTGTAGAAAATGGCCTTTAAAATAAGATTATGATGATTAAAAAGCGTTTATTATTTTAGAAGATATTCCAATTTTTGTAAAACATTGAAAATGGGGATTTTTAAAAAATATTAAAATAAAATACTGACCAAATGACTTCTGTAAGGTCTTATTCTTTTTAAAATATTATCATCTTTCAAAATATATACGGACAAAAATTTTAGTTTTTATAAATTTTGTGTTAAAATATTTTTTTCATTTCCTTGAAAATGGGTGGACTCACAATTTTGGTCGGTACTGTATTACATATAGTGAAGAGAGACCTAAATTTTGACCTACATTTTTGTAGGTTATTTTGTGTCGTACGACTTTTACGATTTGAGACATTCCAAATTTCATTGATCTACGTCTTCAAGTTTTTCACAAAGGACCCCACAACAGGAAATATATTAGTTTTGGGTCGCAGTCTATTTTCCTTTATAAGCCACAAAAAACAAACTGAAATCAAGACTCTTTCTTATAAGTGAGTGTAAATTGAAATTTTTCCTCTACATTCTCAACTTTTCAAGACTATAATCAATCTCTAACCGCATACAGATAAGAATTCTAACTGAAAGAGCCTAACTCCGGAAAAAGAAATGAAATTCCGAAAATACTTTCCCAGAAAGCGGCAATTATTTTTAGCATAAGGTGCGTGTAAGTACATAACAAGCTTTCGCTTGTACACCGATTAGCGGCGGCAGAGGCCTCTTGAATTCGCCTTTGGCCGCAAACTTTTCCCCTATACAAACACTCGCTCTCACTCACACGCATATATGTATGTCCTGAGAATTTTAGAGACAATCATTAATAACAACGCTGAGACGTAGTGCTTTTTAACTCTCAGATGTTAAATACAAGAGCGGCGCTAAACGGGTCCAAGGAGGGAAGCGGGTGTCGTCACTTAACGTTGCTTCCGCTCGATGGGGCGTGGTTTTTTGTTTTTCTAAATCTTTTTAAGATGCCGGAAGATTTATTACATATTTTGAATAGAGCAACACACGTCTCGACGAATTAAAGCATTTCAAAAGTAAATTTCAAGCGCGAGAGACGCGCGGTTAAAGCGCCTGGAAAATTATTATACCGCAGCAGCTCGCGCGGGGAATGAGTTTCTCTTCATCAAATAAATGAAGCGCCACAGTCCATTAAGATATTATTATTAAAGAGAAATTATAGTTCCAAGACAGTTCAAAATTATTCTTTCTATACTCTATAACAATCAGACATTAATAGACTTGGTGGAGAAAAAGTAAACTTGTTCACTAATTAATGATATAAATCAAGAGGAAATTAATTTATCACCAAAATTTATTTTACGCAATTTTCGAAAACAATTTCTTGACTAAATTTAAGAAATAAATTTAAGAAATAAACTTGATGCATATAAATTTACACTACTCGAGATTTTGTACACAAATGTATAATTAATATTGTTTGGAAAAAAGTGGTCGCGGGGGCGAGAAAGATTGTTCATTAATAAATGGGAAGATAAATGATGTCACTTAAAAAATGTGGTTGTGTGGTTTTGTTTGATTTTGTTTTTTTTTTGGTGTGTATTAGTGAGAGTGAGGTTTATAATCATGAGTCTCGTAAATGTATAATAATGGCACTCAACGTCGTCGTCGTCGTCGTCTTGGTCGTTGTCGTTGCAAAGAGAGCCTATGTTTAGCTTGGCGTTTGCGAGATGAATGAGAGTGTGCACGCCGCTTAACCTCAGTAGAAGTGAATTTTTTTTCGCTCCAACGGGACACGCGAGGCATTTGACTTTTGTTCGCTCGCTCGCCTTGGTCCCCAACCTCTCTTTCTCTCCTCTCGACCGTTCTTCCATGATGACCCGCTTCGCTCATTTCAGAATACAACATTGCAACTTAAAGGAGAAAAAAATGCCATAGGCTCGTGCCAACGTTTAAGAAACCACGACTGTTTGATGTTAATATGAATCATAAAGCATTGCCTCATTCCTGATTCTTAAAATATTCCCCGGGAGTGTTCCCGGGGTATATAGTAGGGAATACTGAAATCTGTAGCAAAAATTGGTAGAGATTCTGAATTGATTTCACAAAAAAAAATTTGTTTTGAAAAAATGGAATAAATACGACAGGGTTGTAACAGATTAGGGAAGTCAGGGAATTCAGGAAAAAGTCAGGGAAAATAAAATTGGTCAGGAAAATCAGGAAAAAATCAGGGATTTTTATTAAAAGTACTAGAAATTAATGTTGAAAAGTAAAAATTGAATTTTTTAAATTTGTGAGAAAACTCTGAATTTTGATGTTTTTTTTTTGTTTGTCTTGTAAACTATGAAATTACCACGAATTTTTTAACACAAAACCTTCAATTTTTCTATTTCTGACAATAATTTCCTTCTTAAATAACTTAATTTTTCAAGAACTATTATAAAATTATGACTTAACAATTATTTAATAAATAATTTTTACAATTTTCATAAATACTAGATTCATAGAAGACTTTTAGTTAGAAATATTTTAAAAAATTGAATTTTTCGAAAAGTTACAAAATTAATTCCAGAAATTTAATTATTTTCAAAAGTAATAAAAATTCTTCGCAGAATTTCAATTATGTTCAAAAATTTCAAAAAAAATTTTCTTCAAAATTTCAATTATCTTTATAAATAATAAAATTCTTCATCGAAATTCAATTATTTTTGAAAATTTGAATAAAATTCTTGGCAAAATTTCACAGGAATTCAATTATTTACAAAATTTTTAATAAATTTCTTCGAAATAATTCAATTATTTTCATAAGTAATAAAATTTTCATAAAATTTTTCGAAAAATATCACTTATTTAAAATTATTGTTGTAAAATTCGTCGTAAGAATTCAATTATTTAAAAAAGTTTAACAAAGTTCTTTTGAAGATAATTCAATTATTTTTCTAAATAATAAAATTCTTTACCGAAATTCAATTATTTTTTAAACTTGAATAAAATTTGCTGAAAGAATTCAATCATTTATACAAATAATAAAATTCTTCTTCGAAATTCTATTATTTTAAAAAATTTTAATAAAATTCTTGGCAAAATTTCACAGGAATTCAATTATTTAAAATATAAAATTTCATAACATTTTTCGAAAACAATCAATTATTTAAAAAGATTTTTATTAAATTCGTCGCAAAAATTCAATTATGTATTTAAAAAAATTTAACAAAGTTGTTTTGAAGAATTCAATTATTTTTATAAATAATAAAATTCTTCACTGAAATTAAATTATTTTTATAAACTTGAATTTGTTGCAAGAATTCAATTATTTATATAAATAATAAAATTCCTCACAGAAATTCGCAGGTATGTTAAAAAATGAATAATAAAATTCTTATCAAAATTTTAAGTATCTTTATAAATAATAAAATTTTTCTCCGAAATTCAATTATTTTAGAAAAATTTTAATAAAATTCTAAGGAAAATTTTAATTAATTATTTTCATAAATAATAAATCTCATCTCGCAGGATTTAGATTTTTTTCGATACAATATATTCTAATCGAATTTCTCGAAAAATGTAATTATTCTCAAAAATTTTATTAAAATTTGTCAAAAGAATTCAATTATTTAAAAATTTGTTGATAAAAATAAATAAATAAAAAATAAATTTTTTTGATTCATGAGAATTCAATTTTAACAAACATTCAATCATTCAATAAAATATTTATTTTTTAATTTAAATTATTGAATTCTTCTAAAATTTTTAAATGGAAATTGATGTAAGAATGAATTACCGAATAATCGATTTATTATTTATGAAAATAATTAAATTATTACAACAAATTTTATTACATTTTTCTAAAATAATTGAATTTTTTTGGGAAATTTTACTATGTACTTGTAAAAATAATTTAATTCTTGTGATGGACTTTAATAGGATTTTTGTAAATAATTAACTTTTCTTTTTCTTTTCTTTTTTTTTTTTTTTTTAAATTTTATTGTAATTTAAATTGTTACAAAAACATGAAGAATTTTTCATGTTTTGTAATAATATTCCTATATAAGTTTTTGAATTTCAAAAAGATTTGAATTTGAATGTTTTGAAGAATTTTAATTCATCCAGAAAAATAAAGAACATTTAGAAAGAAGGAAGAAATTTAGGGTAGAAAAAAAAGAGAAAGAAAGAAGTATAAGAGAAAAAGGGGCATAAAAGACAATAAAAAGAGTATAGAATTAAGTAGAGAAAGAAGAAAACGAATTTATGGAAAGACGTAGGTAAAGAAAAAATTTAGAAAAAGAAAAAAGGAGGAGAAATAAGAAGAATATTGAATCGGGTAAAAAATGCAGAAAAGGAGAAGAAGAGAAAAATACAGGAAAGGAAAAGAAGAAAGAAGAAGGGAAGAACAGGAAGAATATGTAAAGAGGTAAAAAATACAATAAAAGAGAAGAAGTAAAAGAATAGTATAGAATTAGGAAAAAAGGAAAATAAGGTGGGAAAAGAAATATAGAAAAGGGGAAGTAATATAGAAGAAGAAAAGAAGTGGAGAAGAATAAGAAGAAGATGAATAAAAAATGGAGTAAAAAAGACAAAAGAGGAGAAGAATAAAGGAAAAAGAAGAGAAGATAGAAAGATAAAATATCCAAGAAAGGAAAAGAGGAAAAGAAGAAGGAGGAGAAGAAGAAAAGTATATACAATTATAGATGTAGAGAAAAAATCTTTAAAAAGGAAATGAAGAGGAGTAAGAAATATGCAGGAAAGGGAAAGAAGAAGAGAAGGAAAAATCCAAAAAAGGAGTGGTAGAGGAGGGAAAAAGATGAAGAAGAAGAAGAAGAAGAATATAGAAGCAGGTAAAGAAAAAGTCCAGAAAAGAAAAAGAAGAAGAGAAAAAATAGAACGAACCATATAAAAAAGAAAAAATAAGGAAATATTAAACCTTATATTCTGAAAGAGAAGAAGGGAATATTAAACCTTATTATTTTGGAAGAGAAGAAGGAAAGAGAGATGGAAGAAGAAATTAAGAAAATCTAAGATGAGAAATAAAAAGAGGAGTCTATTAGCGGTGAGGAGGAAAGAATTAAATGAAAACGGAAGCAAACGAAGAGGGAAGAAAATGAAAAAGAAAACAAAGGGATAAAGAGGGACAACTGTAGACTTTAAATTAAGGCAGAGAGGGTGGGAGGGAAAAGGGACGAGAAGTCGAAATAGGCGGAGTAGTGGCAAAAGGATACGCGTAAACACAAGTAGTTAAGGCGCTCTTTAACGACAGGAAATGTTAGGACGCCAGGAACATGTGTTTCGGAGTTTCGCGCTCGTTTCTCTGCAATTGCAACAACTCTCCTCGATAGCTCACTATTATCATCTTTCAACATAATTATGTCGACTCTTTGATTTTTACTCCTCAAAATTTTATTTTTTCACTAAAATTTCTTTACTTCTTTCGAAACGTGTACATATTTCTTCTTCTAGATCATTTCCTTTTTTCTAACTCAAAGTCTCAAAAAATTAAATTCTCAAAAAAGAAGAAATTATATAGTTCGGAAATTATTTCCTGTAATTTCTTCTTTTGAGAATTTATTTCAGAATTATTTAGTTTCTTCTTTTGAGAATTTAATTTTTTTGAGTTAGAAGAAAGGAAATTTTTTCTTTCTCTAAGAAATAAATTCACATTTAATAATCAGAAGAAAAAATTAATTAATTATATAGAAAAAATAAATATTTGTTTTAATTGCGATAAGTTGAATATGGAATTCGAAGTCATATAAATTATATGTGAAAGGAGTAAATTCTCCAAAGAAGGATCAGTGCGTACATAAACCATTATATATAGTAGTGCGTATAATAAACATCGTCGGCTAAAAATGTTTTTGTTCTATATCCGCGAATGCGGTACACATTATATTACATAGATAATAAAAGAAGTTTTTCGTGAATGTTTTCAAAGTCAAAGTGGTGGCTCACCTGCCCGATTAATCTGCCTTTCCGCTAATTAATTAGCCCTTCCGCTAATTAATTTATACAATTAGCGGGAGCACAAGGAAAAAGTCTTCTACGCGTATAACAAGAAAGACTTTTGGGTTCGGTGCGCCTTCTGTCAGCGTGAAATCAATCGAAAGAGTTTTGCGGCAGGTGCTCAGCCGCCTTCTTTTACCCTTCGATGGGACGTCGTATAGCAATTTAAATTCTGCCAGACACCCTTAACCAGCTGGGGTCCAAAAACAGAGCAGCACGCGGTTTGTAGGTTCTGTATATGTATATATATAGTGAGTGAGTGAGTGAGAGAGAGAGTTGAGAAAAATCGAGCAAAGAAGAGGTCCGGTGCCAACGACAAGAGTTTGTTTTTTGAAGTCTGTATTGCTTACAAATGTCTCGTTGTAAAAAACAACCGCCACGGTCCTAATGAGTCTGGTTTGTTAAAAGATGTCGTTCTTTTTTTCTACTCGGGTTTATTTTTTTTTCTTTTGTTTTTATTTTTGGTTTTTTTTTCTTTTTTCTTTCTTTCTTTCTTTTTTTTTGTTTACTCTTGTAAACCGCGTGGCTCCATTAAGCTGACGAACATTGTAGACTGTAAAGAATCTTAATGCTTTCCTTTTCGAGGAAGCTATAACTATCGACTACTGCGATCTTTCGCGAAAATTTCACCGTTTTAAGGTCATAAATGGAGTTTAAATGGTTCGATTCCTCTCGAAATGGAAGTAAATTCAGCCTCTGACAAATTTCTTCGTTTCAAGGAATAACTCACAAGTCGATCGACATATATATATATATATATATATACATTATCGTCAATGTCTTTTCTTCTTTCGGGTTTGACTAAAAAAATTTTTTTTGGTGAAATTTAAATCTTTTTATTATTATAGCACTTTGTTCATATTTTTCTGCTAATTTTACAATTCTACCCAAAGAAAAGAATAGAAAATTGAATCATTAACAGGGGCTCGAATCAGTGAAAGTATTTAAAAATACGAACTTTACGGACCAAAAATGAAAAATTAAGATCCATTTTCGGACCAATTACTGACAGAAATATAAGCAGTCCGAGTCAAATATAAGAACATTTTACTTTAAACTATAAAATTAAATTTTTTCACAACTATAAAACATGAAGATATCGAGTCTTCGACTCGGAGTGATCGATTTCTTCATGTTTTATAATAATTAAAGATGGTCCAGTGATAAAATCATTATTTTATATTATAAGAATTACTTCTTCAAAATTATTTTCATTATTTCAATTCAATTATTATTTTCAAAAAATTTTAACTAAAATTCTACTTTAGATCAATTATTTTAAATAATTTTCGAAAAAGTTCTTTGGCAATTTTCAAATCCATTTGTTTACAATATTCAATTTCACGAAATTTCCATTATTCGTAAATTCTTCAATATAATATTAGAAAATAAAAAACTTTAAATAATATGAAAAAAAATTCAATTATACTTTTAAAAAAAGAATTAATTTCAAAATTCAATTATTTCTTAAAATTCACGCTATATTGCTTTTAATATTCAATTATAGCCTAAAATTTTAACTAAAATTAATTTTTAAATCAATTTTTATTGGTAAATTCTACGAGACTTCCATTATTTAAATACAAAAGTAAATAATTCATTGAAGAATTGAATGTTTCTCAAAATTCAATTCTCATTAAAAATTTTATCCACAAATTTTTAAATAATTGAATTCTTTTGTCGAATTTTATTAAAACTTTCATGAAAATAATTACATTTTTTCGAGGAATTCAATTCTAATTGTATGAAAAATAATTGAAATTCTGCCATGAGTTTCATTATTAGTAAAAATAATTGAATCCTTAAGAAGAATTTTATTACTCTTGAAAATAATTGAATTTCTCCAATAATTTGTAAATTTTCCAAAATTAAATTTTTTTTCTAACGTTTTTAACCTAAATCCTTCTTTAAATCCATTAGTTTTAATATAATTTTTGAAAAAGTTCTTTGAGAATTTTCAAATTCATTTGTTTACAATTCAATTTAACAAAATTTCAATTATTCGAAAATTCTTTAATTAAATATATATTAGAAAATAAAAACTTGAAGTAATTATTTAAAAAAATTTAATTAAATTTTTTCAAAAGAATTAATTTTACAGAATTGTTTGTTAAAAATATTTAAAAATTCAGAATTTCAATGTTTTTAATTTGAAACCTTTTCAAAATTCAATTATTTCTAAAAAATTTACGCTCTAATGCTTTTCATATTCAATTATAATCTAAAATTTTAACTGACATCCGTTTTGAAATCAAAGTTTATGAGAAGATTCTACTAGAATTCAATTATTGGAATACAAAAATAACAATTTATTGAATAATTGCATGTTTTTTAAAATTGATTTCTCATAAAGAATTTTATCAACAAATTTATAAACAATTTAATTCTTTTGTCGAATTTTATTAAAACTTGCATGAAAATAATTACTTTTTTCAAGGAATTCAATTATAATTGTATGAAAAATAATTGAAATTCTGCGATGAGTTTTATTATTTGTAAAAATAATTGAATCCTTAAGAAGAATTTTATTTCTCTTAAAAATAATTGAATTTCTGCATTAAATTTGTAACTTCTTAAAAATTAAATTTTTTTCTAGTGTTTTTAACTTCAATTCTCCTATAAATTTATTAGTTTTAATATAATTTTTGAAAAAATTCTTTGAGAATTTTCAAACTCATTTGTTTACAATTCAATTTTACAAAATTTCAATTATTCGAAAATTCTTAAATTAAATATATATATTAGAAAATAAAAACTTTAAATAATTTTTTTAAAAAATCCGCAATTAAATATTCCCAAAAAAATTAATTTGACAGAATTGTTAGTTAAAAATTTGAAAAATTCAGATTGTCAAAGATTTTAATTTGAAAATTTTGTAATATTCAATTATAATCTAAAATTTTAACTTAAATCCATTTTTAAATCAATTTTTGTCAGAAAATTTTACTAGAATTTAATTATTTAAATACAAGAAAAACAATTTAATGAATAATTACATGTTTCTCAAAATTGAATTCTCATACAGAATTTTATCAATATAGATTTTTAAATAATTAAATTTCTTTGATGAATTTTAATAAATTTTTAAAAATAGTTACATTTTTCAAGGAATTCGATTAAAATTGTATTGAAAATAATTTAAATTTTGCAATGAGCTTTATTATTTATGAAAATACTTGAATTCCTAAAACAATTTTACTATTTACGAAAATAATTGAATCCCTGTAAAAATTGTATTATTTATAAAAATAATTTGATGGTTGCGAAGAAATTTATAAAAGGTTTGTAAATAATTGAATTTATGTGAAATTTTTCTTATTTTATGAAAATAATTGAAGGTTTGCGTATAGAATTTTATTAAATTTTTTTTAAATACTTGAATTCTTTTGGAAAATTTGATTAATAACATAGTTGGTATTAAAAATCATTGAATTGTGGAAAATTTTTGAAAATAATTGAAATTTTGACAAGAATTTTATTAAAATTTTTGAAAATAATAGAATTTTGTAGAAGAATTTAATTATTTCTAAATATAATGGAAATTTCGACGAGAATTTTTAAAAATTTTTGAATATAATTGAATTTTTGCAATAATTTGTAATTTTTTTAAAATTCTAACAAATTATATCGTATACAATTTATGAACTTTTCTTCTTTTCTTGATAAAATTACGGACTTTAAAAAAAATAAAGACTTTTAACGTGATTTACGGACATAGTTCGAGTCCTGTAATTGTCAATTAAATTACAAACAAAATTAGTTGGCAATTAAATTACAAAAAGAATTAATCTTTAATAAAATTACAAACAAAGTGCAAATATTAGTTGTCAACTAAGTAAGTTAAAAAATCAAAATCAAAGTTAATCAAATCGGAAAATGAGTTGTCAACTAATGAAAACTAAATCAGTCATTAGTTCATAAGTATGTTTGAAAATAAATACGACTGCCACTATACAGAAAGGTTAAACTGCATTCCTGCAGTGTCAAATCTGAAAGTGACTGATAAGTAATTTATAACGAGCAGCAAGAGTGAAATTCCCCGAGTAAACGAAGAACAAGAAGAAGGGAAGGGAAAAAGGTGTAGAAAGAGGAGAAATTGGTTGTAGCAAGTGTGAGAGAAGATGATACGAGAGAGAGAAAGTCACGTAGAAGTTAAGAGCCGGTCAGAGTCTAAATATCGAGCACATGTCGAGAAGTCGTTCTCCCTAAACGCCACCGAAAATAGAACCCTGGAGTCCCATACGTCATTTCGGGACGTCTCGTATGTTTGGTGTTACGCGGTCGATGTTTTACGGTGTTTCGCGATGGTGTGGATTGAGGGAGTGTCAGTCTCATGCATCCCTCTAATAGACCAGCTGTCTTCTTAATTGACTAGGTGGGATCGTTGCTCATATGATGAGTCGCATTCTCACTCCTACTCCATTTATTAGAAACGAATAAAACCATGTGTGTGTGTAGCAAATTCGACCAAAAATCATCGCGCGCACGAAAATCGAGAAAACGTGAATGATTCACACCGAGTTCCCAAAAAAAGAAAAAAAAAAGAGTAACGAAGACGTCTCGAGGCGTGTATGTGCGCTAAATAAACTTCAAGTTTACGATCGTAGAAAATCTGCTGGCGATACGATGTACTTTGCTTTTACTTAGCACTAACATGGCCACTAACACGAGCGTTTGTGCTACCTGTTTACGACTTCCACAATACAAAGTTTAGTTTTCTTCGGGGACATCTGGAATGAGACTTGAATGCTTGATGCTTTTTTTCTTCCTCTTCTTCTTCCTCTTCTCTTGTCTCATATAGATATAGAATATATGTGCTTTTGATATGTATTTATATAAATACATATTTGCTTTTTATTTCCGGGGTTATATGTGCATAAAAAACAACCAGGAAATTTAAGAAAATTACGAGTTCAACTTTTTGGAATAAATGAATTTCTACATCAGATATTGGTCGAGAATTTTTAATATAATTTATGATTTTCTTTGGCGTTTTCACTTCCAGGAAATCGTCTATTATATTAAGTTGAAGAACGACCGACCGACCGACCGACCGACCGACCGACCGACCCTAGCCGTATATATATATGTATATATCTTTTAAAAACAATATTAACACAAATGTATACAAATTCACAAATCACGCATGCGCAGTAGTGTTATATCAATGTCAGGCATGCGCAGTAGTGTTATATCAATGTCAGGCATGCGCAGTAGTGTTGTGTCAATGTTAGGCATGCGCAGTAGTGTTGTATCAATGTTACGCATGCGCAGTAGTGTTCTATCACTGTTACGCATGCGCAGTAGTGTTCTGTCAATATTACACATGCGCAGTAGTGTTGTATCAATGTTACGCATGCGCAGTAGTGTTCTGTAAATGTTACGCATGCGCAGTAGTGTTCTGTAAATGTTACGCATGCGCAGTAGTGTTCTGTCAATGTTACGCATGCGCAGTAGTGTTCTGTCAATGTTACGCATGCGCAGTAGTGTTCTGTCAATGTTACACATGCGCAGTAGTGTTGTATCAATGTTACGCATGCGCAGTAGTGTTCTGTCACTGTCAGGCATGCGCAGTAGTGTTGTGTCAATGTTAGGCATGCGCAGTAGTGTTGTGTCAATGTTAGGCATGCGCAGTAGTGTTGTATCAATGTTAGGCATGCGCAGTAGTGTTCTGTCACTGTCAGGCATGCGCAGTAGTGTTGTGTCAATGTTAGGCATGCGCAGTAGTGTTGTGTCAATGTTAGGCATGCGCAGTAGTGTTCTGTAAATGTTACGCATGCGCAGTAGTGTTCTGTCAATGTTACGCATGCGCAGTAGTGTTCTGTTAATGTTACACATGCGCAGTAGTGTTGTGTCAATGTTACGCATGCGCAGTAGTGTTGTGTCAATGTTACACATGCGCAGTAGTGTTGTGTCAATGTTACGCATGCGCAGTAGTGTTCTGTAAATGTTACGCATGCGCAGTAGTGTTCTGTCAATGTTAAACATGCGCAGTAGTATTGTGTCAATGTTACGCATGCGCAGTAGTGTTCTATGAATATCAGTCATGCGCAGTAGTGTTCTATGATTATTAGGCATGCGCAGTAGTGTTCTATCAATGTCAGGAATGCGCAGTAGTGTTCTATGAACATCTAACATGCGCGCAAAACACCCACACATGTATACTTACACATAGACACTAATCACATGTACATAATTAAACAAATGAGTACATAAACATGTACTCATATGCAGATATAAACGACACCCATATTCCTGCTTTTTACACCAATATATCGTTTATATTTGCAAAAATTAAACATGTGTCGCTATTGGACGGTACATTTTGTACTTAAGTTTATGTTCCGTGAGTAATATTTGTCTCCCATGTATCTTTGCGTATTTGAAAACTTTATGAAGTTGAAAGCGAAAAATTTATAAGTTGCTGACACCTAATTTTCGGTTTGAGGTAATTTCAGTAGTTTAAAAAATTTCTTTTTTAATTATTAAAATTAAATAATAAGATCATTTTTCCAAAAGAAAATATCCTATTCCAGCTTGGAAAACACACTTAAAAGTCCCTGGGTGTCGCACACCCTGTGTAAGGTTTAAGGATGGATTCGGCAGTGTGCGGTTTAAGGGTTAATAAACAATTGATAATATAAATTGTTGAATTTTTTAAGGTTCGTTGATGCACTTAGTGTGTGTTGAAATTTTTTTAAATATACATAAATACCTCAGTCGCTAATACTGCGCTGTCTGTGTTGTAAGGGAACTTATTTATTTACTTGTGTATTTACTTATTTATTTGTTTGACAGAAATCAACAATAATTTTTTAAATGAATAATCAGTGAAAGATGACTTATATTTCTGTAAGTGTAATTTTCAACTGACTTTTAGTAAAATTATTTGTTAGACAGAAATTTACAATAATAAATAAATTACAATAAAATAACAATCAGTGAAGAATGACTGATATTTTAGTACTTTTCAACTAATTTTTAGTAAAATTCCACTGATTATGAATCCAAAGTCACTTTTTAAAATTACAAAATGGCGAATCCAGGATAGCGGACGAAAATGAAAGATTTAGTAAGAGAATACGTAAAAATAACATTTCGTATAATGTACAATGACAATTTTTTAAAATGTCACTTCATAATTTTTGTCTTATTACACAATGATTTTAAATAAAATAATTTATATTTTTATAAATATTAATAATTTTTTACATTTTCTAACCACTATTAGGTTTTTTTGTAAATGTTCAAACTCTGGTTTAGAAAGAAAAATTTATATTATTATACAACTATATTGTCTAGACTTGCAAAAACCCAAAGTCTAGACTTTGTCGTAACAATATTGTTACAATATATATTGTAACAATATTGGTGACGGTGACGTGCGTAAGAATAATGCAGTAAAAATTTCAAAAAAACATTTCCCAACAAAATTAATGAAACAGCATTTTTATATAGTTTACGAGATAAAAATTCCTGAAAAAAGTGTTGAAATTATTTGATTGAAGAGCGTTCACAAATGATGTCACGCAATTTTTCGGGATTTTATACCCCCCCCTCCCCCTGTCAAACAAATTCACCTTGCAAAATATTAAAAATTTTGTAAAACTTTTTGGCACACTTATTTAGGACCCTAAACACTATCAAATTACAAAGTACCCAAGTATCACAGAATATAACCTTAAATTGAAGGGAATATTGCATTTCATATTCGGAATATTCCAGTGGAATGTTCCAGAGATCTTAAAGTAATATTAAAATGTCCGCTGCACAGGAATATTCCAAGATAACATTTAGGGAATGTTCCACGGTTATATCGAAGTAATATTCCAGGATAATGTTGAAGAAATGTTCCACCGTAATATTATGGAATATTCCAGGGTGATGTTGAGGGAATGTTCCCAGATAATATTAAATACACTGCAAGCCCGATCAGCGGTCACCCGATCAGTGGTCACTTGTTTACGTCGTTTGTAGATGGTGCGAGCGAGGGGCAAAGAGGGAGTCGAAAAGTTGTGGCAGTAGCGTATACATTAAAGACGCTCTGGCCCCTTAAAAAAAAATTCAGTAGTCAAGTAATGGTAACCCATCACAAAACAGTTCGTACGGTCCTATATGTTTACGCCCGATCAGCGGTCAAGCACTCCCGGAGCTGACCGCTGATCGGGCTTGCAGTGTATGTTGAAAACACCATTGAAAATCGTTTTTACTAAAGAAAGAAGATAAAGAGAAAAAAAGTCAAATTTTTTCAAAGTATGAAATTTTTGAATATTTCCAGGGAATATTCCCTTAAGGAGGTTAGTTCAAAATCATGAATCATAGAGATTCGTTTGAAATTTGCAGCAAAATTAAATGACATATTAATGCATATTATTGTTAAATCTGAGCCAATTTGACCGTATAGTTTTCGAGATATTGACGGCCAAAGTTTACTATTTTTCTCAGTATTTAGCATTGAGCTAATGGATGCAAAAAAAAAATGAAAAAAAAATAACAACTTGTTTAATAACTTTTGACACAGCGGAGAGATTCAACTCAAAATTAAAGCAAAATTAATTCAATGTTTAAGGAACATAATACTTCAAAGAGAACGAAATTGACCGTTTAGTTGCAGAGTATTATTTATCCAAAACTTAAAGTTACTTGTAATTTTTTTTTTGACGTGAGTGACGCGGAGTGCGTGGCAACATCGCAACTGTTGAGAGCGGTGGGAGAAGCGGAGTAGCGCGGTAATTCAAATAAAGCTGAGTACTGAAAAATACACTATTTCAAAAAGTGAAAAAAAACAATTTATTAAATTGTCAAACTAAAGAAAAACTATTCTCCATAACGAAAGTTAACCAAAACTGACCAAAACAACACTAATTCGCATGCGCTCGCATCAGCTGTTCATGTCATGTTGCCAGATCTCTAACTGCAAAGCACTACGTTCTTCAAAATATTACTGTTTTTTCTTAAAATTTTAATTATTTACAGATTTTTACATAATAATGTACACAACATTATTTTAAAAAATGATCTTTTAATTTACATATTAAAATTTATTTCATATTTGAACATTTAAAAAAAAATAGTTATCTTGACTACCGTCGTGAACCTATCCTCCTTAATATTCATTCAACATTACCTTGGAATATTCCATTAATATTACGGTGGAACATTGCCTCAATGTTATTTTTGGAATATTTCTGTGGGGCGGACATTTTAATATTACTTTAAGATCCCTAGAATATTCCGAATATGAAATGTAGTATTCCCTTCATTTTAAGGTTATATTCCGTGCTGCTTGGGTATAAGCAAAACCAAAATTTCATCGGTTCATAGAGCCATTGAACGCCCCATAAAGCATTTTAAGATGATTCACATTTTGGACAAGTTAAAACCTACGATATTGGCTGGTTTTAAAAAAAAAATTTAGGGGAAAATCTGTCAAAAGTACTAAAAGATATGCAAATTTTATTTTTGAAATATCTTTTTTATTTTTTGTGTAGGGGGCGTGGGGTAATGGGAGCTTTTAAATTTCACGTACTTAAAAGCCTTAAAATTCGCTGCGATGTCTAGAAAATCTTAAACAACCTTTGTTTATATCATTACAAAACAAACGATTACATTCTTGACAAATTTTTAGTAAAGACAAGGGAAAATGTATTTTTTGAGTTTTCGTTGTAAAATGCAAAATATTTCTAAACATCACCATAAGTAGTTAAAATCGTATTATTTAGTTCAGTTTTTTCATTATATTATAGGTGAATATGGGGCAGCTCCATACGAAAAGCAAATGGTGGATCACCGATTTTTCTTAAAGTTTGTAATTTTGTAGTACTTGGGGTACTAAATAACTGTGCCAAACAGTTTTGCAAAAAAAAATTTTTTTTGCAAGATATTTAGATTTGAAAAATCGGAAACTGAAAAAAATGACTTTTTTTGAGAATTTTTATTTCGAAAACTATTGATTCTACAAGAAAAAGTCATTTATTCAAAATTGTAGAGAAAATGTCAATCTTTTATAATATTTAAAAAAAAGTTAAGAAAAATTAATTTTTCAATACTTTGTTTAAACAATAATTTTTTATTGTTAAAAAAAAGAGCAAAGGACATCATGGAATATTCTAGAAAAATAATTTTCTCAAAATTTGAACCTTCCTTAATAAGTGGTTAAATTTTTAAAGAAGTGATTTTTGGTGTTTTTGAGAAAAAAATTTTTGAAGTTTGCGCTACGAGTTTTTGTGCGTTGCGCTAACTAAGCAGCGCCTATATCAGTGTATTTTAAAAGATAATATGACCTTTACTGCTCGCCTCTAATACATTTAATAATTATATACGTATATATATTATTATTATAAACAGTTTAACAATATATTTTTAACTTTTTATAAACATTATTTTCCTTTTTTAACCCATTAATACCCATAAGCACAGGAACGCAGGTATAAAAAGTAACTATTGGGATCCTGGCATAGGATCTAATAATAATTTTTAACGTTAAAAATTAAAAAAAAATTATTTTAAACAATTTGTTATAAACAAATGAAGAAAAATTATTTTTCATAAAAAACTGATAGCGCCATTCGATTCGACGCAAAAAACTACTACGAGAACGTATATTACATAATTTTCAAAAAAGGAAATATTGTTGTAAAAATGTTATAAACAATTAGCCTGCATTTATACTGTACGAGATAGAATATATAGATCCTTCTATCTCATACAGTATAAATGCAGGCTAATTGTTTATAACATTTTTACAACAATATGTCTTTTTTCTTAAATTATGTAATATACGTTCTCGTAGTAGTTTTTTGCGTCGAATCGAATGGCGCTATCAGTTTTTTATGAAAATTAATTTTTCTTCATTTGTTTATAACAAATTGTTAAAAAAAATTTTTTTTTAATTTTTAACGTTAAAAATTATTATTAGACCCTATGCCAGGATCCCAATAGTTACTTTTTATACCTGCGTTCCTGTGCTTATGGGTATTAATGGGTTAAAAAAGGAAAATAATGTTTATAAAAAAGTTAAAAATATATTGTTAAACTGTTTATAATAATAATATATATACGTATATAATTATTAAATGTATTAGAGGCGAGCAGTAAAGGTCATATTATCTTTTAAAATACACTGATATAGGCGCTGCTTAGTTAGCGCAACGCACAAAAACTCGTAGCGCAAACTTCAAAAATTTTTTTCTCAAAAACACCAAAAATCACTTCTTTAAAAATTTAACCACTTATTAAGGAAGGTTCAAATTTTGAGAAAATTATTTTTCTAGAATATTCCATGATGTCCTTTGCTCTTTTTTTTAACAATAAAAAATTATTGTTTAAACAAAGTATTGAAAAATTAATTTTTCTTAACTTTTTTTTAAATATTATAAAAGATTGACATTTTCTCTACAATTTTGAATAAATAACTTTTTCTTGTAGAATCAATAGTTTTCGAAATAAAAATTCTCAAAAAAAGTCATTTTTTTCATTTTCCGATTTTTCAAATCTAAAAATCTTGCAAAAAAATTTTTTTTTTGCAAAACTGTTTGGCACAGTTATTTAGTACCCCAAGTACTACAAAATTACAAACTTTAAGAAAAATCGGTGATCCACCATTTGCTTTTCGTAGGGAACTGCCCTATGTGTAGATATGTATACTTGTATAAAAATCGAGATAATAATAAAATTTGTTTACATATATTTTTTTTATTCAAATTTTGGCCTGTAAGAATTCTGTGGGGTAATGGGAGAATCAGTGTCAGCCCAAAGAATCTTCGTTACTATGTTACGGCTTTCGTTATTTCTTTCAAAATTATAAAAGATATCACCTTATGAAAAAACTTTTAATTAAAAAATAATTTTTCGTGGAAAAAATAAAAAATAAAATTTTTTTCAAAAATCTTTTATTCAATTAAAATTCAGGAAAAAGTTTATTCTAAGTCTAAAGTTTTGTCTTCATTCTAAGCATTAACACTTTTTCTATTATAAAACAAAAAATATTACTAAAAAATAGAAATTTTTTAAATTTCAAGTGAAAGCTCCCAATACCCCACAAATTGGGTGATGGCAAAAAATGTATTTTTTGAAAAATTTTTTTTTCAATTTACTTTCTCTTTTTAAGTTTCTAATTAAACATAATTAAAGATGAATAACGAAATGATTAGAAAATGACGAAAACAATGTATTATTATAAAGATAAGCTGGTTTTTTTAATAATTTACCTTAAAGGGCTCCAATTCCCCCACGCTCCCCTATATAACAATTTGTGTTTAAAGCTTTTCAATGCGATAAGAGCAATTGTTTAAAAGATAAAAAAAACACAAACTGTTAGTAAAAAAAGAATATACGTATCTTCGCCCTTTTCTTACTAATTATCCAGAGAATCAGGCTAACATTCAAAACCTAACCTTCTAAGTTTAGTTATTTCAAAAAAATTATTTTATTAATGCAAATAAATATTTATTTTAATTAAAAACTATGCATTATTGAATCAAGTAAGTTTCATAATTAATTTAAAGCAATATTTATTAGATCAAATTATTATATTTAATTGACTTAAGTAATTTGTATTTGGTTCAAATAACTATTTATTTGATACTATAAATTAAAATATTTATGTCCAGTAAATATTTACTTTGTTCAAATAAATAAAAATAAATAAGTAAAAACAAATAAGTTTAAATACAACCGAACGAGCGTTAGCGAGTGAGGTATATGTCGCTAGTATTATATTAAGTTGAAGAACGACCGACCGACCGACCGACCGACCGACCCTAGCCGTATATATATATGTATATCTTTTAAAAATAATATTAACACAAATGTATACATATTCACAAATCACACATGCGCAGTAGTGTTCTGTCAATGTTACGCATGCGCAGTAGTGTTCTGCCAATATTACGCATGCGCAGTAGTGTTCTGTCAATATTACGCATGCGCAGTAGTGTTCTGCCAATAT
The DNA here is from genome assembly GCF_015476425.1 of Leptopilina heterotoma. Classification (NCBI taxonomy): domain Eukaryota; kingdom Metazoa; phylum Arthropoda; class Insecta; order Hymenoptera; family Figitidae; genus Leptopilina; species Leptopilina heterotoma. Next base: position 1,929,133 of record NW_025110813.1, read on the forward strand.
TACGCATGCGCAGTAGTGTTCTGTTAATGTTACGCATGCGCAGTAGTGTTCTGTTAATGTTACGCATGCGCAGTAGTGTTCTGTAAATGTTACGCATGCGCAGTAGTGTTCTGCCAATATTACGCATGCGCAGTAGTGTTCTGCCAATATTACGCATGCGCAGTAGTGTTCTGCCAATATTACGCATGCGCAGTAGTGTTCTGCCAATATTAAGCATGCGCAGTAGTGTTCTGCCAATATTAAGCATGCGCAGTAGTGTTCTGTCAATATTACGCATGCGCAGTAGTGTTCTCTAGAATTCAATTATTTTAAATACAATAATTATTAACAAATTCGATTGTATTCAATAAACTGAAGAAATTTTTCAAAAGAATTTAATTATTTCCTAAAAATCCTCTATCTCTTATATATTATATTAAGTTGAAGAACGACCGACCGACCGACCGACCCTAGCCGTATATATATGTATATCTTTTAAAAATAATATTAACACAAATGTATACATATTCACAATGTCACGCATGCGCAGTAGTGTTCTGTCAATGTTACGCATGCGCAGTAGTGTTCTATTACTGTTACGCATGCGCAGTAGTGTTCTGTCAATATTACACATGCGCAGTAGTGTTCTATCACTGTTACGCATGCGCAGTAGTGTTCTGTCAATATTACACATGCGCAGTAGTGTTCTGACAATATTACACATGCGCAGTAGTGTTCTATTAGTGCCACGCATGCGCAGTAGTGTTCTGTCAATATTACACATGCGCAGTAGTGTTCTGTCAATATTAGGCATGCGCAGTAGTGTTCTGTCAATATTACGCATGCGCAGTAGTGTTCTGTCAATATTACGCATGCGCAGTAGTGTTCTTTAAATATCAGGCATGCGCAGTAGTGTTCTATGAATATCAGGCATGCGCAGTAGTGTTCTATCAATTTCAGGCATGCGCACTATTGTTCTATGAATGTCAGGCATGCGCAGTAGTGTTCTATCAATGTGAGGAATGCGCAGTAGTGTTCTATGAATATCAGGCATGCGCAGTAGTGTTCTATGAATATCAAGCATGCGCGCATAACACCCACACATGTATACTCACACATATACACTAATCACATGTACATGTATACTCACACATGTTCATAAATTACATACACATGTATACTGCTCATATGCAGATATAAACTCCTACATATACACAAATCACATATATGTATAGATTTAATAAACGATTGATAATATAAATTGTTGAATTTTTTAAGGTTCGTTGATGCACGTAGTGTCTGTTGAAATTTTTTTAAATATACGTAAATACCTCACTCGCTAATGCTGCGCTGTCTGTGTTGTAATGGAACTTATTTATTTACTTGTGTATTTACTTATTTATTTCAGGGTTGCCACAAGACATCGATTTTAAAATTCCATGACTTTTCCAGGTTTTCCAGACTATTTCTTAAAAAATTCCAAACCAGAAATAAAATTGTTTTGGTATGTTTTTAGCTAATTACGACAAAAAGTATAAAATCCTTTAAGTAAATTGTTAACAAAATAAGTTATTAATTTTTAATTTCATTATTAACAAAAAATTAAGTTAAAATTTGTAAGGTTATTTGAGATACGCTCCGAAGAAAGATGAGGAGCAAATCTTTTTAAATTTAAAAATTTAGTTAAGTTTAGAATTTTTCACAATTATTAAACCAGTATTTTAAAAAGCATTTTAATAACATTTTATGAAACTGAAGTTACCTACGTTTATTCAATGACAATTTTTTCTTTGCTAATTATTTATTTTAATGTTAGAAGCCTTTTAAAAAATTTTAAAAGATCGAAGTCGGGGAAATTATTAATTTTGATTTTTTACACAGATTTTCGAAAAATCCATATATTATTCAAACAAAATTATTATTTCCTCACCTCATAAGCAATTTTTTCTTTTACAAATTATTTATTTTAATGTGACAAGTCATTTAAAAAAATTGTAAGAGGATCTAAGGAAGGCAAGGAAATTAGTGATTTTTAATTATTTTTTCGTAGATTTTCCAAATATCCCGAAATTTTAACTAAATTATTATTTCCTTGCTTCAGAAGCAATTTTTTTCGATTGCAATTTTTTAAAGGGCTTCTTACATTAAAAAACAATTAGCAAAAGAAAAAATTTTCATTGCATAAAAGTTGGTAGCTTCAGTTTCATAACATTTTGGGGTTTCTAAAATGTATTAATTTAAAAATTATTTAAAGGAAGATAGAGACCAAAAGAAACTAAAATTTAGAAATGCCATATTGATTTCAATTGTAAGCACTAAATTTAAAATCAAAAAGTTGTATGTCAACTTGAAAACTTGAAATTTTTACGACTCAAATACAAAAAATTGAGCTTTTAGTATCAGGCTTTATAAAATTCCCTGACAATTCCAGATTTTTCAGGTTTTCCATGACTGAAAAAAAATTCCATGACAATTCCGGGTTTCCCAGGTTTTCCAGGTCCGTGGCAACCCTGTATTTGTTTGGCAGACATCAACAATAATTTTTTAAATGGATAATCAGTGAAAAATGACTTATATTTCTGTAAGTTAGTGTTTCACTTCGATCCGCGAATTTCATTTTTTCGAGCGATTATTTGGTTATCGTCTTTGGTTTTCAAACGATCATCTTGTTTATTCTTTTGTTAATTGTCAAATCGTATCGTCTAATTTTCTAATTGTCATCGACCGAACTTCTCGACTGCTTCTCGACTTTCCCATAACTGACAACTAAAAATAATACAATAATAACCTATTTTTTGAAAAAAATCGATATCCAAAAACATTTAAATTCTTTTTTATTAATTCTATTAAAAACTAAAATTAAATTCATTTTAGTGAATTAAAATTATTATATCAAGTTAAAAATTAATTCAAGGTGTCTAGTGAATTATTATTTTTAAATTCCCGGACCAAAAATAAATATTCCCGGATTGATTTTTTAAAACAGCAATTACTATAAAATTTAAATATTAATACTTTTAATAAAGAAATTTTTAAGAAAATCAATTTTAAAAAGTCAATAGACATCTTTATTTAGAGAAATATATATAATATTACTTGTTATATATTACTTAATAAATCTATAACATTGTAATAGTTGGATCTAAATTTAAAATTAACCTACTTTTTTATTTTTCTATTAGTTGGGCTTTTTTGCGGAGTATTATTATTATTTTTAATTGTGTATTTAAATAATAAAAATTAAAAATAATTATTTTTAATTTTTATTATTAAAAAAAAAAGTTGTCTGTTCATTGAACAAGACCTACATGTCTTATAGTATTTTGGCCCCCTGAATACGAATATGAAGTCAGAATTGCTCCATCACCCTCTGTTTTCTTTTAAATCGAAAAAACTACCCTTAAGTCTAAAATTCAAGAATTAAAGTAAAAAAAAATAAAAACACGGCTTTCTTCGGAGTAGAAGAATATATTTATGCGTTTTCTTCTTTCAACAACTCAAATAATGTCAAAATTGCTCCACCACCCCTACTTTTTTTTAAATCGAAGAAAGTACCCTTAAATCTAAAATTCAAGAACTAAAGTGAAAAAAAATGAAATAACCGGTTTTCTTCGGAGTAGAAGAATATATTTATGCGTTTTCTTCTTTCAACAACAAATAATGATAAATTAACTCTGATTCTGCTTTTTAGTTATGAGAACAAAAATAAAGGAACGTATGCTTTTGTCTAAAACTAATTGTTTTTATTGTTGTTAGTATACTCTGGGTTCATACTTAAAGGGGTAGTTTTTTCAATATAAATCAATAAGAGGGTGATGAAGCAATGCTGATGCTTTTTTAAAAAGTACATAAATATATTCTTCTACTTTGGAAAAAACCTGTTATATCATTTTTTACTATAATTCTTGAATTTTAGATTTAAGGGCAGGGGGTGATGGAGCAATTTCGTCATTATTTCTAAATTGTTGAAAGAAAAAAACGCATAAATATATTTTTCGACTTCGCAAAAAAACTGGTTATTTCATTCTTTGACTTTAGTTCTTGAATTTTAGATTTAAGGGTAGTTTCTCCCATTTAAAAGAAACAGGGGTGGTGGAGCAATTTTGACATTATTTCTGAGAGGTTAAAGGAAGAAAACGCATAAATATATTCTTCTACTCCTAAGAAAACCGGTTATTTCATATTTTTTTACTTTAGTTCTTGAATTTTAGATTTAAGGGTAGTTTCTCCCATTTAAAAAAACAGGGGTGGTGGAGCAATTTTGACAATATTTCTGAGTGGTTGAAGGAAGAAAACGCATAAATATATTCTTCTACTTCGCAAAAAAGTGGTTATTTCATTCTTTGACTTTAGTTCTTGAATTTTAGATTTAAGGGTAGTTTCTCCTATTTAAAAAAACAGGGGTGGTGGAGCAATTTTGACATTATTTGAGTTGTTTAAAGAAGAAAACGCACAAATATATTCTTCTACTCCGAAGAAAGCCGTGTTTTTATTTTTTTTTACTTTAATTCTTGAATTTTAGACTTAAGGGTAGTTTTTTCGATTTAAAAAAAACAGAGGGTGCTGGAGCAATTCTGACTTCATATTCGTATTCAGGGGGCCAAAATACTATAAGACATGTAGGTCTTGTTCAATGAACAGACAACTTTTTTTTTGTGTGCCTGTGATTGTAATCATGCCTAAATTAAAAAAATTTAACATTTTTAGGTATAAAATAATTTTTTAATAAACATTAATAAAAATTTAGTTTTCTAAACATTATTCAAAAGTAGACGAAAGAACAAAGTTTTGTCCTCTTGATGTAATTTTTCTAAATTCAATAGATTAAGTTATAGATAATTAAAAATAAGTATACTTAGATTTCTTTGAATAATTTTTTAACACAATTAAATTTTTCAAATATGTCTACAATAGAAACCTTTTTGAATAGTTGAAATTGTGCAAAATTTAATTGAAAATAATTAATTTATTTCAAGTATTTTGTTACAATTTTTTGAAGAATTTTAATTGCAAATTTTGAAAATAATTGAATTATCAAAAATTTAAAAAAAATTTTTAAAGGTAAATTAGGATATAAGAATTATTTTAAGAAATTCAATTATTTTCGAAAAATAACATTATAATATTTTTAAAAACTAATATTATTAGAATTTTTTTATAGTAATTTTTTAAGATTTAATTATCTTCGAATAATGTAAATAAACATTTATGAAAATTTACTTCAATAAGACGAGCGAACATGACAGCTTGGTTATCAAAACAAAAAGAAAATCGTTTTTTGTTCGTTTCTCGGATCGTGTTGCTCGAATGAAACACTACTGTAAGTGTAATTTTCAACTGACTTTTAGTAAAATTATTTGTTTGACAGAAATTTACAATATTAATAAATAAATCACAATAAAATAATAATCAGTGAAGAATGACTGATATTTTAGTACTTTTCAACTGATTTTCAGTCAAATTCCACTGATTATGAATCCAAAGTCACTTTTTAAAAATACAAAATGGCGAATCCAGGATAGCGGACGAAAATGAAAGGTTTAGTAAGAGAATACGTAAAAATAACATTTCGTATAATGTACAATGACATTTTTTGTAAATGTCACTTCATAATTTTTGTCTTATTACACAATGATTTTAAATAAAATAATTTATATTTTTATAAATATTAATAATTTTTTACATTTTCTAACCACTATAAGGTTTTAATTTTGTAAATGTTCAAATTCTGGTTTAGAAAGAAAAATTTATATTATTATACAACTATATTGTCTAGACTTGCAAAAACCCAAAGTCTAGACTTTGTTGTAACAATATTGTTACAATATATATTGTAACAATATTGGTGACGGTGACATGCGTAAGAATAGTGCAGTAAAAATTTCAAAAAAACACCCTGATCATTACCTACAGAAAATCCTATTAGTAAGAAAAGAATGGACGTATCTTCGCCCTTTTCTTACTAATTATTCAGAGAATCAGGCTAACATTCAAAATCTAACCTTCTAAGTTTAGTTATTTCAAAAAAATTATTTTATTGATGCAAATAAATATTTATTTTAATTAAAAACTATGCATTATTTAATCAAGTAATTTTTATAATTGATTTAAAGCAATATTTATTAAATTAAATTATTCTATTTAATTGACTTAAGTAATTTGTATTTGGTTCAAATAACTATTTAATAGATACCATAAATTAAAATATTTATGTCCAGTAAATATTTACTTAGTTCAAATAAAAAAAAAAAAAATAAGTAAAAACTAATAAGTTTAAATACAACCGAACGAGCGTTAGCGAGTGAGGTATATGTTGCTAGTTGTCAAATTAACTTAGAGTATTTATGAGCGTTGGAAAATTATCGTTTTTTCTGTTATTTTACCAAAATTTATTATTTAGGCAAATTAGTTGCAATTTAAATTAAAATCAAATTTAGTTGCACAAATTAAATCATAAGGATAGTTGACAACTAAATTACAAAAAAATATCCAGTTCTCAACTGAATTACAATAAAAAATAGTTTGCTAATTAAATTACAAACTTAGTTGTCAACTATTAGTTATCAATATGATTTTTTTGAATTACAAAAAAAATTAAAAGTCATTATTTTAAATTAGTAATAAAATTAATTGCCAACTAAACGACAAACTAAAGTAGTTGTCATCTAAATTACAAACAAAATTAGTTGTCAATTGCATCACAAATGAAATTAATTAGTCAATTAAATTGTAAACGAAAGTAGTTATGAACTAAAATCAAAACAAAATTAGTTGCAAATTAATTTAGAAAGCTACAAGCAAGTTACAAACGAAATTAGTTTGAAAATTAAAATACAAAGTTAGTTGCCAACTAAATTACAAAGAAAAATAATTGACAATTAAATTAAATACGAAATTAATTGTCAACTAAATTACAAACTTAGTTGTTAACTAAATTACAAACATAATTAGTTATCAATTAAATAACAAATGAAATTAATTGTCAATGAAATTGCAAAAAAGTAATTTTCAACTAAATTCGTCAAAAATTCAAAATAAATTAGAAAAAAAAGGACAAAAAATTTCATTTGTCAAGTGATTTACAGCAAAACTAGTTAGCAAATTAAACTTCATAATGTTAGCTGCCAACTGAATTACAATTAAAATTAATTGCCAACTAAATTAGGGACGAAATTAATTGCCAACTAAGTTACAAGCAAAAGTTTATAAACCTTGAAAAAACCTGGAGAAATCAGGGAATTTTGATCGAAATCCTGGAAAATTGTTGTTTTCTAAAGTTATTGTGTTTATTCTTGAAATCTAATTTCACTTAAATATTTAAAAATTAATTCAATTTTAAAAGAATTACACTGTAAAAAAAGGGAGTTAAATTTTAACTCCCCCGGGGGGTCTATAAAAGTCGCACCCATTGGGGAGTTAATGCCAGGGGAGTTAAATAAAGAGAGTTAAAATTTAACACCCAAATGCTAACTCCCCATGGAAAAAATAACTCGCGCGGGTGTTGAATGAAGGGAGTTAGAAATTAACTCTCTTTTGGAGTTGATTTTTAACTCGAAAAATTTAACTCCCAACTCCCGAGTCCATTAACTCCCTACATTTTTTACAGTGTAGGTGTACAATTTTCATAATTAGATGAACTTTAAAAGATTTCAGTGATTTTTAATATCTACTACTTTAATAAAAATTCCCAAAAGAATTCAATTACATATAGTTAAAAAAAATTTTAATAAAATTCTACGTAAACATTTAATTATTTTCATACATAATAAAAATTTCACAGGAATTCAATTATTTACAAATTATTATTTTCAAAAATAATAATATTTTTTTCGGGGTTTCAATTATTTTCAATACAATTTTAATGTAATTCCTTGGAAAAAGTTATTGTTCTTAAAAATTTTATTAAAATTTATCAAAGAAATTTAATTATTTTAATAATCTTTGCTACAATTTCTTTATTAGAATTTAAGTATTATTTTCAAAAATTTTAATGCAATTCTTTGCGTAACAATTCAATTTTTTATTTTTTTAAAAATATTTTTAATAAAATTCTTCGCAGAATAACAATTATTTTTGTTAAAAAATTTACAAAAATTCTCGTCAATATTTCAATTATCTTTACCTATGAATAATAAAATTTTTCTCCAAAATTCAATTATTTTCAAAATTTTTAATAAAATTCTAGGAAGAATTTCAATTATTTTTAATACAATTTTCATCAAATTACTTGAAAACTACAATTATTCTTAAAAATTTTATTAAAATTTGTCAAGAGAATTCAATTATTTAAAATTTTGTTAATAAAATTCTTTATGAAAATTCAATTTTAAGAAACATTTAATTGTTTAATAAAATATTTATTTTTATAGTAAAATAATTAAATTCTCGTAGAATTTTCTAATAAATATTGATTTAAAAATGAATTTCAAATTAAAATCTTTGAAATTTTGAACTTTTCATACTTTTAATTAAGAATTTAATAGAATTAATTTTTTCTTAGTAAGTTTAATGAAATTTTTTAAATTTATTTGAAATTTTTAATTTCGAATATATTTAGTTGAAGAATGTCAGAATAATCGAAATTTCGTAAAATTAAATTGTAAACAAAAGAATGTGAAAATTCTCAAAGAACTTTTTTAAAAATTATTTGAAAAAAATTTACTAAAAGAAGAATTATGAAAATTCTAGAAATGAATAATCGTAATAATGAAAATAATTTTTGAAGAATTTACAGTAACAAATTAGCAAATTTTAATTATTATAAATTGAATTTTAAATTTTTGAATATCTTAATTTCTATAAAAAAATTATGATCAAATATTTATTTAAAAATGAAGTTATTGATATTATCGAATAATTTTCGTTTTAAAAATCTGGAAAAATTTCGTTTTTTAACCTGGAAAACCTGGAAAAGTTAGGGAATTTGAAAAGAGCAAAAGCGTGGCAACCTTGAAAAAAATTAATTGTCATTTTCACTAATGAAATTAATTGTCAACTAAATAAACTAAAATAGTTGTCAGCCATATTACAAACATAAACAATTTGCCAACCACAGTACAAACAAAATTAATAGCCAACTAAATCACAAAGAAAATTAATCGTCAATGAAATTACAAAGTTAGTTATCAACTAAATTATAAAATATAAAGAAAATTTATTGACAACTAAATTGCAAAAGGAAAGAAGTTGTCAACAAAATTACTAACAAAACTTGAGCTCAACTGAAAGCAATAATTTATTTTTGCACAGCCACGTATGTAAATATAAATAGCAAGAAATATTTTCAAAAACCATCGTGTACGCAAAACGAAATAGTATAGTGGGCGATTTTTGAGATGAAAATCATTGCGATTTGTGACATGAGCGATTGTAAATGGTCCGTAGATGCACTTAAACGCCCATTTCCTTCGAAATCCCTCACCGAAATCTTTCTCTTCTTCTCATTCTCCCTCTCTCTCTCTTATTCTCTCTTAGAGGAGCTTGCAAACCTAAACGTTCCAATTAAGAGGTATGCGCGTTCTGGCATTCATGAAGTTTCAGATTTTTTCTCCTCTTTCTCAGTTCACCATACGTTATCCGCGCGCACAGTTCCCCCAGTTTATTTTACTGATGGGCTATATAATTTCTTTTTTTTCCTTTCTTTCTTATGCATTATATATCTCATTTCTTTCGTTTTCTATTCTAAACAGATGAGCCATTTTAGTCTCATTTTTGCAAAGTTCACCATTTCCAGCTCAGAAACAAACGATCGTTATATGCTTATAAAGCATGATTATTAAATTGCGCATATGTGGCTTGAAAAAAATATATGTAAAATTTTAGAGAGAAAAAACGTCTCCTAAATAAGAGTGAACATTTTATTGCTTGTTAAACACACACTACATATATGTATAATAAGCGCTTAAATTCGAATTTATTGGCGAAATTTATTATTTGAAAATATCTCTTGAGAATCATAACTTTAAAGAAATGAAAATCTAAGATTAATGGATCAGTTTTATTTAACAATTTATAGAAATTTTTTTTTATTCACTCTTCAATCAAAAGTATAGAAAATTTCAAGTCCGTAAAAGTTAGTTTTTTTTAAAAATGGTCCCGTAAAGTTCGTGATTTGATTCAAAAAGGACGAAAAGTTCGTAAATTGTTCGACATAATTTCAAGAATTTTAGAGAAATTACAAATGATTGCAGAATGATTCAATAATATTCAAAAGTAATAAAATTCTTCGCAGAAATTCAATTGTGTTACAAATTTTTTAAAAATTCTCGTCAAAATTTCCATTATGTTTAGAAATCATTAAATTCTTCTCCAAAATTTTATTATTTTCAAAAATTTTAATAATATTCTTGCCAAAATTTCAATTATTTTCAAAAATTTTCCACAATTCAATGATTTTTAATACCAACTATATGTTAATCAAATTTTCCAAAAGAATTCAATTATTTAAAAATCTATTGATAAAATTCTTTATGAGAATTCAAGTTTAAGAGACATGTAATAATTATTCATTAAATTGTTTTTCTTGTATTTAAATAATTAATTTCTAGTAAAATTTTCTGACAAAAAGTGATTTAAAAATGGATTTAAGTTAAAATTTTAGATTATATGTAATTAAATATTAAAAAATGTTCAAATTAAAATTTTTAAAAATCTGAATTTTTCATATTTTTAACTAACAATTCTGTGGAATTAATTTTTTTTTTTGGAATGTTTAATTGCGGATTTTTTTAAAATTATTTGAAGTTTTTATTTTCTAATGTATACTTAATTAAAAAATTTACAAATAATTGAAATTTTGTAAAATTGAATTATTGTAAACAAATGAATTTTCAAAATTCTCAAAGAACTTTTTTAAAAATTATATTTAAACTGATGGATTTATAGAAGAATTTAAGTTAAAAACACTAGAAAAAAATTTAATTTTCAAAAAGTTACAAATTACTGCAGAAATTCAATTATTTGAAAATTTGTTGATAACGATTTGTTGTGGGAATTGAATTTTAAGAAGCATTCAATTATTCAATAAATTATTTACTTTTGTATTTAAATAAATTAAATTCTAGTAGAATTTTCTAATAAAAATTGATTTAAAATAAATTTGAGTTGAAAATTCAGATAATAATTGAATATTGAAAGCAATATAGCGTAAATTTTTAGAAATAATTGAATTTTGAAATTAATTTTTTTTTTTTTAATTGAATTTTTTCATATTATTTGAATTTACGAATAATTAAAATTTCGTAAAATTGAATATTGTAAACAAAATGGATTTGAAAATTGTCAAAGAACGTTTTCGAAAATTATTAAAAATAATCTATTTAAATAAGAAGAATTTTAGTTAAAAATGATGGGAAATATAATAATTATTTGATTAGGACTGGTTAAATTTTTGTTTTGAATCTAATTGACAACTATACTTTCTAGTTTTCTAATTTAATTTGCAACTAATTTTGTTTATAATTTAGTTGACGTTTTTTGTTTGTCAATTAATTTCGTTACTACTTTGGTTAAAAATCTATTCAGTTGACAACTAATTTTATTATCAACTTTATTGACAATCAATTCAATGAGAAAGTGATTTAATGTTTTAGTGGCAGCCAGCTTAGTTGACAACTATACTAGTTTACCAATTTGGTTAATGATTTACTCAGTTGCCAAATAATTTAGTAAAAAATTGTATTGGTTATTAATATTGTCGACAACTAAATTAGTTTGTGTAATTTAATTTAATTCGGTTGATAAATAATTCAGTTGCCAACAAATTCGGTTGGTAAATAATTAATTTGCCAACTAAATTCATTGTTAAATAATTGAAATGTCAAATATTTACTAATTTAATTCTTATTTTTGTCAGTTTATTCTTCTATTATACTATATAAGAGAGTAATATTCAAACTATATAAAAATATAATAATAAAATTAATAGAAAAATAAAAAATTAATACTAAATTAAGAAAATATATAGTTTTATTAATCTTTTGATCTGTTTTTTTACGAAATCAAAATTTATTCATAAATATTGTTAACGTGCGACTGTCTGCCAGGACTTTTGAAATTTTCGAATATTGCGAGGGAAGAGCAGGTGTTTGAAAGCAAAATTCAAGGTTTTTCGGTAAAAACGAAAAGAAACTATATTTATATATATATGCGCGATTAGGATCAAATAGTGTCATAATTATACACTTGTGGCTATTAGCGTTTTCAAATTGAGTAGATGTAAAAATTGTCAGATTGTGAAACTCTCAAAAGTTATATGCCACATTTCAGACACCACATATATAAATCACTGCGAGTGTCTATTTTCGAGGAGACACATTTTTAAAAACAACTTAATTAAAGTTTCCCTTGTTCTTACAAATTTCCAATTAGAAGTAGCGGTTCGTTTGTATACAAATATAAAAAAGTAAAACAAAAATACATAAAAGAAATCTGAAAATAATTTTCACTGCGTCAATAAAAAATTGTGTCAAGTTTTGTTTTTAAATCAAACACAAACTTTTTACTTTTAGTATTTACGAAATTCTGATCCAAAGATAGGGAAAATTTTATTTTCAAGTAAAAATGAAAGGAACTCGATTGTTTTTGAAAGATCGAAGAAAAGTATATTAATTTACAAAAATTAAGAAGAAATGTTATTATAATTGCAAATAATAATTGTAGTGAATAATTGCAATAATTGTGGCGAATAATTGCAATAATTGTAGTGAATAATTGCAATAATTGTAAACAATAAATTTTTCGAGAAGACAATTTGAAAAGTACAAAACAGATCTTATAATCATGTAGTGATATGTCTTTGGAGAATTTCCTCCGCACGCTGTGCACCACTGAGTGACAATTTTAGCTTGAAGCGACAGCATACAATTGACTGATTGCACTTGCAATTCATAAGTCACAATCCCAGTAAAACTACATGCCACAGTGGAAAATGATTTAACGCTTCAGCTCTCACAAATACAATACTTGACTGTTGTTTCACTTAATATTTAATAATCACAAAACTCAGAATTTCATTTATTTACTTAGAAACTTATTATACCCACAATATGAATTTGAAATTTTATTTCCATATAACATTAATTGTAAGAAGCAATTTTTAAATAGAAAAATAATTTCCTTCCGCTCTTTTGCTTCTAAAACCAGTCCCTACTTCCAAAATTCTTGAAAAATTCCCTTTTTCATTTCCTCTGATAATATATTTTGAATAATTATACTTTTTTCTATGAAGCGAAAAAAAAATGTTCGTTGACTCGTTAAAGCGGCGCGCATTGCTCATATAGTATATTTATTATATGAACATTTATTAGTGAGTCGACACGTGGGCCAGAATATCAGGATCGTTAGCAATCGTACAATTCCATAATTAATCGTAGTAATTCGAGACTTATTAACTACGTAAGCACGACAGGCTCCTTCCGACGTGATACATTAATCTCTTTATTGGCTTCCCTTGACAGGCAACGGATGTGAGTGCACTGTCTTTCTCTCTCTCTCTTTTTTTAAGGTACTCGCGAGAACCTAATGTGACCTATATCGACTGAATCGAGAAGGATATATATTTAGCTATAATATAATGACTCGTATATGCAATAGAAAAATGAGACTCGATATCTAAACTGCATATTCATTAAATCATTATAGACATGTCAATATATGGATTCTAAGATAAGTGTTGCGAAAGTGTTTTTTTTATTTGGAAGAAATTATTACTTTTTTTTAATATATTTTTTTTATATTAATAAACTAGAGCTGTAATAATAATCGTAAATTAAGTGCAAAAAAGCACTGACAATCGGATTCAAAATTCTGCTTAGAAAATTAAGTATCTTAAAATTTTGCAAACTAAAATTTTATTTTTTAAACTTATTTAAAAATTTTTTTATTTCCTTTTAAAGTCAGATTGTTTTCTCACTGCATGTTGATCTTAAGCTAAAGGGTAAAAAAATAAAATAAATAAATAATTATTTATTAACAATTGATTTTTTTAAAGTCAAAAAAGATCAAAAACGATATTCTTCTGATTTCCGGCTATAGGACTGCTGGCTATTAATATTTAATATTAAATTATTATCTAAAAATTTAACTGAAATTCATTTTTATGAAATAAAAATCAATTTTTATTAGAAAATTCTACTAGAATTCAATTATTTAAATACAAATAAAATGCAAATAAATAAATTATTGAATAATTGAATGTTTCTTAAAATTCAATTCCCATAAAAACTTGTTATCAACAAACTTTCAAATAATTGAATTCTTTTGACGAATTTCAATAAAATTTTTAAGAATAATTACATTTTTCGAGAAATTCGATTAAAATTGTATTAAAAATAATTGAAATTCTGCATTGAATTTTATTATTTATGAAAATAATTTAATTCTTGCGAAGAATTTTATTAAAATTTTCAAAAATAATTAAATTCTTGTAAAAAAATTAACAGGAATTCAATATTATTTTTAAAAAAATTTTAATAAAATTCTTGGCATAAATTAAAAATAACAAAATTCTTAGCAGATCTTCAATTACTTTCAGAAATTTTAATTAAATTTTTCGCAAGAATTTAAATATTTTTGTTACATAATAAAAATATTTGCAGAGATTCAATTATTTTCAAAAGTCTTAATATAATTCTTAGCAAGAATTTAATTATTTTCAATAATATCAGAATTTTAGCAGAAATTCAAACATTTTAAAAAGTATTTTGATAAAACTTTTTTTGGTAGAAATTTAATTATTTTTAAAACAATTTTAAAAAAGTGTCTCGATAAAATTCAATTATTTTTAAAATTTTAATGAAATTCTTCTAAAGAATTCAATTATTATAATCTCAGATTTTAACTGAAATCTATTTATAAATCAATGTTAATGAGAAAATTCTACCAGAATTCAATTATTTAAATACAAAAATAAATAATTTATTGAATAATTAAATGTTTCTTGAAATAAAATTCCTATTGAAAATTTTAACAACAAATTTTTAAATAATTAAATTCTTTGGACGAATTTTAATAAAATTTTTAAGATTTTTTTCGAGGAATTGGATTAAAATTCTATTGAAAATAATTAAATTTTGTCGAAGAATTTAGCTATTTATTTATAAAGATAATTGAGATGTTGACCATTTTTTTTTTAGATTTTTTGAAAATAATTGAATTTCGGAGAAGAATTTTAATATTTCTAAAGATAATTGAAATTTTGACGAGAATTGTTAAATATTTTTGAACATAATTGAATTTCTGCTAAGAATTTTATTACTTTTGAAAATAATTGAAATTTTGCAATGGATTTTATTAATATTTTTAAAAATAATTGAATGTTTTATTACTTTAGAAAATAATATTGAATTCTTATGATTAATATTGTTGATTATGAAAATAATTGAAATTTTTTAATGAATTTTATTAAAATTTTTGAAAATAATTGAATTTTGTCGAAGAGTTTTGTAATTTCTCTAAAATTCTCCAAATTATATCGTACAATTTACGAACTCTTCATCCTTTTTGAATTAAATTACTGACTTTACGGACCTTTTTTTTTAAAAACGGACTTGGAGCAAAGTTACGGACTTTTTCAGGATTTACGGACCTACTTCGAGCCCTGCACAATTAAACAAATCAATAAACAAAATAATTATTAATTATTGCAACTACTTTTGTACGTATAGTGCAAGTAGAATAAATCGAATTTTGATTCAAAGGCCATTTATTTAAATTAATAAAAATTTTAAAAAAATTATAAGTATTTTTTATAACAACAATAATTAATAATTTGTTTATAATAAGTTACCAAATAGTAAACTTTTCCACAACAAAATACAATCCTACACTGAGAAAAAAAATTATTTGATTCAAACAAATTTTGTTTAAATCAAACTTAAAATATCTTTGCTATACAGTCAAACATATTTAAGTTTAATTAAAACATATTTTCTGGTTCAGTTTAAGAGATTATGTAATGAAATCAAACATGAATTGTGATTGATTTTAAATTATCTGTACCCAATGGGAAATGCCAGTGTAGTGCCGATGTTCACCACTGGCTTAGTACTCAGACGATTGTTCGGCGTAGTCTAGCCGAGCCTCGACAATTAGTGCTGGCGCAGTACAGAATTTTTGTTTCGCCAAAGCTTGGACAAGCCACGGCGGCAAGTGCTGGCTGAGTATAGAAAAATTGTTCACAACGCTCTTTGCCAACATTGCTTTTTTGACATAAACTTGAAAAAAATTATAAAAAAGTTTAGGAATGTTTATAAATATAAATTTATTGAAAAAAATTAATATTTTACTTTTCAGTTGTTCTTTTTATTTTTATTAAATTTAATAATAACAATTTAACATAATTGTCTAATTTTGTAAATAATAAAATATTTAAACAAATTAAAATTATAAACAAAATTTAAACTTTAATCTCAATAATAATTTGGTTCCTATTAAAATACTATTATACTTCTTACTATGAATAAAAAATTATTAAAAAATTACCACGTAATTTAAGAATTACGTAAAATGTTAAATGCAATAAGTAAAGTAATTTAAATTAATTATTAAAAATGTAGTTTAATTTATTTTATTTCAATTTCTTATTTCTAACGTATCCCTATTTTTTTCTCATCTTTGACTGAATAATTGTATGTCTGAATGATACTGAGATGTTAATACTTTACTGTACACATGTGTCGTTAGCATAGTGGTTAGAGAGTTAGTCTGTTAGTCCGTAGGTCGTAGGTTCGATTCCCCTCGTCAGCAATTCTGTTTATTTTCATAGGTTTGCGATATTTCTAGATTCCAATCGTTAGGTACTAAAATATGAAAATCTAATGCACACTTACTGTAATTGTTTATTATTTAATTTTTAAATGTTATAAACAATTTTTTTCTACTTTAGTTACTATATCCATTGTTAGTCTTCATCTTTAATACAATTTCTTTAAGAAGCGAAATATTTTATGAATAATAACTATTTATTAATATTATTTACCATTTTGTTGTTAAATTATTTATAATTATTAATTTACGACTAATTAATAACAATACGGCATTTATTGCGGCAATATTCTCAGCCAGCACTGGTCCAGTGCTGCGCCAGCGCTGTCTGGCAGCACTGACAGACAGTACTTCGGCAGCACCAGACGGCGTTATCATCCCAGTGTCAAGCCAGTGCTGGCTCTCAGCCTTGCCGCCAGTGCTGCCAGTGCTGGCGCAGTACTACGCCAGTTGTAAATTTCCCATTGGGTAGTCAGCTTTTAAGTTTGATTAAAACATAAAATTTTTAAACATAATTTTTGTTTAAACCGTAACAGAAAATATGTTTGAATTAAATATAATTATTCAAACAAATAATACTTTTGAATCAATGCAGTAGATATTTTCTGTATATTGAGATTAAACTTAGAAACTAATTTCAATTAAACAAAATCGTCTAACATTATTTTTGTGTTTCATTTAAGTATAATATTTTCTCAGTGTATAGAAATAAGTAGCAACCACAGGGATTTACTAACAAACTCTAAGGAAACTGCTCGTCAACCATAAACAAAATCCGAGAAAACTTCAAACAAAACTTAAAAATAACAGGCGCGAAAATTGTCGGTCACTTAACTGACCTTAATTAATAAAGTGCAACATTTACACGAGAAGAAAACAAATTATCAAGAAATGAATCCCCTTTCCCTGAACCATTTTTCCATTAGAATACATCTTTTGACAGTAATAAATAACGAATTCGATACTCTGTAAATTAGAAGACAAATGCGAAGGCTTGTGAGGCAATTAATCTTCCCAAGAAAGAGACAGAGAGAGAGAGAGAGAGGGACACAGAAATTTTCAACATTTTCTTGCGTGGGGGTTTTTCTTCTTCTTCTTCTTCTTCTTCTTAGTTTGTCAAAGCTAAAAGATCGCACCCCCACAATTATAATTTTCTTTTGAGGAAAAATTTTCAAGAGGACATCAAGAGCGTTTATGTTGGAAACTTTTTAAAAAGCGAGTCAGTTTCAAATTGTTGAATTGTTCGTTTCGAGTGGATATTTCATTGTCGTGTGGTTGGACAGCTGCGCGCCCTCCACCTATATTGCGGGGCCCCCCTTTGGCGTGCCTTTTAAATCGCAATTATGCGTCGCGAGGCCCATTTTCTGGCATTTCGGTCAAAAACTGATCCTTCACCATCTTAGCAAACAATAAAGTCGAACGAATTTGAAGGACCCTGTTGTTACAAGGGATCCTCGTGGTATTGTCGAGGGCGTGAGGTCATTCTAAAGACATTTTCCTTGATATTGGTCCTCAGCCGTGAAAAAGCCAAAAGGCGAGCACTATTATAGATTTTCTCTCTGTATATAAATGTGTGAGTGTATTTTTTCCAATAATAGTTTAAAGGGCAGGTAAGTTAACAGTTTTGAAGATCGAGTTGTAAAAGATGAATATACTATAGTGAAGTCAAGAGGCAAACTTTAGAGTCTGTTTTGTTCGCGTTTCTTCTTTAAGCATCTCTCGTTCGTTCATCGTTATTCACAAATGTCGAATACACGAGACGAGAGAGAAAGAGAAAGAGAGAGTCAGAAATCGATGAGGTCCAGATACTATCTCTGGACCATTTTGTTGATTGTTCCTTTTTTCTTCTTTCATCTTTCTCCTTATTCTTTTAGAATTCATAAACTTTCCATATCAACGTGTTCTATTTTCTGCTCATTCTTTCATTGTCGATGGGACAATAGGTTTTCAATTTATGCGGAAAATTATCGTTTTCTTGTAAATTCTGTTCCTTAGGACAAATTTTTCATTCATTTTTACTGATTTCCTTTCTTCAATTTTAATTCGAGGGAGCAAACGACAATTTTTTTTTTTTTTGACTCTTTTTTTGTTTTTCATTTGGAAAGAAAATAAAATATTTTATGGATAAAGGAATCTTGATATAATTTGGAACAATTTTAAGATGTCAGTTTTCTAAGTACACGCGGAGAAAAATATAAATAAACTTTTACTACTTTTATAGTAAAACATTTCTGGTAACTTTTACTATACATTCAGAGTAAATTCTGCTACGTTCGAAGTAAATTTAACTAATTTACAATTATGTTCTTTGAACAAAGTAAAATTTACTTCGAACGTAGCAAAATTTACTCCGAAAGTAGTAAAAGTTACCAGAAATGTTTTACTATAAAAGTAGAAAAATTAACTTAATATTTTTCTTCGTGTAACAAGAAAAAAGGATTTTTTTAAAAGCTAATTTTTTGAAAATAATTTAATTAAAATTTTAACTTTTTTTACTTCATATTGTTCATAAAAAAATACAACGTTATTTTAAGAAGAAATGAACTTTACTTTAAGTTGAAAGAATTTCAAGGTGCTAATTACCTAAAAAAAAGTAGAAAAAAGTGTGTCTTCAAATCAAACCACTATTTTGCTAAAAATAATTCGTGAGAAAACTAAAATTTTATTTTAAGAAGAGATGAATTTAAACTTCAAGCTGACAGAAATTTAAGCAAGAATAGAAAAACAGTTTGTTTTAAAATTGAACTACTTATTTGCTGAAAATCATTCGTGCGAGTACTGAGAAAGGATTTTCTCACGCGATATATTCTAAAACGTAAAAAATAAAATCTTATTTTAAGAAGAAATGGTTCTTATAACATTAGCTAAAGTTCAAAGAATTTTTAGAAGTTAAATTTTTTAAGATATATTAATTTTGAAATTTAATATTTATTAAAAAGCGTTTCGGAAGACATGTTTTTCTTCAAATCAAACTACTTTTTTGCGCTTAATTTAATTAATTTAATTATAATTAATTAATTTAATTAATTTTTTATTTTAATCAAAAATATTACAAATCAATGAGCAAAATCTTATTTTAAGAAGAAATTATTCATTTTTCAATTTGAATAATTTTTAAAACATTTGTTTTATAAAGAAAGAGTTTTTTGTTTCAAAAGACATGTTTGTCTTTAGAATTGAATTTTATTTGGCTTAATTTTTTAACAATTAACAATTTTCTAGTATTTTTTTTAAATAAATAGAAGAATAATTTAGATCAGTCAAACAAAATTTGTTATAGAAAAAAGCATATAACAAACAAAATGGGTATATTTTTTATTTTTTAATCATAATTTTTTTTTAAATTTTGTAATTTCTAATATTATTTTATTATAAACTTTGAAAAAATATCTGTATATTTTCTGATAATAGAAATCATCAGAATTTTTTTCACTTCTTTTCATTATAAAACTAAAATTTTGTTAAATATTATTTTTTGTCAAATTGAAATTATGCAGATTTTTGTTCTTTACTTCTAAACAAAATTAGAAAATTGTTAAACAACTGTGATTAAAAAAACATAAAATTTATTTATTTTGCAATATTTTTGTTTATGAATCACAATTTTTTTAACAAAATTATTATTTTGTTTTAGAAAAAGAAGAAAAATATTTGCACAATTTCTATTTTTAATCTTATTTTTAGAACAGGATTTTCCACAAGAATTAAGAGATTCAAAACATTCAAATTCAAACGTTTTTTAAATTAAACAACTTATAAAAGTATTTGTTATAAAACTCCGAGTCTTCGACTCGGAGCAATCGATATCTTCATGTTTTCTAATAATTAAAAATGAACGCCGGGGGTTAAAATCATTATTTTATACTATAAGAATATTGTTACTGTAACTTCATCAAAATTATTTTCATCAAATTTAATTCAATTATTATTTTCTAGAATTTAAAATTATTTTTTATGAAAATAATAATTGGATTTCTTAAAAAAAATTTATTATTTATAAAAATAATTGAATTGCAGTCACATTTTTATTATTTATGAAAATAATTAAAATTTTTGCATAAAATTTTATTAAACTTTTTTTTAAATACCTAATTGAATTCTTTTTGGGAAATTTTATTAAAATAAGTAGATATTAAAAATCATTAAAATTAGAAAATTTTTTAAAAATTATATTGAAATTAGGACAAGAATTTTTTTGACATTTATGCAAAAATAATTGAAATTTGGAGAAGAATTTTGTTATTTATAAAGATAATTGGATTTTTTTTCAAATTTTGAACATATAGTTGAATTTTATAAGAAGAATTTTATTTTTTCTTCAAATAATTGAATTTCTGCAATTATTTGAAAAAATCAATTTTGTTTTTAAATCAGATTTTTACTTTATAAATATAATTTAATCAATTTTTTTTTTAAATAATCGCACTTTTCGCGGAATTCATGTAAAATTGTATGAAAAAATAATTGAAATTCTACAATGAGTTTTATTATTTAAAGAAATAATTGAATTTATGCATCGATTTTAATTGAAAAAAAAAAAATTAAATTCTTAAGAAAAATGTTATTATTTAGAAAATTAATTGAATTCTTGCCCAAAAAATTGATTATAATCTTTTAAATCATTCAAATCTTGCAAACAATTTTATTATTTTTGAAAATAATTTAATTTCTCATAAGAATTTTATTATTTATGAAATTAATTGAATTCTTTACAAAAAAAATTGATTAAAATCTTTGAAATAATTGAATTCCTCACAAGAATTTTCTTACTTATGAAAATAATTGAATTTTTATGAAGAATTTTGTTAACATTTTCAAAAATAATTGAATTTTCCTGAAAAATTTAATTATTTATAAAAAAATTGAATTCTTTACAAGAATTTTGATTAAAATCGCTGAGAATCAGTGAAATTTCGCTGATTCAGATTTAGAGAGTAAAAAGTAAATCTTAATTTAAGAGCTGCCTTAAATTCAACACTGTCTGCTATAATGTTAAAGGATACGAAAAACGTACGTAAATTCAACATTGACTGTCTTAAAAATGTTGCATCTTAATTTAAGGCAGCTTTCGTGCCTTAAAATAAGATTTTCTTTTTACTGTGAATGTTTGAGAGGAATTTTTTAACATTTTTTTTTTTTTTTTTTTTTGAATAATAGAATTGTTTTGTGAAATTTTAGTAAAATAGTAATTAGAATTTGAATTCTTTTTGGGAAATTTTATTAAAATAGTAGATATTGAAAATCATAGAAATTAGAAAATTTTTTGAAAATTATTAAAATTAGGACAATAATTTTTTTGACGTTTATGAAAATAATTAAACTTTGGAGAAGAATTTTGTTATTTATAAAGTTAAGTGGTATTTTTACGAGAATTTTTTTTCAAATTTTAAATATAGTTGAATTTTGTAAGAAAAAAATTTTTTTTTTTTGAAAATAATTGAATTTCTGCAATTATTTGTAATTTCTTCTAAATTAAATCTTTTTTAGTGTTTTCAATATGAATTTAAATTAGAAAATTTTTAAATTCTATTATTTTTAAAATTACTAATTTTATTTCAAAAAGGCAGTAAGAAGTTATTAGCGCGCGAATTGTTGCTAGTATTTTTTAAAGAAAAAAACAAAAGCATATACACAGAAAGTAACTTCAAACTGCGGACAGAATGAATGAAAGAATACGAGGATTAATATAGTTAATAATTAATTAGTAATAAATACATTAAAAATATTATTAAAAATAGAATTCTTTAACCCATTTATGGTTCTTTTTAGGACTGCGGGGATGTATTTTGTTAAATAAATAAATAAATAAAATAATCAATTATTTCTCTTAAATAAAGAAAATATTTTTAAGTAGGTTTTAATATTGAACAATAATTTAGTTTTTCAAAATTCCAATGGTCCTTTTAATTGTTGAATTTTTCACTTTAAAAAATTTTTTTTATTGGTCTAAAATAAATTTTAAATAATGTCAGCGGCGCTATTTGCAATTTACCACGGTATTGTGTGAAAATGATAAATAAGGATTTTCCAATGTAAAAAGTATTAGTGCACCTGGCGCCCGCTTTTTTTTTCATGGAAAATAAGATCTTTGGATTTTGAATATAAACTATTTTTTTTCTCTCTTTTTTCTTGAAGAATCAAAAGCACTTGAAAATGAGTTGGGCGTGAGGCTTCCTGGTATCATTTTCCTTTTTTCTCCATTCTATTTAGAACACGAATGAACCAAAGGTACACTTGTATGTATATATATACACATCTATAGCACGACTCTATAGCTTTAAAAGGAACGATATACAACTTATATATATACTATATTGTAAAAAGATATATTCACTTTATGAAAAGCATATTGTGCATGAAGAAGGGCGCCCCACTACAATTCCAAGTGCACAATTCGAAGCCGTTTAAATCCTTGTAGAACTCAAGAGGATGCGGTTGGTTGTCGTTTCTCTCTCATCCTCGAGAGTCACTTCAATTGTCAACAAAAATTCAAAAGAGTGAAATTGAGTCCAACTCATAGTCCAAGACAGATGTCAAAAAAAAATAAAATTTCATTTTCCTCTCATTTCAAATGTATATAATCTTTTTTGACACGGTGGAATTTGAAAATTAAATCGATGAGGTGGTCGATTGTAAAATATAAAACTTTCTGGGAATATTTCAAGAAACTGTAATAATCATTTCAAAAATAGACACACGCAGAGAAATTTTCCACATGAATGAGTCGGGCGAAAAAAAAAATTTATGATTTCTTCATTTCATTCAAACCTTTCCTTCGAGAAATAAAATATATACCTATATACTTCGAAAATAACATTTTCTTTCGCTAATGAAAATTTTCCTAAAATTATTATATTAATTTCTGAAAATTAATTTTGTTTCGTATTTTTTTTCAAAAATGATTTGTCGCTCTTTAATGCTAATTTGAGAGCAGGGGAATTTTTATTTGTGTGATTTAGAATAATATTTCGCGATATTTATTAAAAAAAAAAAAAAAGAAAAGAATAAAAGGTAATAAATTTTTAAATTGATAAAAGCGAAATGTTGCCTTACAAATGTTTGAAGCGATTAGCTTCGCTGGGGTCATTCCGGTATATACCTAAATACCTTCTCAATCGTATCAATAAGTCAAATTAAGGTGGTCGTAGGTATATATATTATGTATATCTAGAGGAACCGCTGAAAATGATATAGTGTTTTGTAATGGTGTTAGTTGGTCCAGCACCTGGTCCCATGATCCTTTGTCAGCACAAAATCGAGGATAAAAAAATGAATCAAAAAAAAAAAAAAGAAAGAAAAGACGAGAGGGGATCTTTTGCTATATAAATGTGAAGAGGTCCCATAAACTTATGAAGCATTCAGCTAAATGGTTCTAAAGTACTTTCGAAATACGAGTGCCGAGAATCCTATTGCCGCATATTATAAACCTACAAGTTTGTTTTTGTTAGAGGAAAAAACCGCAAATTAGAATTAATGTCTTTCATTTCGGTTTATCGGGTCATTTTTGCTAATTTGATTCTTGTAAACGACACTTCCTCGAATATCGACTGTGAAATTGAATATTTCACCGATTTTTGCGGTTATTTGAAGAAAAAGATATACTTTTTTTAATTTTTAATTTAGGGACAAAAAAAAGATTTTTTTTTAAATTTTCTTTTTAGAATGTAAAAAGTTGGTTAATTTAATGAAGTGAAAAAGAAAATAGGCGAAAAATTTTGTCTCCAATAGCATGGAATATTCCATGCAGTATTTTTGGAATATTCCATTGAAGTGTTGGGAATGTTACAAGAAAATTTCGGAAATTACGAGAATATTATTAGTGATAACATACGAATTCCTTCCAAAGAATCTACATTTCAATTTTTTTTTAATAATTGAAATTCCATTGAAGTATTGAGAAAAATACAGAGGAATTTTGAAAATCTTAGAATGAAATTTTAATGATTATTTTGTAATATTTCCAAAATTTCTTTGTACAAATCCAAATTTCTATAAACTTCCTTTGGAAAAATGGAAATTTCATGAGAGATTATTTTATATTGGAATATTAAGAATATTAC
Source organism: Leptopilina heterotoma (assembly GCF_015476425.1). Classification (NCBI taxonomy): domain Eukaryota; kingdom Metazoa; phylum Arthropoda; class Insecta; order Hymenoptera; family Figitidae; genus Leptopilina; species Leptopilina heterotoma. The sequence continues at coordinate 1,953,936 of NW_025110813.1, forward strand.
AAAGAATTTTTTAGAATATTATTTTAATTTTAATAATTTTCGTTTAGAATTGAATATTGAAAACTAAAAAAAATTTTGGAAATCCTACAAAGGAATTTTGAAAATATTATTTTGTATAATCACTCCAAAATCATGTTGTAATATTTTCAATAATCTTTTGTAAAGAATCCAAATTTTAATCATTTTTTTGTTTTGAAAAACAGAAATTCCATTGTATACTTTACATTGGAATATTGAGAAAGAAAATTATTAAAATTTGTATTATATTGAAAAAGATTATTGAAAATATTACAAAATAATTTTGAAATTATACAAAATAATATTTCCAAAATTTCTCTGTAATGTTATCAATATTCCAATGGAATATCGAATGGAATTTCTACTTTTCCAAAGGAAAATGATTAAAGTTAGGAGTCTCACAAAAAGAATATTTTGAAAACATTACAAAGGAATTTTTGGAAATATACAAAATAATATTTTCAAAATTTCTTTGTAAGAATCGAAATTTCAATAATTTTTTTTTGAAAAAATTGAAATCCCATTAAATATTCCATTGGAATATTGATAACATTACAAAGAAACCAGCAACTTCTTATACTGACTTTCTTAAATAAAATTAAAAAATCCCAATTATCTTTATAAATAACAAAATTCTTCTCCAAAGTTCAATTATTTTCATAAATGTCAAAAAATTCTTGTCCTAATTTCAATTATTTTCCAAAAATTTTCTAATTTCAATGATTTTCAATATCTGAGATTTTAAGACAATTTCCCAAAACGAATTCAATTATTTAAAAAAAATTTTAATAAAATTGTATGTAAAAATTTAATTATTTTCATAAATAATAATAATTTCACAGGAATTCAATTATTTTCATAGATAATAATTATTCTTTAAGAAATTCAATTATTATTTTCATAAAAAATAATTTAAAATTCTAGAAAATAATATTTGAATTAAAATGATGAAATTAATTTTGAAGAAGTTACAGTAACAATATTCTTATAATATAAAATAATAATTTTATCTCTCGGTCATCTTTAATTTATTAGAAAACATGAAGAAATCGATCACTCCGAGTCTTCGACTCGGAGCAATCGATATCTTCATGTTTTATAACAATTTTTTATAAGTTTTGTTTAATTTTAAAAAGATTTGAATTTGAAAATTTTGAATGTCTTAATTCCTGTGGAAAATCCTGTTCCAAAAATAAGATTAAAAATAGGAATTGTGCAAATACTTTTCTTCTTTTTCTAAAACAAAATAATATTTTTGTTAAAAAATTATTATTCATAAACAAAAATAATGCGTAATAAATAAATTTTTTATTTCCTAATCACAATTGTTTAACAATTTTCTAATTTTGATTAGAAGTAAAGAACAAAAATCTGCATAATTTCAATTTGCCAAAACATAAAATTTAACAAAATTTTAGTCTTTTAATGAAAAGAAGTGAAAAAATCGGATGATTTCTATTTGTCATTACAATTTTGAATTAATTATAAAATAAATTTTTTATTTTTCAATCACATTTGTTTAACAATTTTCTAATTTTGTTTAAATGGAAAGAACAATAATCTGCATAATTTTAATTTGATAAAACATAATATTTAACAAAATTTTATGATAATAATGACTGAAAGAATATTCAAATTGTTATAGTTAATTTCGAAAATATTTTTTGTATAATTTCAAAATTATTTTTTAATCTTTTCAATAATCTTTTTTAACAATCCAAATTTAAATGATTTTGGCAATTTTGCAAAAGAATTTTGGAAACATTATTTTGTATAATTTCAAAATTATTTTGTAGTAATTTCAATATTTTTTTTTTAATAATCAAAATTTCAATAATTTTGGAAATATTCCAAATTAATATTTCAACCAAATTTTATTAAATTTCATTTGGAATAATAAAAATATTCCATCAAAATATTGGGAGAATATATTTGATTGGAATTTTGGAGTAATATTTTTATTACTATTATTAATAGTATTATTATTATCGTTAATAATTTTATTGACAATATTAGTTTGCAATATTTACTATAAATATTTTAAGTATTTTTAAGACACATATTTTTCATGTAAACATTTTTAGAAATAATATTTCTGCAAATTTCGTATTCCGAAATAATATTTTTATAATTGTGAACAATATACAAATTAAAATACTTCAATGGAATATTTTATCAACATTTCAGAAAAATTAAATTTGGAATCTTGTGGAATATTCCTTGAGAACATTTTAGAAATATTCCGTTTTCTAGAAATATTAATTTTATTATTATTCGTATTATTGCTACTTCATTTTTTTAATATTATTAGTATTCTTAATATTTTTATTTTTATTTTTAATATTATTATTTATTTTTTTTACTGTTCTTTTTGCTATTATATAATTGTTACTATTGATACTATTTATTTTTTGTAATTGTAACCTATGATATTTTTGCGAAAAATTTCATCAGTGTTCCAATAAAATATTTATATATTATTCCAAAGGAGAATTTTAAATTTTTTCCAAATATTCCAAATATTTCTTGATTATTGGAATATTCCAAATGTTTTAGTACAATATTTACAATTTATGAGTGGAATATTTCAGGATATAAGTAGAATATTCCATGCTAATTATTAGCATTGTTATTTCATTCAGAAAAAACTGAATTGAAAAGAGAAAGAAAAAAAAGCACTTCTTAATTTTTGAATGAAAATGGATTTTGAAGAATCAGAGAGAGAAACCGAATATAAAAGAGAAAAAAAATAAAAACTACTCGTAATTTTTGAATGAAAATGGATTTTCAAGAAACAGAGAGAGGCAAAGAGAGAGAGAAACTGTATAGAAAAGAGAAAAAAATAATAGCGTACCGTAATTTTTGAATGAAAATGGATTTTGAAGAAACAGAGAGAGAACCCAAAAGCGTGTGCCGTTAAAAATCTTTTCAGTCCCTCTCAAGAATGAATTCGTTTTATTCTTCTAGGAACGAAACAAAATTCAAATTGGTCAAAACGAAACTTGACTTTGGTTTGAATATTAGTCATATATATTAAAATAAATGTCTTTTGCAGAATAGACTAATTCAAAAAGAGAGAGGTCCTTCTCTTTTTTTTCGAGAAAAATTTGAGTTATAAAAGACACTTCTTCCATTTTCATTCTTTTTCTTATTTCTTCTTTTTTTTCCTTACTTGTCTTGGAATACAATATCAATGACTAGCGCGTGGATAAAAGGAATGCATTAGACCCGGCATCGACCTCCCATTGACATTCCATTGAGAAATTTTAAGACTGACCAGAAGATTTTTGTACCAGCTGCTTAGAAAAATTATTGCCAAACGCGACGCATATCGAGAGTGACCACCAACCAATATAACAATCTCGACACTATTAATTCCCGCAGAGTTTGAAATTCGATTTATTTTCACTTTATTTTGACCACACATTATTCACTCGATAACAATTGGAAGTGTTTATTTTTATAGCCTCACATGTTTTTGTAAATTTTATTCCACGTCGTTGATTTTAATCAATCAAAAATTTGTTTTTTGTCACAATCAATATATATTCGGCAACATCAATAGATTCAATTTAATATTTATGTATATTATATTCGATCGCTATTAGCTTCAATTGGTTGAATCGATAATGGACTCAATTAATTTTAAATATAACACTAAATAATAATTTTTAAAAAAAGTTAATAAAAAACAATAATAATTAATTTTAATATTAATGATAATAACAATAATTCTAATTTTTTATTTATTATGAATATTTTCAGTTTTAACTTCAAATTATTGGTGTGGTACATTTTTAGCTATAATATGTTTACTTTTAATTTATTGTATTTTAGAAAATAAGTAATACTTTTAGTTTCTTAAATAATGGTGGTTTCTATTATTTGTAATATCAATTAATTGTGTTTTTAATTTTTTGTAGTTTCAATCATTGTTAGCATCAATTTTTTTTAATCACAGTTAACTTCAATTTATTGTTTATTCAATCACGCTCAGCTATACAATTTTTGTAGTTTCAATCGAAGTTAGCTTCAATTTGTTTTACTTTAGTTTATTGTAGCTTCTATCAATTGTAGTGTCAATTAATAATACTTTCAATTCATTGTAGTTTCAATAGTTTTAATTCATAGTTAGCCTCAATTTATTGCAGTTTAAATTTTAACCATTAGTAGTTTCTACTAATTCAATTATAATTCAATTATTTAAAAAAAAATTTAATAAAATTCTACAAAAACTTTTAATTATTTTGAAAAAATAATAAAAATTTCACAGGAATTTCATTATTTACAATTTTTTTTTTATAACTTTCTTCGCAATCATTCAATTATTTTCATAAATAATACAATTTTTAAGGGGATTCAATTATTTTTGTAAATAATAAAATTCTTTTTACGGATTCAATTATTTTCATAAATAATAAAACTCATTGCAGAATTTTAATTATTTTTAATCAAATTTTAATCAAATTCCTCAAAAAATGTAATTATTTTTAAAAATTTTATTAAAATTCGTCTAAAATTTTTTTAGACGAATTTTTTTGAAAAGGTTTCAAATTAAAAACATTAAAATTCTGAATTTTTCATAATTTTTAACAAAAAATTCTGTAAAATTAATTCTTTTGAAGAAGTTTAATTAAATTTTCTTTATAATTATTTCAAGTTTTTATTTTCCATTATATATTTAATTGAACAATTTCCGAATAATTGAAATTTTGTAAAATTGAATTGAAAACAAATGAATTTGAAAAATCTCAAAGAACTTTTTCAAAAATTATATTGAAATTAATGGATTTATAGAAGAATTGAAGTTAAAAACACTAGAAAAAAATTTAATTTTAGAGAAGTTACAAATTTTTACAAAAATTCAATTATTTTCAAAAGTAATAATATTCTTCGCAAAAATTAAATATTGTTTAAAAGTAATAAAATTCTTCTTAGGGATTAAATTATTTTTACAAATAATAAAACTCATCGCAGAATTTCAATTATTTTTATAATACAATTTTAATCAAATTTCTCGAAAAATGTAATTATTCTTAAAAATTTTATTAAAATTCATTGATAGAATTCAATTATTTGAAAATTTGTTGATAACGATTCGTTGTGGGAATTGAATTTTAAGAAATATTCAATTATTGAATAAATTATTTATTTTTGTATTTAAATAATTGAATTATAGTAGAATTTTCCAATAAAAATTGATTTAAAAATTAATTTCAGTTAAAATTTTTGATAATAATTGAATATTAAAACAATAGAGCGTTAATTTTTAAAAATAATTGAATTTTGAAACTAATTTTTTTGAAAAAGTTTAATTAAATTTTGTAATTATTATTTTAAGTATTTACTTTCTAATATAATATTTATTTATTTAAAGAATTTACGAATAATTGAAATTTCGTAAAATTGAATATTGTAAACCAATGGATTTGAAAATTGTCAAAGAACTTTTTCGAAAATTATTAAAAATAATCGATTTAAAGAAGAATTTAAGTTAAAAACACGAAATAAATTAAATTTTGTAAAAGTTACAAATTTTTACAAAAATTCAATTATTTTCAAAAGTAATAATATTCTTCGCAAAAATTAAATATTGTTTAAAAGTAATAAAATTCTTCTTAGGGATTAAATTATTTTCACAAATAATAAAACTCATCGCAAAATTTCAATTATTTTTAATACAATTTTAATCAAATTTCTCGAAAAATGTAATTATTCTTAAAAATTTTATTAAAATTCATTGATAGAATTCAATTATTTGAAAATTTGTTGATAATGATTTATTGTGGGAATAGATAATAATAATAATAAAATAATAATAATAATAATAATAATAATAATAATAATAATAATAATAATAATAATAATAATAATAATAATAATAATAATAATAATAATAATAATAATAATAATAATAATAATTTATTTTGAGCACTTGAATTTTTCGAGCACTCAAATATTTTTGAGTAACTAAATCTCGAGCCCGGGCTCGAGCTCGACCATGCTATTCGAGCTTTTTGCACACCTCTAGTATTTAAATAATTGAATTATAGTAGAATTTTCTAATAAAAATTTATTTAACAATTAATTTCACTTAAAATTTTAGATATTAATTGAATATTAAATCAATAGAGCGTTAATTTTTAAAAATAATTAAATTTTAACATTAATTTTTTTGAAAATTAATTGAATTTTTTTAGTATTATTTTAAGTTTTTACTTTCTAATATTTATTTAATTGAAGAATTTACGAATAATTGAAATTTCGTAAAATTGAATATTGTAAACAAATGGATTTGAAAATTTTCAAAGAACTTTTTCGAAAATTATTAAAAATAATTGATTTAAAAATGAATTTTAGTTAAAAATACTTGTAAATAATAATTAAATTGTAAATGATTTCATCACTCGTCATCTTTAATTATTATAAAACATGAAGAAATTGATAACTCCGAGTCGAAGACTCGGAGTTATCGATATCTTCATGTTTTAAAGTTATGAAAAATTTAATTTATAGTTTTCAGTAAAATGTTCTCTTATTTGACTCGGACTGGTTCTAATCATTGTTAGCTTCAATTTATTGTAGTTTTTAACAATAGTAATCGTTAGTTTAGTTTAGTTTCAATTTAATGTAATATAAACAATTCTAGTTTCTTTTAATTATATTTAAAAATGTTTAAAAAATTAAACAGTTAAACATTTTAAAATGTTTGCGACTTTTGATACCTGCAATAAAATGTACCTATAGTTTTTATTATTTTTAACTTCCAATTATTGTAGTTTGAATCATTGTTGTTTCTATCAATTGTATTTTCTACCAGTGGTATCTTTAATATTCATTGTAGTTTCTACCAATTGTAGGTTTAATTATTTATAATTAATACAAATATACTATTAATTGAAGATTTTTTGCCAATTAAAGTTTACAACAATTGCAATAATTTTTTATTGTCGCGCATAGAAACAACCATGAATTGAAGCTAAAAATATTTGTAGCTTCAATACTAATTATAACCGCATACAGGAAGTGCGTGTACTCTGTTAACATTTCTTTTTTAAACAAATCCATTCCCCATGGAATGCAAGATAAAATGCGAAAAGGCAATTTGTAAAAAAAACACAATCCTTTCTGGAGTGAAAATAAATCAAGCATTTGAACTCATTTGTAACGTATGCCCTCGAACGCGAATATAACTTATATAAGTGCCAATTTAAACATTTTTTTCTTCCTCTATTATTCCTTCTCTTCATTCAAAGATGATGAGTCTCTTTTTAAAGAGATGAGGCATTAGGTATATATGTATATATATGTATAAGGGGAGGGAAAGAATAATAAGAAAATAAGAAGAGGAAGAAGGCTTTTTCGTTAAGGCTATGCGGTACTACCCGCGTGTTGCCCACAGAAAAAAAGAGAGAGACAGAGAGAAAGAGAGGTGTGACTATATGTTTGAATACACTGTTGATTGGACCATAAATGTGTCTCTTGAGTACAAACACTTCTTTTCTTCTTCTTCTTTTTCTTTTTTCATTTTAGTCATTTTCTTAAAAGCCGAATATATATGTTAGGCTCAAAAGCCGAAAACGGCCAATGGCCGAAAAAAACAGCCAAACCTAGTTTTGGCAAGTGCAGTTTTGCCAAAACTAGGTTTGGACGTTTCACTTCGGCCATTGGCCGTTTTAAATTGACAAAACTAGTTTTGGCAAATCGACATTTGCCAAAACTAGTTTTGGCAATTTGAATTTGGCCATTGGACGTTTCCAATTGCCAAAACTAGTTTTGGCAATTTGACTTTTGTCAAAACTAGTTTTGGCAATTTGACTTTTGCCAAAACTGGTTTTGTCAATTTGACTTTTGACAAAACTAGTTTTGTCAATTTGACATTTGGCAAAACTAGGTGAGGCATTTCAAATTGTGAGAAATTGAAAGAAAGAAAGAATAGAAAAAGAAAGACCGCCGTATTAATAGGAAATTTGTTTAGAATTAGCATGTAGTCTCTCACTCTTTTCTGTCTATATATTGTTTCTGTATTGAATGATTGTGTGTATGAAATAAGAAATCGTCAACAAGGTAAATTAGTCTGTATAAAGGTAAATTAATCTTTGTAAAAATAAATAAGTGTTAAAAAAGTTATTTTAATTAACTTTTATGTGCAAAATATTAATGGATTTTTGTTAGAGAAATTTCATCTTATTGTAAATAATATTAATCAATGACACATTTTTAAATAAATATATTCCTATTGTATAACGAAGCGGTCTTTCTCACAATTTGAAATGCCTCACCTAGTTTTGCCAAATGTCAAATTGACAAAACTAGTTTTGGCAAAAGTCAAATTGACAAAACCAGTTTTGGCAAAAGTCAAATTGACAAAACCAGTTTTGGCAAAAGTCAAATTGCCAAAACTAGTTTTGGCAATTAGAAACGTCCAATGGCCAAATTTAAATTGCCAAAACTAGTTTTGGCAAATGTCGATTTGCCAAAACTAGTTTTGTCAATTTAAAACGGCCAATGGCCGAAGTGAAACGTCCAAACCTAGTTTTGGCAAAACTGCACTTGCCAAAACTAGGTTTGGCTGTTTTTTTCGGCCATTGGCCGTTTTCGGCTTTTGAGCCTAACATATATATAGTTAAAAGGCCACACACAATCTGTTGACTTCGAACTGTTTGATTGGTAACTTTTCATCTTCTTTTTTTCTTCTTCAGGGGGGATATAACGTTTCGTGACACAATTGAATTCTCCTTTGCCAAATAACGCTCGTGCGTTCTCAGAATTTTTCCCTATATTTTCTATTTTTCTTGTTATTTCTTCTTCTTCTTCTTCTTCTTTCCGACCTCACCGAGTGTTTTTAATTTATTATACATACGAAATTCGTGACAATTAGAGAAATCGTTTATGTGAAGAAGTAACAAAAAAAGAGGACATTAGAGGGGAAAAGGTTTCATTCATAAAGTGTGAAGAAAATAGATGGCGGTGAATCGTTAAACAGAGTGTTTCGAATGATTTCCACTTATGGGATAATAATTTTTTTTTTAATATTGTTTTTCATGGAAAAGAGGATTGTTGAGAAATTTGTTCTTCCTTCTTTGTATGGTGGTTTCAATTTTTTATGATTTTTCTTTTATATACTAAATGTTTGGTTTAGTAGTTGATTTTTACTTTTTTAGGCTTCGCACTCATCTACTAAAACCTACTATTTACTACTTTTTTTACGTTATGCTACTATTTGGATACTTTTTTAGATTTCAGCCACTAAAAGTTACTATTTCTGTTTTCTTTCTTAACTTGAGAATTCCCACTACTTTAAATTCACTAATACTAGAAATCAAAAAACTATTCTCAAAAATTATAATCAAATTCTTTAAAACGATTCAAATATTTTCAAAAAATATTCGAATTTGAATTATTTTCAATATCTAGAATATTTTCATAAAATTTCGCAAACGAATTCAATTATTTAAGAAAAAATTGATAAAAATCATCCAAAATTCAATTATTTTCATAAATAATAAAATTCCCACAGGAATTCAATTAATTTAGAATAGCATTTTCAAAAAGATTTCGAAAACATCAATCATTTAACAAAATTTTTATACAATTCTTCACAATAATTCAATTACTTTTACTAATAATAACATTTAACATAGAAATTCAATTATTTAAAAAAATTTTTGATAAAATTTTAAACAAGAATTCAATTATTTTCATAAATAGTAAAACTCATCGAAAAATTTAAATTATTTTTAATACTATTTTAAATTAGTTAATCGAAAAATCCAATTGTTTTCAAATAAAGTTTTCCTCAAGAATTCAATTATTTAAAATAAAATTTTCATAATATTTATTATATTTCGAAAAAATTAATTACTTAAAACAATGTTTATAAAATTCTTATGAAAAATTCAATTATTTTCAAAAATAAAATTTTTCACAGAAATTCAATTCTTTTTGAAAATTTTAATAAAATTTTTCGCAATAATTCAATTATTTTCATTAATAATAAAATTTTTCTCAGGAATTCAATTATTTTTTAAAATTTTAATAAAATTCTTTGCAGCTATTCAATTATTTTCATAAATAATAAAATCATCGCAGGATTTCAATTATTTTTAATACAATCTTATAGGAATTGATCGAAAAATGTAATTATTCTTAAAAAATTTAATTTCAATTCCTCGAAAAAATCAATTATTTAAAACAATGTTTTTTAAAAATTCTTGAGATGAATTCAATTATTTGCAAAAATATTAGAATTTTTCACAAGAATTCAATTATTGTCATAAATAATAAAACTCATTGAAGAATTTCATTTTTTTATACTATTTTAAATTAATTAATCGAAAAATTCAATTATTTTTACACATTAAGTTTTCCACAAGAATTCAATTATTTTTGAAAATTTTAATAAAATTCTTAGCAACTATTTAATTTTTTTCATAAATATAATAAAATTTATCGCAGGATTTCAATTATTTTGAATACAATTTTACAGGAATTGATAAAAATATGTAATCATTCTTAAAAATTTAATTTCAATTCCTCGAAAAAATCAATTATTTAAAAAAAATTTTTTAAATATAATTTTAATTGAATTTTTTTTCAAATAATTCAATTATTCTTTTAGATTTTAATAAAATTCTTTCCAAGAATTCAATTATTTATATAAATAATTCTTCGATAGAATTCAATTATGTCAATAAATGACAAAATTATTGCTGAAAATTTAATTATTTTGACTTTTTAAGGCATTTTAATTAAATTCTTTGCAAAATTCAATTATTTTCATAATCAACAATATTCATTACAAGAATTCAATTATTTATAAAAGTAATAAATTTTTTCTTGTAAATTCAATTATTTTATAAAATTCTAATAAAATCAATTAATTAAAAAATTTGATCCAACGAAAAGTTAATTATTTTTAAAAACTTTTTGCAATTTAATAATTTTCAATATCTTCTATCTTCATAAATTTTCCAAACAGAATTTAATATTATTAAAAAAAAATTGTAAAAATTTTCGTAAGAATTCAATTCTCATCATGAATAATAAAATTTTTTAGGAATTCAATTATTTAAATTAGAATGTACATAAAATTAGTCGAAAGAAATGAATTATTTAAAAAAATTTATAAAATTCTTTGCAATAATTAAATTATTTTTATACACGGAGATATTAAATTTTGTAAAAATATTTTCAAATTGGGGAAAAAGTGCGACAAAGCGAAATTTTGATATAAAAAATACTAAACTTTAAAAAAACTTATGTGAAATTTAGTATAATTATATCAAATATCAAGAATATTAATTAAATTCTAATATAACTTTAATAAATTTCACAAAACTTTTTTTAAAGTTTAGTATTTTCTATATCAAAATTTCGCTTTGTTGCACTTTTTCCCCAATTTGTAAATATTTTTACAAAATATAATATATATTCTCTCTACGTGTAAGTATTGAAATTCTTTCATGAATAATAACGTAGATATTATTTCATGAATAATGAAATTCATTGCAAGAATTCAATTTATTAGCAATTATTATTATCTGGAAAGTATCAAATTCATAACTGAGATGTATTTATTTGATACCAAAATGTGGATCGAATAAAAAATTGATCTAAATTGTTGTATCAAATTGATAAACTTTATCATGAATTTGATACTTTCAAGAAGACTGAGAGCAGGATAAGAAAGAAGTAAATATTTTTGATGTAAATTAGGAAAATAAATTATAATGGGATTTTTGGCAGTTTTGTGAAGTGTCTAAAACGAGTTTTTTTGGTTGTCAAGTTAATTTTTCGATAGCTACTTTTTTACTACTTTTTTTAGTTTAAAAACTACTTTTTGCTATTTGTTTAAAAATTATTTATTGAGTGCGAAGTCTGCTTTTTTCTACTTTAAAAATTTTTTGATTCAATTCTTGGTACAATCATTGGTAAAAAAAAGTTTAACATATCGTTGGTTCAGTTGCAGTTGGTAGCAGAGGAGTTCCTGTCAATTTTGTACTTTACAAAATTATTGTTTCAATTATTGGTACCAACTGGTATCAAAAATTGTAATTTTACTCTTGGTACCAGTGGTACCAAAAATGTAATTTAAAAATTGTAATTTTATTCTTGGTACCAACTGGTATCAAAAATTGTAATTTTACTCTTGCTACCAGTGGTACCAAAAATGTAATTTAAAAATTGTAATTTTATTCTTGGTACCAGTATGGTATCAAAAATTGTAATCTTAATCTTGATACCGTTGGTAACTATCAATTTTTCTTTTTGAAAACATTTTTTACTTTAATTATTATAGGTACTGGTACCAGAGAAACAAAATTAAATTTTTGTGGCAACCACACTCTGGTACCAGTACCAATAATAATTAAAGTAAAAAAGTAAAAAAATATATTTAACTCCATCTGGAAAATTTATTTACCGAAACAAAAAAATCCATTCGAATTTGGTATCAAAAAAAGATAATATTGATATAAAATCATTTGCACACGTGCGCGTATGAGGGCGAGAAAATTATTTATAGTGCGATCACAGACTAACAATGTTTATAATTTCTAGGTCAGTTAATTTACAACCGCAGACTTAGAATCATTTACATATATAATACATATATTTATACATTTTCCGGCATTTTGTTCTCCTTACATACATCGCTTTATATAACATAAAACTCTCATAAATATTTTGGCAAACCACCGGAAATTAGGTTCATATACTTTGCTCGTATAGATTTTTATATATGTATATACAGAATTTGTTTTTTAATTTTATTTTATATATTCCAGGAATATTTATTAAAATCTGAAAGTTTATAGTGTTGTCATAAAATGTGTCGCGCAGGTACCATTATAATTTAGTAGACGCGCGCGATGTCAGCCTCTAAGATACGCGAGTTTACGCGCACACGCGACTAATTTAGTGTCCATTGAACAGTGGCGCGTAATTCTCGTCGTCATGTTTTTGGAAGAGAGAAGTGACATATTTTAAATTACGCGCGCCCAAACCGCCAGCAGCTTTTATATATATTATACATATACATATATAGTGTAATTCGCGTGGGCCTATCTTTCCAGTGCATATGCGTGGTTCGAGTAATTTGGTGTCATTGTACGAACATGTTATATATACTATATAGATGTCGTACGAGCATCTACTATAATAATAATTTTTTTCAAATTTTGAAATTAAAAAATTTTTTTAAATAAATACTATTAACATTCGCGCTCCGGAGCGGTCACCCGGGGTGACCAAGCAATAAATATAATGTAAATCTCCTCGACTTTTGCATCAATCGAATCGCAATTTTAATTCACTGAACAAAATATTATCTACTTTTGAAAAATAAAGAAATTATATTTTTTACATTTCTTCTTTTTTATCTGTAGCAATTAAAAAAGTATGTACGAGACTTAAAAAAATCGTTGGTATAGCACGAAGGTTAAAAAATGAGAGAATAACTTTGCTGCGGATCGAATGTATTAACATCATAAATAAAAGTTCAATTCTCGAATTAACTGTCAATTTTCAATAAAATAGTTCATTAATTTTATTGTTAAAAATAAAAAAATTATTATTATAAATTTAATAATCACTACAAACAGGTATAACTATGAAGTTAATGGAAATTTAAAAATCAATCCGAACGATTACTATAGTGTACTGTCAAATTTTTAATTAACCCTTTTTTTGAAAATCAAAAATTATTAATAGTTTAACTAATAATATAGTATTTCACTATAATAAACAACAATCAAAATGATTGATTATCGAATCAGAAATTTTTTTAAATCAGTCATCAATTTTTTTAATAATAAAAAAAATAGTCAACTGCCTTTCTATATAATAATAACTCTCGCGCGTGCATTGTCATTTTTTATTTTTTAATAAACGAGAATTCAAATTCCAATCGAAAAGATTAATCAAAGATGAAGCAAGAAAAAATTGTCGAACAGAGCTTTTTCTTTTATTGTATGTGTAAAAGGTAGCATCAATGCGTACCAAATTAAGCATTATCGCATAGCTCAAAAGCAATTCACGTAGGCAGTTTCACATTTAAAAAAAAATGTTGCGTCCAGTGACTCAGCTTTACAAGATTATATATACACACAAGTTCACGTTCACGTCAAGGTGAGAATGCACTCGTTTGTAATTTTTTGATTTTTTATTAACTTTTTTGTTAACTTTTTATTGTTCCATTTTCACAATTAAACTGAAAAATAATCAATAAATACAAATTTTTAAATCAAAGCCAAATTTTTAGTTTTTAAAATTTTTTTAATTTCTTTTTCCATTAAATATTGTTTAATTCTTTAATGAAGTTTTTATTAATATTTTTGGATGTCCTCAATTTTTAAATTATTATATCATTAAATATATTTTCTTAACAACTTTGTAAACAGTAAATAAATTAATTAAACAAATAAATACAATTTTTCTCTGAAAGACACTTAATAAATTTATTAAAGTTTGTCAAAAAATGATCCTAAAATAAAACGATCGTATTTATGTTTAAAGATTAAATGACAAAAATTTTCGAATTCTCATTGTTTTATCAAAATTAAAAATGCAATAATAATTTTAAACGAAAATCTACCTTTAAAATGAGGCAAAGGACATGAATCTTCGAAACTGTCATCCACTTAATTTTTGAAATTAAATTATAAATTGAGGCCTTGGATCCAATAACTCGCCCGACGCTCGAAGACACGCGCTAATACCAGTCGGGTAGCAGTGAGTGGCCCAGAGGCGCTCACTGCTCACTGACTGGCAATTGCGCGTTCCTCCGAGCGTCGGGCGAGTTATTGGATCCAAGGCCTCAATTTAATATTCTTTTTGTTTAAAACCAACAAAAAGTTTTGTAAAATTAACTGGAAGTCAGTTTCAGCTTCATTTAATAAATATTTAAACATGTAAATTTTTTCAGAAATTATGTTAATTTAAATAAAACAAAGCAAAAACAATTTTTTTTTTGTTTCTTAAAAATTAATTAAATTTTTTACTTTGAGATTTAATTTTTAAAAAATTCTAATAGAATTTAGTGGCTTAGAATAAGGAAAAGATGTTCTCTCTAAATTTGATGCAGTTAAAAATCATAGTTTTAACAGACAATGAGTGACTGACTTTTTGCTTCTAAATCAGTTGAAAAGAACTGATTTTCAGTAAAAAAAAAAAAAATGACTGATTTTTAGTAAAAAAATAACTGAAAAATTAGTTAAATTTGACTAATTGAACCAGTTAAAAATATTTACTGAAACATCAGTTATTTTTAACTAAATGATGAGTAGAAATATTACTATTTGAAATTGTGACTAACTTTTTGCCTCTGAATCAGTTATTTCTAAGTGATTCAAATTTAGACAGTTAATTCTCCAGAAGAACTTTCTAAATTTGAATTAGTAAAAATGTTTACTAACTTGAATTAGTGACTTTAGTTACTTTAGTAATAAAATTTCGACTAATTTATTAATAAAATTAATTAACTATAATAATTTGAATGTTCTTTCATTCATTCACTTTTGTAACTTCATCAAAATTATTTTCATCATTTTAATTCAATTACTATTTTCTAGAATAAATTTTAAATTATTTTTTATAAAAATAATAATTGAAGTCCTTAAAAAAATTCTATTATTTATGAAAGTAATTGAATTTCTGTGAAATTTGTTTTATTTATGAAAATAATTAAATGTTTGCATACAATTTTATTACAATTTTTTTTTTAAATAATTGAATTCTTTTTGGGAAATTTTATTGAAATAATAGAATTGAAAATCATTGAAATTTGGACAAGAATTTTTTTGACCTTTATGAAAATAATTGAATTTTGGAGAAGAATTTTGTTATTTATAAAGATAATTGGGATTTTTACGAGAATGTTTTTAAAATTTTGAACATAGTTGAATTTTATAAGAAGAATTTTGTTTTTGAATTGAACTTTGTAAACATCTTTACTAATTAAAATTTAGAGAGAAGGTAATTGACTATTTTTCACTATCTAATAATTAATATAACTGATTTTAAAATGTTTGATTTGAATTTTATTCGAACAAATCAATCATTTGATCATTTTTTCTAATTCAACACGAAAGCTATTAATAATAATTTTCAACAGTTTTAGCTTCACCTGATAATAAAGAAATACATGTTTTGAAATTATTTTTAGCTAAAAGAAAATTTCTACTCTATATACGCGTTATGGAGACACTTTTCATCAGAAAATGTGGGAAATTTTTTTTTTTATGATTTATGGTTTCACGGATATTTCCCTTTTTTTATTGGTAAAGTTACACTTTTGACAGGGATGTTTTTGAAGAATATGTAACGTGCGTATATAGGTACAAAAAGGTCAAAATTGAAGCGATGCTTTATGGCCTGAAAAGATGATCGAGAATCACACTCTCGAAGCATCATCGTGTGAATGTTCTGTGCTGATTCTCAGAACTCGGCTGACAATCCGCGGGCAATGGGTGGTCTCATCATATATATACGTGAGGTCTCGGGAGAAATACCCTTCTAATTGTAAATGGTGCATTGCATTTTGTTCTCTCTGTATGTATACACGAAATTCTCATTAATCATTTTTTTGAAATTAGCGCAAAATTTTAATGAAATTTATTAAATACGAATAATGATCTGTTGTATACCAAATTATCATTCTAGCAACTTATGAACTTTGAATTTTAATAATCTTTCGAGTAGGGAAATTTTTTGTATAATTATATAACAAAATTACAGGGATCACAATTAGTTTCGTTTTTTAAATAATTTCTTTCTTCCTCTATATTCACCATTCAGGTCTTAAATTTTTTCTTTTTATCATTTTCTTTTCACCTTAAATTAATACAATTAACTATACTTTGTTTACAATTCGCTTCTATTTGGATACTTTTTTTTAGACTTATGACACTAAAATCAACTTTTTTCCTTTTTATTATGAGAATTCTCAAAAGTTTTAATAAAATTCCTCTTGGAACTAATTAAAAAGATTTCAATAAAATTCTTTGAAACAATTCACTTGATTTAAACAAATTTAAGAAATTTTTTCACTGTATTAAAATTCAATAAAGTAATAAAATTCATTACAAGAATTCAATTATTTTTAATACAATCTTCAATTCTAAATTTAATTATTCGAAATATCTGGATTATTCTTTTAAGTTTTAATAAAATTATTTTAAAAAATTCAATTATTTCCCAAAAATTTTAATAGAATTCTTTGCAAGAATTCATTTATTTTTACAATTAATAACATTTTGCACAGAAATGCAATTATTCAAAAAAAGATTTAATAAATTTAGTTGCATGAATACAGTTATTTTTAATATAATTTCAAATATTTCCCTAAAAAAATGTAATTATTTTAAAAAAATTTTAAATGATTTAATTTTAATTAAATAAATTTAATTCAAATAATTAAATTTAAAATCTTTGAAAACATTCAATCTTAGCAAATAGTCAATTATTTTATCAATAATTTATTTTTGTATAATTAAATAATTTAATTCTCGTTGAGCTTAAAATTTTAGATTTTAGATTTTTACTTCAAATTTTAGATAATAATTGAATATTAAAAACGTTACATATTGGAATAATTATTGTAATATAATTGTAATTACTACAAAACTGCATTATGTACAGCGTTTAATAATCTGTTTGTTAAATTTTTCAAAAAAATTTCTTTCCGTGAACGTAAAATTTAAAAAAATTAACTAGAATTTTAATTTTTAATGAAATAAGACAAACTCAAGAATTTTTTTCGTGTTTCTAAAAAATTAATGATAAATTTTTTGTTTAAGCTTCAGTTTTTAAAAAATTCTTATAGATATTAGTGCGGCTTAGAGGGAAAAAATTCAATTATTTTCAAAAGTAACAAAATTCTTTGCAGAAATTCAATTAAATTAAAAAATTTTTAAAAATTGTCAAAATTTCAATTATCTTTAAAAATAATAAAATACTTCTCTAAAATTCATTTATTTTCAAAAATTTTAATAAAATTCTTGTCAAAATTCCAATTATTCATTATAGCATTAATTTTTTAAAAGTAATTGAATTTTGAAAAGGTTTCAAATTAAAATCTTTGAAAATTTGAATTTTTCATACTTTTAACTAATAATTCTGTAGAATTAATTTTTTTAAAAATGTTAAATGGAATTTTTTTTGAAATTATTTCAAGTTTTTATTTTGTAAATATTTAATTGAAGAATATCTGAATATTAGAAATTTCGTAAAATTAAATTGTAAACAAATGGATTTGAAAATTCTCAAGGAACTTTTGCAAAATTTATTAAATATAATTAATAATTGAATTCTTTTGAAGAAATTTAATAAAATTTTTCAATATAATTATCTAACATTTTTCAAAGAATTTAGTCAAAATTGTAAAAAATAATAATTGAAATCCTGTGAAGAATTTTATTATTTAAGAGAATGATTAAATTTTTTTGCAACTAATTTTTATTACGTATTTTTTTTAAATAATTGAAATCCTGTGAAGAATTGAATTATTAACGAAAATAATTGAATTCTTTGAAAGAAATTTTTGAAAATGATTACATTTTTCGATGAATTTATTTAAAATTGCATTAAAAAATATTATTATATCCTATGAAGAATTTTATTATATATGAAAATAATTGAATTTTAACAACGAATTTTATTTCATTATTGAAAATAATTGAATTAATGTGAAAAATTTTATTAATTTATTGTAAAAATAATTGAATTCTTGCGAAGGATTTTAATAAAATTTTTGTAAAGAATTTAATTTTTTTTTGAAAAATTTTATGTAAATTTAAATTATTATAAAAAAATCTTGCTTTATAATAATTTTATAATAATATTTATTTAAAAAAATATTCTTATAAGTTGTTGAATTTCATAAAGGTTTGAATTTGAAATTTTTTGAAGTCTTAATTCCTATGGAATAATAATTATTATTAAATATTTATTTAGAAAAGAATTTATTGGTGTTTTCGAATAATTTTACAATTAAAAAAATTCGTAAATAAATGTAATGAAACATTGTTTTGAGTATCTAATAATTTTTAGACTGAATCAGAATATTCTTTAGAGTCAGGGAAAAGTCAAAATTTTTTCTGGAAATCAGGGAAAATAATTAATTTTTTGTGGCAACCTTGTTTAAGAAATTACAAAACTCTTTATAGTATTAAAAAAAGTAGTATTTACACAATTTCCGTAAACACTGTATTTTTGAAATTGTCTAAATATTAATAATTCAAAATTTATCAGAGAATAATTTAATACACAAAAACAAGTATAACGGTTGTAATTATAAAGTTTAAAATTTAAAAAGTCTGAATGAAAACGGGTACGACAGCTAGTAGTAAATATAACAAATATAAACATGAAAAATAAAATAAAAATAAATATAGTAAATATAATAAATATGATCATTGTACTAATCTACATACATAAATATATAATCCAGATCTAATTCATCACTACACATAATTAGTAAACGACTAATAGTGAATAATAATAATTAAAGGGAATTAATAGTTTCTAGCTTTCCAGTCAGAAAAGAAAAATAGAGGAAGAATATACATCGAACCAGAAGATGTTTATCGACAGAGGAAGAGTTAACGATAAAATGAGGTCATTTATAACTTTGCATACTAATTTGTATAGGTGCAAAATGATAATGAATCAAGAGTACGTGATACATGGACTGTAGCAGTACATATACACTTCATCCATGTCCATTAGACTGCCCTCCTCTTTATACATGCATATATAGTCCTACACTTACATACAGGTATATATATGCATTTCATTCCTTCGAATTCGAGAGATACTTAGATATGATAAAGGCACGATGGATTTATGAATTGCTCAAAAATAATTTATTAAGCGTAATTTTCAATAGGTCCCAAATTGAATCTGATTTAAGTACAATGCCTCATTGTAACCAGTTGGCACGCTGGTCAGACACACAGAATCCCAAACTTGATTCCTCTGCATCTTATGGGTCCTTCTCTCGACGAAGTGCTAACTAGCTTATATATGAACGGGTTCTGCTGATTCGCATTCTCTCCCCTCACTCTTTCTCTACCTTCACCCTCTCATTATGTGAAAAATTTTATAAATTTTTTTCCACTCACTTCTATTATAATAACAATGAATTGTATTTTTTATTCTATTTCGTATTCTTATTATTATTTATTTAGAACTACAGTTTATTAAAAATAAATGTTTATCATTACCGATGGTAAAGTAATTGATAGATACCTGTTTAAATGTACTAATGTTTTTAGTACCTTTCCGTCATTTTTACATGAAGGAAAGATTATTTCGTATACAAGAGGGAAAGAATAAATAAGAACAATGAGAATTATTTTAATGTGTAATTTTATATGAACTTTTCATTACAATTCCCAAATTGGTACTGACGACTTCATCAACCTTCTTTCAAGATACCCTTTGTCTCAAGTATAGCGAGAGTAGGGATAAACTAAACAAATTTTGGAACACGTGCATTCGCCGAAGTTACTTATCTTGTTTAGAAAAATGAAACTTATAAATATATCGTATTGAGTATAATATAGAATAACTGTCTTATAAAATTAGACTTAATACATTATGGTTAAAGATTAATTTAATTAAATGAAAAAGTTAACAAATAATAGAATATAATTAATAATCATCATTAAATATTATATAAAAAATACAATAATTATTTTAATAAATTATCACATATATAGTGATTAAACATACCACTGGTACCATTTGAAATTATACCAACAATAGAATGAAACTTTACCAATAATAATTGAAGCAATAAT
The DNA here is from genome assembly GCF_015476425.1 of Leptopilina heterotoma. Taxonomy (NCBI): domain Eukaryota; kingdom Metazoa; phylum Arthropoda; class Insecta; order Hymenoptera; family Figitidae; genus Leptopilina; species Leptopilina heterotoma. The sequence continues at coordinate 1,974,758 of NW_025110813.1, forward strand.
TTTTTAAAATACAAAAACAATATACATAGTACAACATTTTACTTAAAAGTAGAAATTGAATTTTTCCATAACTGTAAAACATGAAGATATTGATTTCTTGATCGATGATCGATTTCTTCATGTTTTATAATAAATAAAGATGGTAAATTGATGAAATCTTTATTTTATTATATTATAAGAATATTATACTTCGTCGAAATTATTTTCATCATTTCAATTCAATTATTATTTTTAAGAATTTTTCACAAAAATTATTGTTTAAATCAATTAATTTTTGAAAAAATACTTCGACAATTTTCAAAATCCATTTATTTACAATATTTAATTTTACAAATTTAAATTATTCGTAAATTCTTCAATTAAATGCATATTAGAAAATAAAAACTTCAAATAATATAAAAAAAAATTAATTAAACTTTTTCAAAAAAATTAATTTCAAAATTAATTTATTTCTAAAAATTTACGCTATATTGCTTTTACTATTCAATTATTATTTAAAATAATTTAATTGAAATTAATTTTTAAATCAATTTTTATTAGAAAATTCTACAAGAATTTAATTATTTAAATACAAAAAATAATTCATTGTATATTTGAATGTTTCTTAAAATTGAATTCACATAAAGAATTTTAATGATATTTTTAATAATGATTACATTTATCGAGAAATTTGATTAAAATTTTATTAAAAATAATTGAAATTCTGCGATGAGTTGTGCTATTTATGAAAATGATTGAATCCCTAAAAAGAATTTTATTATTTAAAAAAATAATTGAATCCCTGTGAAAATTTTATTATTTAGAATAAAATAATTGAATTATATTGCTAAGTAAATTATAAAAAATTTGTAAGTAATTGAATTTTTGTGAATTTTATTAAAATTTTTGAAAACAATTAAATTTTGGAGATGTATTTTATTTTTTATAAAAATAATTGAAAATTTGAAAAAAACAAAAATAAATAATTTATTGAATAGGGGAGAGGTACGCACGTTGAGACGGGTTCTGTTTTTCAGTTATAATTTTTAAAAAACAAAATTTAGCGAAAAATTCGAAATGCTTTCTTAAAAGTATTGTCCAGGGCTACAACATTGCCAAAGAAAGTTACTTTTTTTGGACAAAATTGAAAAATTTATAGCTGATTTTTTAAACATGTTATTTTTGACCAAAAAAAAAGTGGTACGCACGTTGAGACACCCATAATAATTTATTTTAAATTGAAACAAAATGAATAATTACGTCAGATTCTAATTTTTTGTTGTTTATTTACTTATTTTGATGGTCTTAGCTCAAAGAAAAAAAATTAAAACATTAAAAATTAACTTAAAAAAAATAATCAAAAAATAAAATTTTATTTTGCACAAAAATAATTAATCGAAATTTTTATATTCGCAATTTTTACAGGTGAAGAACATGTAAAACGCTTAAAAATTGTGGATTCAAAATCAATTTTAATGACAGAACTATTTTCAAACCGTGAGCGTTTTAACCTGCGTACCACAGTGTGTCTCAACGTGCAGACCTTGCCGTTATTTTTTTAAAGCTTTGAAATTATTTGTAGATGTTAACGTATGTCTAAATTTTCGTCGGAACTTTAAAGTAGAACCAAAATTGATATGTAAATGTTATCCGCAATTTTTTCTGCCACTAAAAAATACATGGTAAATACACTAAACAGAAATTCTGAAAAACACTTTTTTTAACTAAAAAATTGGTTCGCTCTAGTGCTACCGAAAAAAACAAGAGTTATTGCGCTTTTTTTGAATAAAAAGTTTGGTATTAATGATACGACAAAATGCCAATAAAATTTTTGGTATTATCAGTTACACAGGTTATAATATCTTAGTGTCTCAACGTGCGGACCGTCTTAACGTGCGTACCTCTCCCCTACTTGAATGTTTCTTGAAATTCAATTCTTTCGACGAATTTTAATAAAATTTTTAAGAATAATTACATTTTTCGAGAAGTTCGATTAAAATTGGATTAAAAATAATTGAATTTCTGGAAACATTTGCAATTTCTCCCAATTTCAATTTCTTTTAGTGTTTTCAACTAATTCTTCTATAAATCAATTATTTTTAATAATTTTTAAAAAAGTTCTTTGAGAATTTGAAAATTCATTCGTTTATACAATTCAATTTTACAAAATTTCAATTATTCAAAAATTCTTCAATTAAATATATATTATAAAATAAAAAATTTTAAATAGTTAAAAAAATCCGCAATTAAATTTATTCAAAAAAAATTAATTCCACAGAATGGATAGTCAAAAATATGAAAAATTCGAATTGACAAAGAGTTTTATGTGAAATCTTTTCAAAATTAGATTATTTCTAAAGATTCACACTATAATACTTTTAATATTCAATTATAATCTAAAATGTTAACTGAAATTCATTTTTAAATCAATTTTTAATAGAAAATTCAACGAGAATTCAATTATTTGAATAAAAAAGTAAATAATTTATTTAATATTTGAATATTTCGGAAAATTGAATTCTTATACAGAACTTTATCAAAATTTTTTTTAATAATTGAATTCTTCCAAAGAGTTTTAATAAAATTTTTAAGAAAAATGACATTTTTCGTGGAATTTGATTAAAATTGTATTAAAAAAAAATAATTGAAATTCTGCGATGAGTTTTATTATTTATGAAAATAATTGAATTCCTAAAAAGAATTTTATTATTTACGAAAATAATTGAATCCCTGTAAAAATTGTATTATTTATGAAAATAATTGAATTATTGCGAAGAAATTTATAAAAAATAATTTGTAAATAATTGAATTCCTGTGAAATTTTTTATTAATTGTATTAAAATAATTAATTGAATTTCGGAGAAGACTTTAATTATTTCTAAAGATAATTGAAATTTTGACAAGAATTTAAAATATTTTTTAACATAATTGAATTTCTGCAAAGAATTTTATTACTTTTAAAAATAATTGACTTTCTTCAATCATTTGTGATTTCTCTAAAATTTTCCAAATATTTTCCAATATAATGTTAAAAAAATTATTTCACGAAATTTATATTCTTTTTTATTAAAAATCACTAAAATTTAATAGAATTCATGCAGAAATTCTATAGAATGTTCACTATAGAATTCTTATAGATTGATTCTATAGAATGATTCTAGTGAAATTCTATATAGAACTTTATTTTAGCTGGTATAATAATATTTAAAAAATATATAAAAAAAATAAAAGTAGGGGAATGTAGTCAAGGTTGGCCTACTGTCTAGGTAGGCCACTCGCGTTTTTTTGTCAAGTTCACTAGCGCCACCTACGCGCATTTTTGTCGAAGCTTGTCTTAGTGAAACCTAACTTTTTGTTCAATTACATTTTCGGAAAATCGAAAATTGTGTTTTCTGTGACGTCGGTACAAAAAAAGCTCAAAAAAAGTTTTGTGCATAATGTGAAAAACCATTAATAAAAGATAAAAAACAAATTGAATCGTCAAGGCAAGTATGCAGAAAATTTGTGGGACTCATGGTTGAAAGGAAAACAAAGTAAAAAATCGAATCCCGAAACGTATTTCTTTATGGTTACAACAATTCGGTAATGTTACTTACTGTCAAGGTCGGCCACTATGTGTTTAAAATGCGCAAAGTTGAGGACGAGCTACTTCATTTGCAAAAACTGCAATTCTGTATAACTCATAATATAATTGATCATCTTATTAATATTTTTATTTAATTTTATTAATATTTTAGTGCAGAATTTTTTTTTATTTATATTTATTTTTTTATATTGTTTATTGTTATTATTTTGTTATTTTATTAAGTTACAAACTGTAAACAATAAAGAATCAATTTTCCGTAACTCCAAACATGTTATTTTATTTTTTAACGATTAATGCCCTTTGAATTTTAAACATGGCCGACCTTGACTGTAATGGCCAACCTGGACTACAAATTTTTTTTTTTTTAAATCTTTATAACTTTTTCATTTTTAAACCTGTCAATTTACTTTGTACAGAAAAAATGTTCCTATTAAACAGGACTTTCCAACCATATACTTCAATTGTCCAAATTCATTTTTAAAAAAAAGTTATAAACAAAAGTCAAAAAGGTGGCCGACCTAGACTATGTTCCCCTACATTAATTTCTTATTAATATTTAATCACAATTATTCATAATCAGACTCAACGAAAGTCACATTCGATCTTTAAATACATTGAACCTCTATCAAAAACTTAAAGTCATCTCTAAAAATATTTCTTTATGAAAAGATGAAAACAAAACACGCATAACGATTATATGTGTATACATTTATGAAGTCAAAGTGCTATATGTCCTGTTCAATAAGAAGTCTGATAGACATTCCTATTGTGAAGGTAGTCGTAAAAAATATTTTCACTCTCTCATAAAAAAACGAATCTTTTGTTAAAGTATTGAAAATATATGTATACAAATTTGAGTGATTTGTCGATCATTAAAGTATTTTATGAGTTAAATGGTCCCCCCAGTCTAATGAATTCAACACCTGAAGAATTTCCCGTTATGACAACCAGGTGGGTCAGTGACATCAGCAATAATATTATTACATATCTACATATATATGTATAAAGACAGGCTCCAATCAAATATATATAAATATACTCACGCGGTAAAAGAAGAAAGCATTTTGATTACTGTGCTTGAAAAAATTACTATCGATTTCAAATTACAGGCTTGACGATGATCATTAACATCATCCAATGAGATAATGAGACATTGAAAGACCCATAAGCGCAAAAATGGCAGAGGTTGATTAATTGAAATATCTGTCAACATATGAGGAATTTAATTTTGAAGATCAATCATTTTTTATTTTCTCAGCGGGAGAGATATTTTGATTCTCATATATATATATTAACCAATATCTTTTTTTAGTTATTGTTGTTATTTTTTTATATGGATAAAAATTTTGATTGTGGGAAGTATTTTTAGTCCACTTTCATATACTCTCTAAATTTGAATTAGTACAAATGTTTACTAATTTTAATTAGTGACTGACTTTTTGCTTTTGAATTAGTAAATTCAATTTATTTTACTAATAAATAGTGATTTCTACTAATTTTTTAGTAAAATTTACTAATTCAAAAGCAAAAACCATTCAAATGTATTTTACTATTACGAAGTAAATTTTGCTATATTTTTGTTTCAAAATAAAAGTTTAGCCAAAAATTAAGTAACTTTATATTTAAATATGAACTAGAAACTTCGGGCGCTAAAGCGAGCGGTTAACTTCTTACTTACTCTTTTAAAATAATAATAATAATAAAATTAGCAATTTTAAAAATAATAGAATTTAAAATATTTTAATTCAAATTTTTTTCATAAAAATAAAATATGAATTGGAATATAATTTTAATACATTATAACTATAATAATATTCTGAGACAGGGATTTTAAGGTAAAGTCGGGGATATTTATTGAAAGTACTGGAAAAAATAAATGTTTAGAATTCATAATAAAATTTTGATTTTTGGTGTCTTTTTAGCATGCCTCATAAACTATATGAAATTACCCGGAATTTGAATACAAAACCTTAAATTTTTTCTACTTCTGACAATCATTTCTATTCAAATAAATTAATTCTTGAAGAACTGTCATAAAATTATGACTTAGAAATTATTTAGTAAATAATTTTATTTAAATATTTCAAAATTCATTGAATTTTAAAAAAGTTACGTTTACAATATTTGTAAGTAGATCGACTTCAAAAGGTTATAATATAAAATTTTAGAAAATTTCAATTTTGAATGAATTTAATTATAAAATTTTTAAGAACTTAGTTTTTTGAAAACTTTTAACAATACAAATTCTTCTAAAATTAGTTAAATTTTGTAATATATATTTAATTTATTAATAAGAATAATGGATTTTACTTAACAATACTAAAAAAATGGAATTTTGTAAAAGTTACAAATGATTACAGAAATTAAATTATTTTCAATTAAGTAAAAAATTCTTCTTAGAATTTTCTTCTTTGAATTTTTTAAAATTCTTAACTACTTCAATTATCTTTATAAATAATAAAAATCTTCTCTGCAATTCAACTGTTTTCAAAAATTTTAATAAAATTCTTGGCAAAATTTAAATTATTTTAAAAAATTATTAAAAAATTTGTCGAAAGAATTCAATTTTAAGAAAAATTCACTTATTTACTAAATTATTTACTTTTTGTATATAAATAATTGAATTCTAGTAGAATTTTCTAATAAAAGTTGATTGAAAAATGAATTTTAGTTAAAATTGTAAATAATAATTTAGGGCCTGGATGCTATTTTTATTTTACAATAACAATATTGTTCACAAAATGATTCTTTTCTTTGGAAAAAAACAATACGTATTCCTGTTTCTTAATATTTTTGTAGAAAATTTTCAATTTTTATAAGGAAATAATTTACATCATTTCTATTTCTTAATTAATAATAATAATAATAATAATAATAATAATAAAAATAAAATATTAAAATAAATAATAAATAAATAATAAATATAATAATATAATAAAATATAATATAATAAATAATAAATATTTAAACAATTAATAATAGGTAATATTTCTTAATTCTTTTAATAAAATTCAAAGTTTTTTTTAAAAAAAAAGAAAAAAATGTTTATAAATTCTATTTGTCAATTACGAATTTTAATTGAAAATGAAAATCTTTGAATTTTTAGAAAATAAGGAAAAAAATTTTACTCAAAAAAATGTTCAGTTACATTTATTGGCAAATTTCTTTAATTGCAAAATTATTCAAAAACATCAATAACTTCTTTGTTAAATAAATATTTAATTATTAGGTATTATTTTTCCATAGGAATTAAGATTTTCAAAAATTTCCAATTCAAACCTTTTTAAAATTGAGGCCTTGGATCCAATAACTCGCCCGACGCTCGGAGGAACGCGCAACTGCCAGTCAGTGAGCAGTGAGCGCCTCTGGGCCACTCACTGCTACCCGACTGGTATTAGCGCGTGTCTTCGAGCGTCGGGCGAGTTATTGGATCCAAGGCCTCAATTAAACAAATTTAAAAATATGGTTATAAATCATGAAGATATCGATTGAGTGATCGATTTCTTCATGTTTTATAGTAATTAAAGAGGGTCGAATATTAAAATCATTATTTTATATTATAAGAATATTGTTACCGTAAATTCTTCAAAGATATTTTCATATTCAATTATTATTTAAAATTTTAACTAAAATTCATTTTTAAATCAATTTTTATTAGAAAATTCTACGAGAATTCAATTATTTAAATACAAAAATAAATTATTTATTGATTATTTCTTCAAATTTAATTCTTTCAAAGAATATTACCAAATTTTTAAATAATTGAATTCTTTTGATGAATTTTAATAAAATTTTTAGGAATAATTACATTTTTCAAGAAATTTGATTAAAATTGTATTATAAATAATTGAAATTCTCCGTTGAGTTTTATTATTTATGAAAATAATTGAATTATTGAGAAGAAACTAATAAAAAATGTTGTGAATAAATGAATTCCTGTGAAATTTTTATTATTTATGAAATAAATTTATAAAATAAAATTTTTTAAATAATTGATTTCTTTTGGGTAGTCTTATTAAAATAGTAGAGATATTGAAAATTATTAAATTATTGAAATGAGGAAAGTTTTTGAAAATAATTGAATTTTGAAGAAGAATTTGATTATTTATAAAGAATAAATTGGGATTTTGACGAGATTTTTTTTCAATTTTGAACATAATAATAATAATTTCATAGTTTGCGAGGCAAACAAAATTATTTATTATTATTTATTATTAAATTATTAAACATATTTTTACTAATTCAAATTTAGATAGTTGGACGTAGTAATAACATTTGTTTCCAGAAATAGTAAAAACAAAATAAGAAATGCTCATACAAACATGAGTTTTGCTTTTTATTTATATAATAAATAATAGTTAATTATATAAATTATAGATAAATAATAAGAATTATGCTATTTTTTCTTATCTGGAAAAGTGATGAAAAAGGATAAAATAAAATAGAATTTGACATCGAGAGAAATTGAAATATTAATAAGGAACTGAAGTGTGATCGTGTGACCTGTACATACACTGAGTGATAATAAGACGATTATTTGGGGAAAAAGTGAGTAATATGTGAGAGTGAAAGAGTTAATAACGAGGAATAAAACGATTCCCTTTGACGGCGAATGAAGAGTGATGAGGGACAGCGTGACAGCTTATGCGATTTAGAAAGAGGGAGTTGGGCGCGTGTCCGAGAATCGGAAGGTATTCTATTGATCTGCACAGATTATACGTTCTCTATGGAAAAAGTGACATCCATTGTGCCATATTCAGTGGCGCATTGAGTTTGGAGAACAAATACAAAAACCCTCACACGAATTGTCAACTTTTACCATCAATTCATTATAGTGTATATATGAATATACATTCAAAAATTATATATGTACATATATATATTTATACAATTGATTATTCATTTTATTTCCCTGTTTTCAGAATGTCAATATTTTTTCAATCACTTTTTAATTTTCATCACTCGTATTTATTTTCTAGTTTTAATTTATATTTGAGATCATTTCTATTTCTTAATTACAATTATTGCTTAAATAAAATTCAAAGTTTCTTAAAAATGATGGAAAAAAATGTTTGTAAATTCTATTTGTCAATTACAAATTTTAATTAAAAATGATATTGAAACTTTTTAAATTTTTGGAAAATAAAGGAAAAAAAAGTTACTCAAAAAAATGTTCTGTTACATTTATATTTACGAATTTCTTTTAAATTATTCGAAAACGTCAATAATTTTTTTTTTAAATAAATATTTAATTATTATTATTTTTTATTATCTTAAAGTTAAGATTTTCAAATATTTCAAATTCAAACTTTTTTGAAATTAAACAACTTATAAAAAATTGTTATAAAACATGAAGAAATCGATATCTTCATGTTTTATAATAATTAAAGATGCCCGAGTGATAAAATAATTATTTTTTAATGTAAGAATATTGTTACTGTTGATAACTGCTTCAAAATTATTTTCATCATTTCAATTCAATTATTATTTTCTAGAATTTTTAATTACTTTTTATGAAAATAATTTAATTCCTTAAAAAAAATTTTTATTATTTATGAAAATAATGAAATTATTGCGAAGAAATTTATAAAAAATTTGTAAATAATTGAATTCCTGTGAAATTTTTATTATTTATGAAAATAATTAAATGTTTGCGTACAATTTTATTAAAATTTTTTTTAAATAATAAAAAAAAAATTTTCAAGAAATAAATAATCAAACCGTACAAAAATTTTGTCTAAAATTCATCTAAAGGATTTTCTTGAAAAGTTTTACTGACAATTTTGTCAATTTTGATAACAAATTAATTATTATTCGTTAGGTTATTTTCTTTAAATTATACTTCCTCATTTCATATTGTTTTCCAAAGTTAAGTTTTTTATTATTTTATTTAATTTTCTGTTTTTATATTTATTTTCCTTTAAAATTTTCCCCATTCTCAAGAAGTAAATATACAATTTTCTCAAGAATATGTTTATTCGAAAAATAAATATATTAGTCGAGGAATTAACAGAATTTTATTCTCACTGGTGGTTATATAGAAAAATAAATAGAACAGTTTGAGATGTTTATTATTTTTATTATCGTTTAGAAAAAAAAAATCTAAAGATCGTGCTAAAGTTGTGAATTTTAAAATTGACTTTTCGTTGTGGGGAATTTTTCTTTTTCCTTATTCTTTCGTGAAGAAAAGAAGTGAAACTTTAGAAAATTGTGAAAATTTGACTGGTGCGGTTAATGTTATTAGAGGACCAGAAGAGGCGCATATAGATAACAAACTCGTGAACAAGGGACTGACACGTTTGAGAAACAATCGTTGGTGAACAACGAGCCTATAATTAGTTGAAAGGATCCTTTTTGAAAATTGACCGCCGCATCAGTTTTTCTCGGTTGTCCACCAGTCTTGTAGAACAGAAACCGACCCTAATTTTTTTCTTTCTTTCTTCTAATATATATAACTGATCCTCATCTCTTTAGTTTTAGAAAAAAAATATACTGCCTCATTCTTTCGGCGGCGGATGATCGTTCATCCTCCTAATACTTAAAATTAACCGGGGAAAATTGCCTTTTTAAATAATACATTACAAAAAAATTTCTTGTGGAATTTTTATCTTCATAAAAATGCGCATATTAGGAAAAAACTTTTAGGATATTAACTATTTTAAAAATGGAAGAAATAATTTTTCTTCTTTCTTGGAAATTATTTATTGTATTTATTTAGTTTTCATTCTTTGTTTATTCATATCTCTTTCATTTGCTTTTCTATTTTTTTCTATTTTTCATTTTCAAAATCTCATATAAAATAAGAGAGTATTAGATTTTTTATTTACTTATTGTTTGTAAACAAGTTTTTAACACTTCGTCCTGTATATCCAAAGATATATTTGATACAGTGCTCTTTTGATCTTGAAAAATGATTTTTTTTTTAATTTTGTAAAATGAAAAATTATTTTCATTGAATATTTTTAATGTAAATATTTAAATATAATTAGTTTAAATTCAGAGAAAAGGCAGGGATTTTTATTAAAAGTTTTGCGGAAAAAACAAAAAATTTTAGAATTCATAAGAAAATTCTGAATTTTGGTGTCTTGTTCGGTTGCCTCATAAACTATGAAATTACCAGGAATTTTAATACAATACCTTCAATTTTTTCTATTTCTAACAATAATTTTTTTTTAATAATTTTATTCTTGAAGAACTATCATAAAATTTATTTTTTTTAAAATTTTTTACAAAATTACTTATAAATTTATTTAAATTTATTTAATGAATAATTTCGTTTAAATGTTTTAAAATTAATTGAATTTGAAAAGAGTTGCCTTTACAATTTTCATAAATAGATAAACTTCAAAAGTTATCCATTGGAAGTTTTATAAAATTTCAATTTTTAATAAAAATTAGAAATTTTAAAGAACTTAAATTTTAGAAAAAATTTTAATAATTCAAATTATTCTGAAATTAGTTAAATTTTATAATGTATATTTAGTTATTAATCAGGATAATTCAATTACTATAAAAATAGTTCAATTATGTTCAGAATTATTAAAATCTTTCGCCAAACTTCAATTATGTTCAAAAATTAAAAAAAAAATCTCGTCAAATTTTCAATTATCTTTATAAATATTAAAATTCTTCTCCAAAATTCAATTATCTTCAAAAATTTTCCTCAATTCATTGATTTTCAATATCTGACATTTTAATAAAATTTTCCAAAAAAATGCAATTATTTAAAAATAATTTTAATAAAATTCTACGCAAACATTTGATTATTTCCATAAATAAGAAGAATTTTATAAGAATTCAATTATTTAGAAATTTTTTTGAAATTCCCTCACAATAATTCAATTATTTTCATAAATAATAAAATTTTTTACAATTATTTTTTTTAATATTTTAATCGAATTTCTCGAAAAATGTATTTTTTCTTAAAAATTTTATTAAAATTCGTCGAAGAATTCAATTATTTAAAAATTTGATGATAAAATTCTTTATAAGAATTCAGTTTTTAAAAAATATTTAATTATTCAATAAATTATTTATATTTGTATTTAAATAATTAAATTCTCGTAGAATTTTCTAATAAAAGTTGATTAAAAAATGAATTTCAGTTAAAATGTTAAATAATAATTAAATATTAAAAGCATTATAGGGTGAATTTTGAGAAATAATTTAATTCTGAAAAGGTTTCAAATTAAAATCTTAGAAAATTGAATTTTTCATACTTTTAACTAACAATTCTGTAGAATTAGTTTTTTTTAATAGAGTTTAATTGAATGTTTTTTCAATTTATTTGAAGTTTTTGTTTTCTAATAATAATTTTTCAATTAAATATATTATATATTTAATTGAAAAATTTCCGAATAATTAAAATTTTGTAAAATTGAAATGTAAACAAATGACTTCGATAATATTCTCAATGAACTTTTTCAATAATTATTAAAAATAATTGATTTATAGAAAAATTTTAGTTAAAAATACTAAATAAATTATAGGTTTTCGAGAAGTCAAAATTTCAATTAACCTTAAAAAGAATAAAATTTTTCTCCGAAATTCAATTATTTTCAAAAAATTGAATAAAATTCTTGTCAAAATTTTAATTATTTTCAAAAATTTTCCTCAATTCAATGATTATCAATTTCTACTATTTTAATAAAATTTTCCAAAGAAGAATTCAATCATTTAAAACAAATTTTTATAAAATTCTACACCAATATTTAATTATTTTCATAAATAATAAAAATTTCACAGGAATTCAATTGTCTACAAATTTTTTTATAAATTTCTTGGCAATAATTCCATTATTTTCATAAATAATACAATTTTTTAAAAGGTTTCAATTATTTTCCTAAATACAAAAACTCATTGCAGAATTTCAATTATTTTTAATACAATTTTAATTGAATTTCTCTAAAAATGTAATTATGCTTAAAAATGTTATTAAAAGTCAAAAGATTTCAATTATTTAAAAATTTGTTTTTGAACTTCTTTATGATTTTATAATAATATTTATATTTTATTTGATTCAAATTACATATAAGCTTTAAAATTTTAAACAAAATTTTTTTCCGTCTGTAGTTGGCTTGCAATTAATAATAATTATTGTCAGCTAATTAATTTCTAAAAATCCCTTAAAGGAAAGTAATAATTTACAATTAATAAATAATGAAACTAATAAAAAAAAAGACTACAATTATCGCGTGCTCGACTTTTATTTTCACATTAATTAAAATTCATATCGACGAAAGTTCCAAAGGAAACTAATAGCAAAACAAGTGAAGAAAATATATATGAAAGAGCAAATTCTTGATTACAAAAATAGATATTTCTAATTTGAAAGTAAATAAGACATGATTTATTATATCAATAAACTCATCATTATACGAGCCACTCATCATATATGGTAAAGTAATCAAGATCCGGATAAAAGTTTTTTTTCTCTTTTCTTTTTTTTGCCTCTAATCCGTGTGTGTCTGCGTTTAGTCAATTGACCATAGCATATGGATTGCGAAGTCAATAAAATCTAGTTATTTCGTTGAGATAAAAAATAAGTCATCAGAATAGTTTGCGCGCACTATTTGCGTATTGAAATGAGAGAAAGAAAAGTAAATCATTGTGAGGCATATGACGGGGCAATTTTTGCGAAGAATATATTTATATATGCCCATTCAATCTAATTGACCGGTAGTTGTTATTTAAGTATATATAGAGGAGAGTGTGTATAAGAGGGATGGAGAATTATAAGGGATGTTCCGGTAATTTCTAAGCGTTACACTTTTAATCAGTGTGCTTAACGCAAGGCCAGTCAAGCGTGTTGACTTTAACAATGGTTCATGGACCCCACAATACGAGAAAAGTGTATTTATGTATTGTTAACTTTCATTTAACAAGACAGCTTTGCTGACAGTGTCCCATCTGTGATTTCAATTCTACTTGATTTAATTCCAACTATAAATTATCGATGATTCTCGCCGTTAAACATAATTATTTCGCAAAATGAAAACAAAAGAAAATTGTTCTCTAATTGAAATTCTGTCTTTATTTTTTTATTTATTACTAATTAATAGATTGTTTAAATTTTCATTTTCAAAATTAATTTTTTACCTAAAGCAATTTTTTTATTAATTAATTACATATTATTAATATTAATATATTGTTAACTTTTTCCTTTTTTTGAATTTCGCGCCAAAACAGTTCATTAAATTGCCGCCTAGGTGGCATGAAAATTCGCTCATAAACGAAATGAAACAAATTATAGCGGATGATAAAAAATTTATTTTAAAATTAATTCAAAATTGTAATGACAAATAGAAATCATCAGAATTTTTTTTTACTTCTTTTCATTAAAGGATTAAAATTTTGTTAATATTATGTTTTGTCAAATTGAAATTAGGCAGATTTTTGTTCTTTCCTTCTAAACAAAATTGGAAAATTGTTAAATAAATGTGATTAAGAAATAGAAAATTTATTTTGCATTCTTTCTGTTTATGAATCACAATTTTTTTTAACAAAATCATTATTTTGTTTTAGAAAAAGAAAAAATATTTGCAAAATTTATATTTTTAATCTTATTTTTAGAACAAGATTTTCAAAAAGCTTAAAAATAAAATAAATTTTAAATTTTTTTAAAAGAAAATAAAAATATATATAAGGGGCCGTACACATAATACGTCACGCGATTTTTGACCATTTTTGACCCCTCCCTCCCCCTATGTCACACTTCGTCACAAACCTTGAACCCCTCCCTCCCCCTACGTCACGTCACACACGTAAATTTCACTGTAAATTTTATACATTGGACATTATATATTATATACAACACTCTAAATTATTGAATCAGTTAGAAATAACTGATTTAGAAGCAAGAAATCAGTCACTAATTCAAATAGTAATATTTTTTTCTGACAATTAGTTAAAAATAACTGATGTTTCAATAAAATTTTTTTGGATTAATTCAATTATTAGTCACGTTTAACTACCTACATAGCACCGAAACTTTCCTAACAATTTATTGAAGGCAAGCTTCGAAATAAAATAAAACATATATTTTTATTAAATTTTCTTGAAAAATCTACACCATATCATGTTTTATATATGTTCTAGAATAGTTTTTAGTACAAAAAATTGATTTCAAATTTTTCCAATTTTTTTGTCCAATTTTGACGTCATGCTTATTCCAAGTTAAAAATGACAGGTTAATGCCTATAAGTAATTCTTATTTTGTAGAAAATGGTCTTTAAAATAAGCCTAAGATTATTAAAAAGCGTTCATTATTTTAGAAGTTATTTAAATTTTTGTAAAACATTGAAAATGACGATTTTTAGGAATATCTTTTACAAATTTTGGCCAAATGACTTCTGTAAGGTCTTATTCTTTTCAAAATTTTATCGTCTTTCAAAATATAAACCAAAAAAAATTTTAGTTTTCATGAATTTTATGTTAAAAAATTTTTGTCATTCCTTTAGAAATGGGTGGACTGACAATTGCGGACGGTACTGTATAATAGATATTAAATAGTTTAGAGCATTTTTAACTTGTTTTATTTAGAAAAAGTGCCATTGTCACATATAATTTCTTATAATCTTTGAATTTAAAAGATTGTGACGTAACACATGAGTTCACCCCCCCCTCCCCCATGTCACACTTAGTCACAATTCTCAGACCCCCTCCCTCCCCCTAGCCGCGTGACGTATTATGTGTACGGCCCCTAAAATAAATATTTATTTATATTATATATATTTTTTTTAAATTTTAGCTTTTTTCAAGATTTTCCACAAGAATTAAGACATTAAAAAATTTCAAATTCAAATCTTTTTTAAATTAAACAACTTATAAAAGTATTGTTATAAAACATGATGATATCGATTGCTCCGAGTCGAAGACTCGGAGTGATCGATTTCTTCATGTTTTATAATAATTAAAGATGACCGAGAAATAAAATTATTATTTTATATTATAAGAATATTATTATTGTAACTTCATCAAAATTATTTTCATCAGTTTAATTTAATTATTATTTTCTAGAATTTTAAATTGTTTTTTATGAAAATAATAATTGAATTCCTTAAAAAAAATTTATTATTTATGAAAATAATAAATTTTGAATACTATTATATTAAATTTTTTTTAAATAATTGAATTCTTTTTGGGAAATTTTATTAAAATAGAAGATATTGAAAATCATTAAAATTAGAAAAATGCATTTTATTTTTCAAAATAATTGAAATTAGAAAAAAAATTGTTTTGACATTTATGAAAATAATTGAACTTTGGAGAAGAATTTTGTTATTTATCAAGACAATTGGGATTTTTACGAGAATTCTTTTCAAATTTTGAACATAGTTTAATTTTATTTATTTTTTTTTTTTTGAAAATAGTTGAAATTTGAAAATTATTTTTTGCAATTATTTGTAATTTCTCCAAAATTTAGTTTTTTTTTAGCTTTTTCAACAAAAATTTAAATTGGAAAATTTTTAAATTCTATTATTTTTAAAACTGCTAATTTTATTTAAAATAAAAGTAGTAAGAAATTAACCGCGCGCTTGAGCGCGCAAATTGTTGCTGCTTTACAAATTAATAAAGAATTAGATTATTTAATTTCAAAATTACAAAAAAAACTCTTTTTTAAATTTTGTCATTTAATTAATAAACGTGCGAAACGATTTTTAATTTTATTCGCAAAAAAACACTAATTTACGCATGCACATATTTTCTTTTAATTAAAATAGATCAATTTTCCTGCCTTTCATTCCTTAAAGTATATTTATAATAAATTTTAATTAATTGCAGTCTCGGTACTGTGAAATAATAAGCACTTTTTTTGTAAAAAAAAGAACATTTACATTCGTATTACACACGGCTCGGTTTCTTTTATCTATCATAAAAGTTATATGATTTATTGCAAATTGCATTCTTTTTACAATAAATCAACTTTTTAGTTAACCACTTTTAAATGATATTCACAATTGTTAGACGTTTTTCTGTAAACAATATAATTACAAGCAATTATTTGAGGAATATTTTTTTATTTAATGAATACTTTTACGGTTTTTGAATGCTTATCCAAATAGAGAGAAGATTTAAATTACTATATAAATGGAATTATTCTGCTGTAAAATAAAAGTCAAAGAAAAAGTTTTAAATTACAAGTACAGAAAATCTGTTACTTTTTAATTAAAAAATTATTTTTCCATTCAAATAAAACGTTACCTAATATTAGAAAATTATTTAGATAAAAAATGAAACTCAAAAAATAAGAATAGAAAATAAAATGTAAAAAATACATCAAATAAAACGAAATTGAAAAAGTAAAAATAAAATAAAATTCAAAATTGAAAATAAGGACTAAACTTTAATAATTAAATAAAGATATAAAAGTCAAAAAATTAAAAAAATAATAGAAAATAAAATTTATAAAAATAATAATTAAAGAATTAATTAATAATCAACAAATAATTGACGGTAATTTTAAAGTAGATTAAAACTTTAAAAATTAACGTCAATTATTGAAAGAAAAACAAATTATAAGGATTTTGTCACTTTTTATCAAAAATATATGTACATATTTATACTTTTTTTCTTTACACATATAAAGTTATCAGTTTCTTTTTTTCAAATTAAATTCCGGACACTATCGTTGATACTAAACAAATTTAGTATATTTAATTGGCAAATAAAAATGATTAGTGGGTCTTCCCCTCTATATCAAATAAACCTTATCGAATATAAAAAGATATTTATGTAACGCTGAGTATAATTAAATCACAGTGTGTGGTAAAGTATAACGAGCAATTTCATTCCAAATCTCTCAAAATATATTACATAATGCATTATACAATATTGATCAATTACCTCCTTTAATTGGATGCATTTTCAATTTTAAAAGCCATATCAAATTTCAAAAATATTTATATTCATTCTTTTATAATATATCAATTTGTTATAAAAGTAAGTTGCTCCAATTTTTCTTTATTTCGTTTGTCGTCGAATTTTTATTGTGAAAATAAAAAGATTATTTAATCTAGATTAGTAGATTACAAATAATAAAAAAAATAATAATGCCTAAATAATAATTAAAAATAATATTAATAATAATAATAATTATTATTATTTGTTTTATTATTTATCCAGCAGCAATAAATAATCAATAGAAATAACAATGATATAAATAATTATTTTGTTACTATTTAATTAATAATAAATAAAAAGATATTAGTTACTCTTGATATAATATTTCGTAAAATATTAATAATTTTCTTTTTATTAAAAAAAATTCTGTAGAATATTTCGATTTTCAAATTAGTATTGAAATAATAACAAGTTAATAATAACGAAGTTGTTAATGATCATTTTTCTAATAAATTGACATATGTACAAGTATAGAAAAAATAATAATCAAATGACATAGTAAGTGGTAACGAAACGTTAATTAGTAAGATTAATGGCGTTTTGAAAAATGATGATATTTGATTGGGAAATTTATCTTTCTCTCTTCCTTTTTTTTTTTTTTTTTTTTTTTGAACAGTTGGGGTGTTATAGTTGAACTGAAAATCTGTTCTCGAGATAATATATATTTCGTGTAGACGGTCAAATTTCCAGAAGATGACCGGCGCGTCGCCAGGGCGTGGCACAATTTTTATTTTCTTTTTCAAAAAAAGAAAAAAAAATTATACATATACTTTAAACGAATGACCGTCGCGAATTCCTTTTGTTTCCCTTTTTCCAAATTAGAGCCGCGCCCCCATTTTTCAAAAATCATTCCAAGTTCCTTATAATGAACTTCCGCCAATCAATCTACATAAATGAGAAGAAAAAAATAACTTTTAATTTGACTGATGTGATAAATAATAACTCTAGCTTGGGGTTCAAATTTTTTGGGTTAATCTCTTTTATCTTCTTTTTATTCTTTTTATTTTCTTTTCTTTTTTTTAATATTTTCTAATTTTTAATAATTTAATAATTTAATAATTAAATAGTTTAATAATTTAATAATTTAATAATTTAATAATTTAATAACTAATTAATTAGTTAATTAGTTAATATTAATTATAATTATTATTGTTGGATAACAATATTGATAATAACGACTAATAATTAAAAAATAATTATAACGTTTTTAGTTATTAAAAAATTGATTATTATTAATTATGACTACTAATCTGTTTGTTAATTAAATGCCTTATTTACTGATTTTTATCAGTTGAGAAAAGAGAATAATTTTTAATGTTTAGTTATTGAATTATTAATAATGAATTACGAGGCTGTGGTGCGTATAAATGCGATAATAAGTGAAGAAAATCATAAAATTGACATAAATAAAAGTGTTGGATGTATTAATGTATATAAATGTTTATTATTGTGTATGTATTATTGTATGTATTATTTTAAAACAGTGTGTAGAGAGAAATTAGTTTATGATTCATACACAAAGTCATTATATATGTTGCACATTTATAACTGTGCGCGAGAAACGACAGCAGGGTCAACATTCCACATTTACTCACGCGAGAGCTAAAGAGTCAATGATTTTTTTTTTCAAGATAAAGAAATTATGCATCAAGACGTCTATATATATATTTTATATGTATGCATATTCACACATTTATATAAAGAAAAACAATCATCAACCCTTTTGACCTCAAAAATATTATAATTATAAGTAATAAGAATAGAATTAAATCGAATATTTCAACGATTTCTGTCAATATATTTGCAACAATATATATTTTTTTATTTTTTAAAAGCTCTTCTTATTTTTTGTGATTTTATAAATTTTGCCTTCTTAGTTGTTTTGTAAATATTTTTTTTTGCTTTCATAAATATTTCCTTCTTAATTTTATACATTTTTGATATTTTTTTTAATTATTTGAATACTCTTCTTATTTTTCAGGAGTTAAATAATTTTTCGTTTGCTGTATAAATATTTTTTCGGTGTTTCATAAATAGGCTTCGCACTTAAAAATTAGTTTTAAAAAAGTAACAAAAAGTAGTTTTGAGTCTGAAAAAAAGTAATAAAAAAGTATATAATATAGCTATCGAAAAATTAAATTTGACGATTAAAATAACTCTTAGTTTTTAGACGATTCACAAAAAACTAAAAAATTTGATTATATTTATTTTATTTTTCTGACTGTTTCTTAATTTTCATTAATAATTTTTACATTTCTTATTATCCTGCTAATAACTTCAAATAAAAATTTTTGCAAAATTAAATTATTTTCTAAATTTTAATTTCAAATTCTTCAAAAATACGATTGTATTTCAAATTGATTTTTAACAGTAAAAAAATTAAATTCTTTTCTATAAATTTATTTTAAATTTGACAAAATCTCTAAATAAATGGAAATTTAAATAAACAATCATTTTAAATTACGAACGAGAATTTAACTATCTTCAAAACATTTTAATTACAATTTTTCAAAGGACTGATTTTCTTCATTATTTCTAAATTAAATTACTTTTAAAACTTGAATAATTATTGATAAATAAATATTTAAATACCTACTTATTTATTTTTTAATAGCAATTATAATATTTTAAATAATTTCAGTGTAAAATCTTTTTGAAAGTTAACTATTTCTAAAATTTACAACTGTGATTCCTTCAAAATTCAATCATTTTTTTGTTTAAATTTTGAAATAGAATTATTTAAAAATTTAATCATTTTTTAAGAAAATAAGAAAATAAGTTTTTGAAACAAAAATTGAAATATTATTACAGTTTTACAACAGTTATCAAAGATTTCAATTTAAAAATGTTTTGAAATTTAATTATTTATAAATATTTATACTACGATGCTTTTAATACTCGATTATTTAAAATTTTAACTGAAATTCATTTTTAAATCAATTTTTATTAGAAAATTCGACGAGAATTCAATTATTTTTCTTAAAATTAAATTCTTTTAAAGACTGTCATCAAATTTTTTTTTTAAATAATTGCATTCTTTTGAAAAACATTAATACCATTTTTAATAATAATTCAAATCTTGCGACGAGTTTTATTATTTATAAAAATAATGGAATTCTTGCGAGAAATTTTATAGAAATTTTTGAAATTAATAAAATCCTTTCTCTGAAGTTCAGTAAAATTAATTGATTTTATTTTTTGAAATTGATAATGTCAGTAAAAAATTAATTGATTTCATTTTAAATCATTTAATTAAAATTGTATTAAAAAGAGTTGAATTCTTGCGATGAATTTTATTATTTATAAAAATCATTAATTTCTTTAGACCCATTAAGACCCATGAAAAAACCAGTCATTGTATTAAAAAATTAACAATTAGATTCATACGCAAATTAAAAATACCTGTTTTTTTGTTTTTAATTTTCAATTGTTTAAACAATTAAATAAAAACTTATCAATTTTCAAAAACTATTAAGGCTAAACAATTCTATGTGAAAAATTAAGAATGTTTTGTATGGGTCATATTTTTCTCCAAGTTGTATTTTATTTATAAAATTGTTATAAACAAATTATGTCTGATAAACAGTGTTTCATCCCTAGCTTAAGCAAATAGAGATTTTAAGTATAATTAACAATAGGATTCATAGACAAATTGAAAAAAAGAAATACCTGTTTTTTTGTTTTTAATTTTTACTTGTTTAACAACAATTATTTTAACAAATTTATAAAAATTTAGAAAATATTTTTAACAATTTATTGTATAATTTGTTTATAACAATTTTATAAATAAATTACGACTTGAAGAAAAAAGTTACCCATTCAAAACTTTATTAATTTTCTACACATAATCGATTGGCGTTGACAGTTTTTAAGAATTGCTAAATTTTTATTAATTTGTTTAAACAATTATTGTTAAACAATTGGAAATTAAAAACAAAAAAACAGGTATATCTTTTTTTTCAATTTGCCTATGAATCCAATTGTAAATTTTACTTAAAATCAATTTGTTTATGCTTGGGATGAAATACCCTTTATCCAGCATAATTTGTTTATAACAATTTTATAAACAAAATACTACTTGGAGAAAAATAAGACCCGTACAAATCTTTTTAAATTTTTCACATAGAATTATTGGTTAACGTTAACAGTTTTTAAAAATTTTTATTAATTTGTTTAAACATTTGGAAATTAAAAGCAAAAAAACAGGTACAACTTTTTTTTAATTTGCCTATGAATTCAATTGTTACTTTTTTAATACAATGGCTGGTTTATTCATGGGACTTAAATTTAGAATCCAAAATTTTTGTAATCTAAATAATTGAATTCTTTTTGAAAATTTTATTAAAATACTAGTCATTGAAAATAAATTGAATTTTAGAAACTTTTAGAAAATAATTGAAACCTGCATAAATATTTTTTTCGTTGTTTTAAATAAGGGAGCGTTCACAAATGATGTCACGCCTTTGGGGAAGGGGGGGGGGTCTTACTAAACGTGACACAATATATTTTTCTCATGTGAAATTGCAAAAATTGCGTGACAGGTGGGGTGGGGGGGGGGGGTGAAAATTATTGCGTGACATTATTTGTGAACGCTCCCTAAGAAAATATATAAAAGTATTTATAAATTAATAAAAAATATATTTCGAAAACTATGAAAAAAGTATTTAAATTATATAAAACTAAATTTTTTTGATGTTTTTAAAAATAAATGCATAATATTATATATGAATGTGAAGTATATTTACAAGACTATAATAAAAATGTTATCGATGACAATGTGAACTTAATTAATTAATGAATTACGATCCGGAAAAATTGTGAAAATATTGTGCTTGAGGGATAATGTTATCATTCGCGCGCAATTTATTTGAGAGAAGCCGAAGAGAGAAATGCGCGATGACGCGAGAACGAGCTTTGGTTAATAAGAAATACACGATAAGTTTTGTGATAAGTCGTTGTAATTAGTCATTGCCAATTAACAGCTGCTCAAACGGAAAACAACTAGTTGCATTTCATTACATCCCATATACTCTCGTCGACGAAAATATATGTATATATATAAATTTATTTTATAAATTTTTGTCTTTATACATGTATAGGAAGTATCTTAAATGTTATAATCATTTTCACTTTTAACTCGCGAGTAATTGATCGATTATCATTATATGTCGAGAGGTGAGCGCAACGAGAGAAAAAAACACGATAGGAAACAACTTCTCGAGACTAAGTTTCAATCGATAGAAAAAGATTTTTAATTATAGGTTGAATTACATTATTTCTAAATTGAATCTTACCACTTTATCTCTTTATTTTCATTGGAAAAATTGTACCTTAGAGAAAACACACCTGGGGGATATATAAACACATTTAGTTGAAGCCAATTTATACAACTTATTTCTTCTTTCTCGGTTTCTAATTACTGGGGACGCGATGTTTTCCAGTTTTCTTCCACTTGTTGTATCTATTTAATACCAATATTCACGACAATTTCCATTAAATGTTTAATTATTAATCGTGTTTTTATTCTAGTGGAACATAATGAGACGTTTGTTTTTTTTCTTATTAATAAGATTTAGGAATGTGACACAGTTCGAGGAATATTTATTAATTAGTTTTAAATTAGTTTCTTTTTTGGTTTTTGTATTTAAGTTTATTTCTGAAATCGATGGGGAATTTCGTATTAATTTTAAATGTAAATTTTAGTATTCGGTCTGTTTATTTATTTTTTTTTTTAAATCGGAAAGTGGAATATAAATTTAATAATTCCTTCTTTTAGCTAATCGTCTTTTTTCCCATTTCCCCTTTTCTTCCTATTAAATTCATAGAATCTGTAAAAATATCTAAAATCATGAAAATTCTCCCCTTTCCCCTTCTTTTTTAAAGAAAACACAAACTTTGTCATTTTTTTGTAAGTTAAACATTTTTTTTTAATTATTTTAAGTCTCAAGAAATAAATTTCTACCTTTTGCAAACTTTGGTTTTTGAAACTAAAAATTCTTTTTATTTTATTTTTGTCGGAGTATACAAAATTAGAAATTTTTTTTATACAATGTAACAAATATAAAATAAATTTTACTAAAATAAAAATACTAAAATAAAAAAATCTTTTAAAAGTTAATTAATTCCTAAAATTCCTGTTATAACGCTTTAAATATTCAATTATTTTCTAAAATTTTACCTGAAATTTTTTTTAAATAAATTTCTATCAGAATTGAACCACGAGAATTGAATTATTTAAATAGAATAAATTATGTGAATTTATAAAATAATTTTTGAAAATACAATTTTGGAAAAATTACAAATAATTGCAGAAATTCAATTATTTTCAAAAGTGATAAAATTCTTCTCATAAAATTCAATTATTTTCAAGAGTGATAAAAATCTTCTCATAAAATTCAATTATCTTCAAAATTTAAAAAAAAACTCGTCAAAATTCCAAATATCTTTATAAATAACAAAATTCTTCCCCAAAGTTGAATTATTTTCAAATTAATTTTAAATTACCAAAAATAGTACGCAAACATTTAATTATTTTCATAAATAATAAAAATTTCTCAGGAATTCAATTATTTATCAATTTTTTATAAATTCCTTCTCAATAATTTAATTATTTTTATAAATAATTAAATTTTTTTAAGGAATTCAATTATTTTCATAAAAAAAAATTAAAAATTGTAGAAAATAATAATGAATTTGAAACGATGAAAATAATTTTGAAAAAGTTACTGTAATAATATTCGTATAATATAAAACAATGATTTTATCACTCGGCCATCTTTAATTATTATAAAACATGAAGAAATCGATCACTGCGAGTCTTCGAATCGCTATCTTCATGTTTCATAAAAATATTTTTATAATTTATTGAATTTAAAAAGATTTGAATTTGAATATTTTGAAAAATTTTAATTGCTACGGAAAAATAATATTTAAATATTTATTTAAAAAAGAGTTATTGATGTTTTTAAATAATTATACAATAAAGAAATTTGTAAATAAATGTAACAGAACATTTTTTTAAGTAAATTTTTTTCTTTTATTTTGTAAAAATTTAAAAAGTTTTAATTTAATTTTCAATTAAAATACGTAATTGACAAATAGAATAGAATATATATAATGTTTCTTTTCCAAAAGAAAAGAATGAGTTTCTGAACAATATTGTTACTGAGAAATATAAATTATGCATAAAATGAGTATATTTCCTATTTCTTAATTATAATTTTTTAACAATTAACAATTTTCTCATATTTTTTTATAATTAAAAAGGAGAAAAATTTGCATAATTTAGATCAGTCAAACGAAATTTGTTATAGGAAAAAGCATATAATAAACAAAATTTATTTGTTAATCATAATTTTTTTATGTTTTCTAATTTCAAATATTGTTTTATTATAAATCATGAAAATTAAATTCAAATTTTTGTTGAAAACACTAAAATAATTCAATTTTGGAGAAATTGCAAATAATAATTTATTGCAGAAATTCAATTATTTTCAAAAGTAATAAAATTCTTCTCATAAAATTCAATTATGTTTAAAATTAAAAAAAAATTCTCGTCAAAATCCCAATTATCTTTGTAAATAACAAAATTTTTACCCAAAGTTCAATTATTTTCAAACATGACAATAAAATTCTTGTCCTAATTTCAATTATTTTCAATATCTACTATTTTAATAAAATTTTCCGAGAAAAATTCAATTATTTCAAAAAAAATTTAATAAAATCGTACCCAAACATTTAATTATTGTCAAAAATATTAAAAATTCCACAGGAATTCAATTATTTACAATTTTTTATAAATTTCATCGCAATAATTCAATTATTTTCATAAATTTTTAATTATTATAAATTATTGTAAAACATAAAGAAATCGATCACTCCGAGTCTTCGACTCGGAGCAATCACTATCTTTATGTTTTATAGCAAAATACTTTTATAAGTTGTTTAATTTTCAAAAAAGGTTTGAATTTGGAATTTTTGAATTTCATAATAACTGTGGAGAATAATAATAATTAAATATTTATTTAAAAAAGAAATTATTGATGTTTTTGAATAATTTTACAGAGTAAAATTTCTTTGCTTTATTTTCTAAAAATTCAAAAATTTTCATTTTCAATGAAAAAAAAGAATAAAAATAAAAATTCCAAAAGGGTCAAAATATTTCCCGTCACTTTTTATTTATTTTTTTAAATACCTCACAAAAAAATGTCGTAAAAATACCTAATTTTATGAAATATTTAAATTATTTTCTTGATATTGTTAAAAATATCAGTGAACCCTTGACAGTATACTTTTAAAGCTAACAATTAATGAATGAAAACTAACTAATTATTTGAAAACTAGAAGTGGAGTTATTATTCTTTAAAGAAAAAAGAAAAAAGGGTGCTTTGAGGAGGAAGAGAATGAGAGCAAAAAAAAGAGGGCGGAGGAGAGGGAAAAGGGCGTTAAGTGCGATAAAGATAATATGTATATATAGTCTATATAGGATGAAAAGAGAAGGCAGGATTAGCAGAGCGTTTTTTCATCTTCCTCCATTTGTTTCGCCTGATGCCGGGGTAAAGGACGCTATAATTAGGCTGACGATAAGGCATGCGCCTCTCTTCCATCTGCAACAAAACAAGTTTTTGTAAATCATTAACGTACAATTTTAATTGCGAGTCGAAGACGACCAGGCGAATTAATTATGTTGATTGTGCGCGCACATTATTACCCAGAGACTATATAATATATACTCACTCACTTTCCAAGTGCGTTTATTAACAGCGATGAGACTATCATCATCTGTTTCCCAGGGAATTATCTTGTTTTCAACTAATTGTAAGAGGCATAGTTCAAATCACGATTAAAGGGGTAGTTCCTAACTCTCTCCTCCTGTATAGTTACAATTTCTCAAGCGCACAATTTAATAAAGGCATGCGATACGTTTCATGAAACTTTGTTGACAACTGTGGGTATATATGCGTTTCGTTCGCTATAAATCTAGAGATAAGTTATTGTAAATATAGCAATATTTTGCTACTCTGTATAGTCTCTAAATTGAATTAGTGGAAATTATAAGTAATTTTTAGTAAAATTTTTGACTGACCTTTTGCTTTAGAAATTAGTAGAAAATAAATATATCTGCAGGGATCACAGTTATAGTCTTCTTTTTTACCTAATCCCCTTTTTTATCCCTTTAAATTAATAAGATCCCCTAAAATCATAATTTTTCTCCCCTTTTCCCTTTACTTTTAAACAAAACTTATAAAAATTATCACTTTTTTTGAGTTGGAAAATTTTTTAGCTTAGCTTGAAGAAATAAATTTGTACATTTCGCAAACTTTGGAAAAATTTATGTTTTTGAAACTTAGAAACCTTTTTAGATTATTTCTCAGTGTCTTTAAACTTATAAATTTTTCCATAAAGAATAAATAATACCTTCTACTTCTAATAAAAACCCTAATGGTTTGTGATTTTTGACAAATTGTATTTTATTTTCAGAATAAATTGTATACTAAATTGAAAGTATATTTTACTAATTTTCAATTAAATTTTCTACGGATATTATAAAATTTAATCTGGAAATAAATATTTTTAAAACCAAAATTTACTATTTTCAATGTTGATTTTTTAATAAAATTTATTCAAATTTTCCTCGAACATTACAATCAGCTATTAAAATTTCTTATTTTTAGAGTAAATTTCACTATTTTGCAGTAAATTTTTCTGATTTTTATAAAAAAAAAAATGTCTTTGATAATAGTATTAAAAGTTATTCTGGAAATTACAAGTTTTAATATTAAATTTTACTATTTTTGAAAGAAATTTTTCCATGTTCCAAATTAATTCTACTAATTTTTTCTGAAATTTACTTTGTATCTTGTAAAATTCATGGAATTTGAAACAAAAGTAGCGTTATGATACAAATTTTTATTAATTAAAGAAATTTACAGATTACAGAAAAATATATAAAAAATATCAATAATTATCAGAAAAAGTTTACAAAAGAAAAAAAAATAATAATTTGATTTAAAAAAGCTGTAGTTAAGAGAAAAAGTAAAAAAAAATCTTTAAACTAAATTTTATGCGCTATAATACAATAATTGTTACTTAATTTGAAAATTCCCTTTTTTTAAACAGAAAATAATTAAAAATTAGTAGAAAATAATAACAATATAGGCTTGGAGAATTCTTGTAATTTTTATAGTAACAGGTAAAAAAAAATTTATTTAGAAACACAAGATTTTAATTTTCTTAATTTTTCAGTAGTAAAACTCAATTTTAGTCAGACAAAATCAAATAAATTTTTTATTTTTATCTTCTCTATAAATCTGAATTAGTCAAAAAAAATTATTTGTTAGTAAAATCTGGACTGGCTTTTTGCTTTAACACTAAGTAAAATAAAACTAATTATTTATTAGTAAAAAATAACTTATTTTTAACTCAATTTAAGGTCAGACAAAATCCTATAAACTTTTAAATTTTTTATCTTCTCTCTAAATCTGAATTAGTCAGAAATAAATAATTGGTCATAAAAAAGTAACTAATTACTAGTATAAAATATCTCATTATTAGGTGAAAAATAACTAATTATTAGTAAATAAATAAGTATAAACAAATATTCAAATTTGACTAACTGGATTAGTTTACCACAAATTTAGTTATTTTGACATAAACTAAAAATGTTTATGACTGACTTTTTACTATGATATTTTTTATTCAAATTTAGAGAGTATTTTTGTTTTGATTAGAAAAATTAATATATATTTTTTATTATTTTTATGCAAATTATGTACAAAAATTGTTATTTTTAAGTATCAACTTTGATTTTTGAATAATTTTAGATTCGAAATTTAAAACAATTTAATTATTAACTAATTTACTAATTAGTTTTCATTGATTATTATTTTCGAAAATTTTTATAAAATTCTTGGCAAAAATTCAATTATTTTCATAAATAATAAAATTCTACAAAAAAATTCAGATACTTTTATAAATAATAAAATTCATCGAAGGAATTCAACTATTCTCAGTATAATTTTGATAAAATTCTTTGAAACGATTAAACTATTTTTAAAAAAAGTAAAAATTCTATGAAAGAATTACATTTTTTTATAAATAAAAAATTCTTCTCATGAATTCAATTATTTTCAATACAATTTTTTTTAATAAAATTTCTCGAAATGATTCGTTTATTTATTTTATTAATTTATTTTATTATTTATTTTATTGTAATAAAATTTTTCTAAAGAATTTTGATAAATTGATTTGTATAAGATCAAATTTTAATCACAATTATTAAGAGACACTATTATTTAAAAAATTTTATATAAATTCTTCCTGAAATTCAATTATTTTAATAATTTGCAATTAAAAAATTTAATTTAATTAAATATTTACGAAAACTCTATTAAAATAATCCAAAAGAATTTAATTTACTGTCGATAATTAAAAATAAAATTGTATAATAAAAATATTAATGACAATTATTAAATTTTAATAAAATCGATTATATTGAAAAAAATTAGTAAAATTCTTTAAAAGAATTCAATTATTCTTAAAATTTATTATAATTTGAATATAAAATGTTTAGAAAGAATTCAATTATTTTAAAATTTTTTGATTAAATTCTTTTCTTGGGTCAGGATTTCTTAAACGGATCACTTAAAAAAAATAATTTTGTTTTTCATCTAAAATAATTTTGTCTTACTCCTCGTAGAGTAAAGAAGACAGAAAAAATATTTTTTGTTAATGTTATTAACAATTTAGGTTTTTCGTAGTTTTAATATAAAATAATATAAAAAAATTATTTTAGATGACAAACGAAATTGTTTTTTCAAGTGATCCGTTTGAGAAATTCTGACCCTATATATAGAGTAGATTTTTTAAGATAGATTTTTTTTATTTTCACATAAATATTCAGACATATTTACAGTAAAATAATTAAGTAAATAAATTGCTGTATAAAGAAAGAACGAAGGAAAGAAAGAAAAATAGAAAGAAAAGAAAGTTAAAACTAGTTAAAAAAGAAAGAAAAAACATTTAAAATTGCTTTATTTAATTATGTATCAAGAAGTTGATTAAGTTAATAAATGAACATGTCCTCTCTTGAAATTATTTATATTGAAATTCATTGAAATAAATTGTCGCGCAGAGAATTTATTATTGTGATATGTATATATTATGCGCGAAATCTTTTTGGAGAACTACTTGCGCGGATTGAATGTTGTTGTTGTTGTCGTCTTTTCGCGATTAAATCGTAACTCTTGGTTTTATCGTGTTAATTGAAGGAATTACACGTATGACTGGACGAAAATAAGATTATCGCCTCGTAAAGAGTGAGAGAGAAAGAGAGTGAGAGAGAGGCTCTCTTCTATATAAGTTATGAAGACTCTCCTTCGTTATTTCTTTGCTACTTGGGAGCTTATCGGTCCTTATCGACTCTTAGTTTAATGCCGAGGTTCACGCGAGGTTTCTTTGCTGTGAAGTAATTATATGTATATATATTGCGCGGTTGCCCTGTTTCGTCACCTAATATAATGCCACACTGTCTTATAGAAAATGACGTCATATTATCTTGTAACGTTTAGAATTTATACTGCAGGTGAATCAATTAAATGTCTTCTTGGAATTTTCAAAGAAATTTCTTTCTATTTTTTCGATTTGATCCAATCGCGAAAGTATAAGAAATTTTATGAACTGTAAAATTGTCTTCTAGTACCTATTAAGTAAAAGGCTAAAAGAGGCTAATCGCAAAGTCGTAATCAGAAATTATCCCTAGATAAATTGATTATTTATTTCAAATTAAGTTTCTTTGTCAAAATACAAATTTTGTTTGGTACAAAGAAAATTTTTAATTAAAACAAGTAATATAATAAATAATATTTATTTTTAACTGTAATAAAATTTGAAAAATCGAATTGCATTCTGACAGGTTTTACTGTACAGAGAATGTGCGTGTGAGAACTCTCATCGTCGACCTTAATTCATCAGACAAGAATCTGATTTTCAACAAAAACTCACATACCTACACATACTCACTGAAAAGAGAATTATTGTCATGAAGCAGAATTTATATCTTCCTTAAAATAAATTGACGACATACCATGTGACTTTTATTTATTTAAATTATTCCCGAGACAAATAAGAAAATTACGTTGCCAACTAAATGCGCTGACAAAATTTGCATAGTACATTTGAATCTTGTTATATAAAATCGATCTGTTTATACTGTTCAAGGAACAAATAAAATTAATTGAAGAAATTGGTTTAATTTATTTTGTCGTAATTTTAATTTAGTAGATTTTGAAATATTTTTCCGTCACTAAAAAATTTATTTATTTCTCCTTTCCAACTGGCGCAGACTTTTTTGGAGAATTAGTAGCATGACGGCTACTAATTTTCCAAAAAAAAGTCTGCTGGTTTTATTAAAATTAACTGTAAAAATTTTCTGAGAAAATAATCACGAATGCAAAAAATAAATATGAATGGGAGTTGTATTTACTTTTGGGAAATTGTACAGAGTTGCCACAGGTCAGGGAAATCAGGGAAAACTCAGGGATTTTTATTGAAGTAACAGGAAAAAATTGAATTTTGGAAAAGTTACAAATGATTGCAGAAAATCAATTATTTTCAAAAATAATAAAATTCTTCGCAGAAATTCAATTATGTTCAAAAATTAAAAAAAAATTCTCGTCAAAAGTCAATTATCTTTAAAAATAATGAAATTCTTCTCCAAATTTCAATTATTTTCAAAAATTTAAATAAAATTCTTTGCAAAATTTCAATTAGTTTCAAAAAATTTTCCCCAATTCAATGATTTTCAATATGTAGGGGAGAGTCTCCAGTTGTGATACACCTCCAGTTGTGAGACAGTCAATTTTTTTTAACATGCAATATTAAAAAGACGATTGGTTTATATAAAAACATTTCTTTTTATATGAGCCAACTTTTTCGTGTACGCCGAAGCGGATATATAAACTGTTTTTGTTAAATACCAACACTGTGTGTGATAATCGACTAAAAAGCGTTTTTTCAATAAATGTAAAGTACTTTTTTCCAAGTTAATTAATTGGAAAAGGTAAATGTAATGCATTTTCTTTTAGTGTTTTCCTTATATTTTGTGATGCAATATTGCATTGTTCCAATCTACGGTTGAAAATAATTTAATTTTCCTTTTTCAAAATAGCGCCAATTTCTGGGTGTGAGACACAGCATATCACCAGTTGTGAGACGGTGTCAACACCCATCTGGGCAGCATAAAAAATACGACTTTGCAGGCATACTATTTAAATGTTGTTTTGATTTTTTTTCTAGAATTTTTGAGCATGTCAAGTGGAAAAAAGTCAATTGATTCAGAAGAAATCAATTTTAATGCTCTTGTTGAAGCTATTAAATGATGTTTATTTGATAGACATATTTTGGCGAATAAATATTATTATTT
The DNA here is from genome assembly GCF_015476425.1 of Leptopilina heterotoma. Classification (NCBI taxonomy): domain Eukaryota; kingdom Metazoa; phylum Arthropoda; class Insecta; order Hymenoptera; family Figitidae; genus Leptopilina; species Leptopilina heterotoma. The sequence continues at coordinate 2,006,647 of NW_025110813.1, forward strand.
AGTATATAATAATATATATTATTAATATATTTAATTATTTCTACTAGACATAACGTTTTATGCCAAACTTATTAAATTTTAGCACTTTTTAATGAATGTCTCACAACTGGAGACATTTTTTTTTTTGAAAAAAGCGATGTGCTCGGAAAATGTATCGTAAAATTTTCTGAGTTCATCGAAACACTACACTTTCTTTTAATAAAAGTTGCGTATTTCTGTTACCTTTCGAACGGTGTATTTTATTTACAATTTCGTTTACCCGTTTACAATTTACGGGTCAAAAATAAAACCCGTCTCACAACTGGAGACTCTCCCCTACTATTTTAATAAAATTTTTCAAAAAAATTCAATTATTGAAAACAAAGTTTTGACAAAATTCTACGAAAACATTTAATTATTTTTATAAATAATAAAAATATCCCGGAAATTCAATTATTTACAAATTTTTTTATAAATTTCTTCGTAATAATTCAGTTATTTTCATAAATAATAACATTTTTTTTTACAAAAATTTAATTATTTTCATAAATAATAAAACTCATCATAGAATTTCAATTATTTTTAATACAATATTTTAATCGAATTCCTCGAAAAATTTAAACATTCTTGAAAATTCTATTAAAATTCCTCGAAAAAATTTCAATTATGTTGATAAAATTCTTTATGATAATTCAATTTAGAGAAACGTTCTCTTATTCAGTAAATTATTTATTTTTGTATTTAAATAATTGAATTCTCGTACAATTTTCCAATAAAAATTGATATAAAAATAAATATATTAAAAGCATTATAGCGCATTAATTTTTAAAAATAATTAATAATTAAATTCTTTCGAAGAATTTTAATAACATTTTTGAAAATAATTACATTTTTCGAAGAATTTACTTATAATTGTATTAAAAATAATTAAAATCCGGTGAAGAATTTTATCAATTTATGAAAGTAATTGAATTCTTGCAACAAATTAAAAAAAATTTTTTTTAAATAATTGAAATTCTGTAAAGAAATTCTTCACTGAGAAAACGAATTATTTGGTTCAAACAAAATTTGTTTAAATCAAACTTAAAATATCTTTGCTATACAGTCAAACATATTTAAGTTTAATTCAAACATATTTTTTGGTTCATTTAAAGAAATAATATATTTAATTCAAACATAAGTTATGGTTGATTTTAAATTATTTATAATAAACTTTTAAGTTTGAATCAAACATAAAATTTTTAAACATAATTTTTGTTTAAATCAAAATAGAAAATATGTTTGAATTAAACATAATTATTCAAACAAATAATATTTTTGAATCAAAGCAGTAAATATTTTCTATATATTGGGATTAAACTTACAAACTAATTTCAATTAAACAAAATCATTTAAAATTATTTTTCTATTTGAATTAAGTATAATGTTTTCTCAGTGTTGCAAAAAATTTAAGAAAATAATTCCATTTTTCTAGGATTTTATTTTAAATTGAATTGAAAATAATTGAATTCTTATGACGAATTTTATCAAATTTTTTTTTTAAATAATTGAAATCATGTGAAAAATTTTATTATACTTGTAAAAATAATTAAATTCATGTAAAGAATTTTATTATTTATGAAAATAATTGAATTCTTGCAACGAATTTTATCTTAATTTTTATAAAACATGAAAATATATGAATTACTCCGAGTAAGAAACTTCATGTTTTATAATAATATTCTTATAAGTTGTTTAATTTTAAAAATGTTTGAATTTGAATGTTTTGAAGAATTTTAATTCCTATGAAAAATAATAATTAAATACTTATTTAAAAATTTAGTTATTGATGTTTGCGAATAATTCTACAATTTTGAAAATTCGTAAATAAATATAATAGAATATTTTGTTGAGTATCTAATAATTTTTAAAGTGAATCAGAATATTCTTTAGGGTCAGGAAAAAAGGCAAAATCAGCCAGGAAAAAGTCTAGAAATCATGGAAAAGTCTGGGAAAAAGAAAATTAATTTTTTGTGGCAACCCTGTTGTAATTTAAGTCAAGTTCTTCTCTAAACTTCCCTCTTTCTTCCCTGCGGCTACAAAACCCAAACAAAGTTTTGGGATGTAAACAGTAATGTTGTTTACCTTTAAAATAATATTAAAAATTAAAATATCAAATTTTAAAAATTTGGAATTTTAAATTCTATTGTTTTTTATATTTTTTCATAAATATTATATAAACTCGCTGTCGTACCCAATTTCGACGAATGTAATATTAAGATTTTTTAAATTTCAAAATTTATATTTACACCCAAGTATACGTGTGTTTGTGCATTAAGTTATTCTCTGATAAATTTCGAATTTTTATTTTGCCAATTCCAATTAATTTCTACCTAATAACATAATTTATTTATTCTTTTATGCATGCAGAAAATAATGTATTTATTAATTTAAAATTGCAGGTGACCTTGAGTACGGAAACCTTAATGAGAAAGAAACTCGTTTCCTTTTTGTGTTCCTCCTTCTTCTTTCATTCGGACATAAGGTCAGTCAATGTTTCAAAATAATCCGTTGTTCCTAAGGTTTCAAACGTTCAAATGAACTTCAATATTCTTTTATACTTCTAATATATAATGAAATTTGTAGCTATTCCAGATAAAAAATTTTTTCGAGTGTATTCATGTAGAAAATTTTTATACCTTCTATTCCAATTAAAATCAACTCGGACGTAAAAGTTTATTCAATAATTTAAACTTAATGCGAACTATATGATTGTCTGATAGCGTACGGGTGGACCTGATACTACTTAAAAATTAGAATTAAATTTTTTATTCTTCCGAATGTTGTTCAGCAACATCTCAGCAACAATTCAGGTCATTATTAGCTGATAAAAAAATATTAGAATTAGAAAAAGTTAATTGAAACATCATTTTCCACAAATTTTTGATTAATGATCATAATTGTATTCTGCCATTAAGGGACTATGTGCTTGCGCACTTTTGCGCGCGTATCATAATGCTATAGTTATAATAATATAGGAAATAGCATATTAAATATAAAATTAAATATAATTTAAATATTTTGTAATATAATATTCGATTTTAATATAAGTTTAAATAAATATAATTCATTCTTATTCCTCAATGAATAAAATTTGTGTGACCGAGGATTGTAGGAGTAAATAGCTCCTAGCTTATAATAATATTTTATAATTAGTTACAAGAAATCTATAATCGTAATTCGTAACTATAGTAAAAATAACAGGAATATAATAATAATTGCAGAATAATAATTCTTCTTTACAGAATGAATATAAAATTCATTCTGAATAATTATATTCTAATTGAAATGAAATCAGAATTAACAAGGGGACGATAAAAAAAAACACTTTCCAGAGTTACAAACTGGCTTATTAAACGGGGAATCCTATTAGAATCATCTGAATTTAATAATATGTGATTTAATCCGCTTATAGTCATTGACACAGATCAATGACTCATATTTAGTATTAGTAGCCTTTATATATACACACAATTGCACTGACTGCGTCCGGGGCAATCCAAAGAAGGTATATACACTGCGAAAATACCGTTTGGTTCGCTTTGAAAACGGGTTTCGCGGTTTCCCGCCCTCTCGGGTTTTTTGTTCGTCAACTCCGGGGCTTCTCTCTCTCTCTCTCTTACTCTCTGAAAACAAACTAACGGTGGCGAAGGATTTACAAATTGGATTAGATGGCAGTTCGAAAAAGGGCGCGTGTAAAACAACAGTTTGAATCGTGAGGAAAGTCGACATAAGTCGTTGGGTCCTTAGATGCTGCAGACTCTCTTTTATATGTTTATACCCTTCGCTTATATTTGCAATGATGACATTTACCAAAAGGGACCAGACGAGAGAGAGAGAGAGAGAGAAGGAGAGAAATGTTTTAAGACCTCGTCCTACTGAGAGAAGCTGCTTGTCAACCTGTTAAGTCCAAACTAATCCCGAGATTAGATGACTGGGTCTGTCTTGTCAAAACCTTGTCACCGGTTCAGGGAATTATGGAGTCACTGGTACGGCTTTATATACTTGTCCTCTTCCCCCCATTGCGCTTTGAATATCTTGTTTAAATTTTCAATTCATTTTCATTTCCAGGCTTCACACTCGTCTATACGAAAACCTACTATTTACTACTTTTTTTTACGTTATGCTACTATTTGGGTACTTTTTTTAGATTTCAGCCACTAAAAGCTACTATTTCTTTTTTTTTTTAGAATTTCCACTACTTTAAATTCGCTAATACTAGAAATCAAAAAACTATTCGAAAAAATTATAATCAAATTCTTTAAAACGATTCAAGTATTTTTAAAAAATATTCGAAATTCAATTATTTTCAATATCTAGTATTTTGACACAAAATTTCGCAAAAGAATCCAATTACCACACGGGGACAGGAATTCAATTAATTTAAAATAGAATTTTCAAAAAAAATTTCAAAAAAATTAATTATTTAACAAAATTTCTATACAATTGTTCACAATAATTCAAACACTTTCACTAATAATAATATTTTTTTATAAAAATTAAATTTTTTAAAAAATTTTCTTATAAAATTCTTACCAAGAATTCAATTATTTTCATAAATTAATAATAAAACTCATCGCAGAATTTTAATTATTTTTAATAGCTACTATTTTAAATTAATTAATCAAAAAATTCAATTATTTAAAATAAAATTTTCATAAAATTTATTAATTATATTTTAAAAAAATTAATTATTTAAAACAATGTTTATAAAATTCTTATGAAGAATTCCATTATTTTCAAAAACAACAAAATTTTTCACAGAAATTCATTTCTTTTTAAACATTTTAATAAAATTTTTCACAATAATTCAATAAATTTTCAAAAATAATAAAATTCTTCTCAGGATTTCAATTATTTTCATAAATAATAAATATTTTTACAGGAATTCAATTGAGGGGCTGGATGCTATAATGTGTTACGCGCCATTCACTTAACATGGCGCGTAACACATTATAGCATCCAGCCCCTCAATTATTTACCAATTTTTTATAAATGTCTTCGCAATAATTCAATTATTTTCGTAAATAATAAAATTCTTTATAGGATTTCAATTATTTTTGCAAATTTTAATAAAATTCTTAGCAACTATATTCAATTATTTTTATAAATAATAAAATTCATTGCAGGAATACAATTATTTTCAAATGTTTTAATAAAATTGTTTAAAAGAAATCAATTATTTTAAACACAATTTTAATAAGATTGTTTTGAAATAATCCAATATTATTCTTTTAGATTTTAATAAAGTTTTTCTCAAGAATTCAATTATTTACATATAAAGAATTCTTCGAAAGAATTCAATTATTTACATATAAAGAATTCTTCGAAAGAATTCAATTATTTTGAGGCATTTTAATAAAATTCTTTGCAAAATTCAATTATTTTCATAAATAACAATATTCATCACAAGAATACAATTATTTTTATAAGTAATAAATTTCTCCTTGGAAATTCAATTTCAAAAAATTCTAATAAAATAGTTCGCAAAAATTCAATTATTATCAAAAATTTTAATTGAATTCTTTGTAAAATTTAATTATTTTTATTTTTTAATAACTTTTCGCAATTCAATGATTTTCAGTGTTCACTATTTTCATAAAATTTCTAAACAGAATTCAATTATTTAAAAAATTTTTGTAAAAATTCTTTGTTAGAATTCAATTTTTTTATTCATGAATAATTGAAATTTATTAGGAATTTAATTATTTAAATTAGAATTTTCATTATATTTTCAGTATTCGCAGTATTCAAACTACAATTTTGATGGTTTTTGGCTATTTTCGGCACTTTTTACATATACTTACACAGTTTTTTCTAAGGATATCAAATTAAATTAACAATAGTTTTTCAAACTTTTTGCTTAGATACAGTAAAAGTTTTTTAATAACTTTTCGAAAGTCCCTGAAGTTAGTGTCGATGTTAGGCGTCAAAAATAATATTTTCTCTGAAATCGAAAAGGAACAAATAATTATTTTGAAGTTTTTAGATTAAAACAATTGTCCTAAACATTTTTCTAACCCCCTAGGTGAATGGGAGAAGTAAAATAAGTGACATTTTCATCTATAAAAACTCCAAACAATATTGTTTTCGACGCTAACTCATCAGTAGAACCTGCCAAACTGCGGTGGAAATTCAGTCCCAAAAGTTTTTACTGTAGAATTAAATTTTCTGACCCAATAATGATGGTATAAAATAAAAATTAGTCCAATAATTTCGAATATAATTGTAATTAATTTATCTTATTATTAAATATTTTTAATTTCTTATATCTTTAATTTATTTAAATAAATATAAGAATATTACAAATTTGTTTAATAATTAAGCAAGAGTCTAAAAAATTTAACGACAATAATGAAAATAATCACACTGATAACAATGGTGAACAAAAAATTAAAAAAAAAAATAATGTCCCCCCTCAAGCATCAGTAATCGTTATTAAAAAAAAGTTTTCGAGTAAATTTTTTCGACCGCCTTTTGTTTTGTCGGACGAGATAACAGTATGGAATAAAGTTATGATAATTACATTTCCCGTGTAATTTGCCCATCCCTGGTACACAGGACACAAGGATCTTGTGATATGCGGCGAGTCGGATGAGATCCTCTCTCACTCTCTCCTAACCCACCCTTCGTCTCTTATACCTATCTCTCACGCTTTGCGGGTATTTCTATGGGAGGGGAAACTCCCGTCTAATTTCCTGTCCTGAATTTCGAACGAGCGTGAATTTGCACCCTCGAGTTCGCACCAACGAGGTCCGCTCGCTTAGAATACTAAAGACAAAATGTAAATGGATACCGTTCGTTGTCATGCGCCATTTTTGCTTCAATACACACCTCTCAACCCTCAAAATTCTGCTGTGTTGGGTATTTCACACTAACACATATTCATGATTATTTCTATAGAGTAAAAGTTTGTCCCGCGTGTTGAAATTTACAAATCACGGAACTAACTTTTAGTTTAAACAATAGAGCGGTAGTCTATTTATTTAATTTATAGGTATAGTGATTTTCAGAGTTGCCACAGGCCAGGAAAATCAGGAATTTTTCACTGTAAAAAGAAAAGAACTAATTTATTACCTATTTTGGTACCAACTACTAAATCGTAATTTTGTTCTATTTTAAATTTTAATACCAAAATCAGCTCTAATTTAGAACCTTTTTTTTACAGTGTTTATTAAAGTACTGGAAAAAATTGAATTTTGGAAAAGTTATAATATTGATTGCAGAAATTCAATTATTTTCAGGAGTAATAAAATTCTTCGTAGAAATTCAATTATGTTTAAAAATTAAAAAAAAAATTCTCGTCAAAATTTCAATTATCTTTATAAATAAAAAAATTCTTCTCCAAACTTCAATTATTTTCAAAAATTTTAATAAAATCCTTGGCAAAAATTTCAATTTCAATTCTAAGCAAACATTAAATTATTTTCATAAATACTAATAAAAATTTCACAGGAATTCAATTATTTACAAATTTTTTTATAAATTTCTTTTCAATAATTCAATCATTTTCATAAATAATAAAATTTGTTACATGGATTCAATTATTTTCATAAATAATAAAATTATTTTTACGAAATAAATTACTTTCATAAATAATCATCGCAGAATTTCAATTATTTTAAATACATCTTTAATCGAATTCCTTGAGAAATGTAATTGTATAAAAATTTAAATGATAATTCTGTAGAATTGATTGTTTAGAAAAAGTTTAACTTAATTTTCTTTTTGAAATTAATAAAATTAATAAAAATAATTGATAATTGAATTCCTGCAAAGAATTTTTTAAATACAATTTTTAAAAATAATTACATTTTTCGAAGAATTTACTTAAAATTGTATTAAAAATAATAATAATGATGGCTTGATCGATCACTTCGAATCATTCATTTATTGTATTAAAAATAATTTAAATCATGTCAAGAATTTTATAATATTGAGGAGAATGATTGAATTCTTCCAACAAATTGTATTAATTTTTTTTAAATAATTATAATTCTGAAAAGAATTTTATTACCTATATTTATGAAAATAATTGAATTCTTGTAAAGAATATATTTTTTTTACATTTTTTTTAAATAATTGAATTCTTTTGAGAAATTTTAAATATAGATTTTAAAAATATTTGAATTCCAGCGAGGAATTTCATTATATTTGTGAAATGTAATTGAATTTTTGCAAAAATTTTTTTAAAATAATTACATTTTTTATTATTTTATTTATTTTTGTTATTAGAAAATTGATTAAGAAATGAATTTCAGTTAAAATTCCAGATAATAATTAAATATTAAAAGCATTATAGCGTGATGATGACTTTTTAGAAATTTTTAAAAATAATTACATTTTTGAAGAATTTACTTAAAATTGTATTAAAAATAATTATGGAAATCCTGTGAAGAATTGTATATAATTCAGAAGAATAAGTGAATTCTTATACAATGAATTTTATTAATTTTCTTAAATAATTGAAATTCTGTAAAGAATTTTATTATTTATGAAAATAATAAATTGAATTCTTTTAACGAATTTTATTACATTTTTTTTAAATAATTGAATTTTTTTGAGAAATTTTATTAAAATAGCAGATTTTGAGAATATTTGAATTTCAGCGAAGAATTTCATTATTTGTGAAATATAATTGAATTCTTGACAAAAATTTTTGCAAATAATTACATTTTTCGAGGAATTTATTTAAAATTGTATTAAAAATAATTTAAATCCTATGAAGAATTTTATTATTTATGAAAATAATTGAATTCCTACAACGAATTTTATTACATTTTTTTAAAATATGTAATTCATGTGAAAATTTTTATTACTTATAAAAATGATTGAATTCTTGCTAAGGATTTTATTAAAATTTTTGTAAATAATTTAATTTGCTTTTGAAAAATTTTATGGTTTAAATTATTATACGTTGTTGAATTTCAGAAAGGTTTGAATTTGAAATTTTTCGAAAATCTTAATTGGTATGGAATAATAATAATGAACTTGTACAAAGAATAAATTGGAAAACTAAGTTTTTTGAACTTAATTCAAATTTTTTTCAAACTAGGAAAACTGTCGAGGATCTTTATAATTTTTACAATTTTTAATGTTTAGTTACCTTAGTTTTAATTTTTTCAAACTAGGAAAAATAGCAATCAAGTGCCACGTGAATACATTATTTGTTTTTATTTTCTGACGAAAATTCTAACCCCATTTTTGAAAATAAAAACTAAGTTTACATTTTCCCCCCGAAACAAGTAAACCTTGCCTTGCGTTCTGACCAAAAACCTCAATTTTGAAATAAGACATATTGGAGGAATGTTTCTTCAACGAGATAAACCAGAAAATCTCATTTTAAAATATGCAATAAAAATAAAGAAAGAAGAAAATAAGATCATCCATCATAATCCTAAAAAAATAGCCGAGTTTACGGAAACAAATTTGCCTTATTGAAATTTAAACGAAACAACAAAACTGGTATATAATGAGATTTGTGCAAAATCTCGAAAATTTTTACTGGTAATCCTCGCTCGTGACATGAGAAAAGTCAAGATGCTGGAGAAGAAAATTTTCCCTCTAACCCACTTCAAGAGAAAGACTTATAAGGCCAAAAAGGACTAACACAGAGGAAGAGTTTGTTTGCCGAAAAACATTTCGATCACATCATGGTCCACTAATCCCGTTTTCTTAATCCAATCCTCCTGGTATTTAAATTTTCTTTCTAAATTTCCTCTCTTTTTCCTATTGCTTCCTCTTCTCTTTCTTTTTTTGGGCGCGGTTTGAAAATTTTTCAATTTTGCAACGCCCATATTCCAAGGGGGTTTTCGATGGTTGTTGTTTGTAAAAATTGTAAAAGGATACTTGGACATTGGACGAAAAAAAAATAACATTTGGACTTTTAAGGGTTATGATAAGCTGTATACCTAGGGTCTTTACATAGTGTGTATGGCAATTGAGGACGTTGTTGCGGTCACATTCATAAAATGTTGAAGAAGAAAATTTGGTGATGATCACCTGCGTTAAAAGCCATAGTGACTGGTAATGTACGCGATGAAGGCTTTTGGTTGTGCGCGGTAGGAAAAGAAAAACCGTATTTAAAATTGCTTTGTGTCGTTTAAACGAGCGTTATTATTTCGCTAAACTGTAGGCGTGGTACAAATTTTCGGGCTCCTTCTTATACCTTGTGGGAATTGGGATTAAGAAAAGTACGGGGCGTGTTGAAGTTATATGAAGGAATAGAGTAGGAGACAAGGCTTGTGTACATACTGACAAAATCGCGACTTTTGTTGACAGTAATCACCATTTCTGTACTTTTCATTATTATTCACAATATATATTATTATAGACTTTTTCAATGGACATTATAGAGTTTTTCTTTCGTTTCTTGCAATTTCGATGGTCGCTCGTCACTTTATATTCATTGTGAGGAGAAAAAAACTTATTTTAAAGAAGGAAATTATTCTTATATTTAAATGTAATAGGGGAGAGTGGGGCAAAGGCGCTAGGTTTACATTTATCGATGTATATTTTTTAAATTAAGCAATTAATTTATGCGGTTTTTGTTTTTCATTATTCTTAAACTAATCAACAAGAAATTTTAATAGTTGTTATTTAGTATATTATAATTATAAATACATTATTTAATAAAATTTAAAAAAAACACCAAAGTCAATTGGTCTGATTGCATTGAAACTTAATTTTTAATACCAATTGGAATAGACAGAAAATAAAGGAGATATTTTAAAAAACGTCTTTGCCCCGCATATCGCCTTTGTCCCATTCTCCCCTACTTTCAAGAAGGCGTTTTTTCATTTGTAAAATTAAGAATTAGAAATCTATTTTAAAAATCAATTAAAACTTTATATCTTAAAATAAGACTCTTTTCGTCCCTTAAAATAATATTTATACGTTTTACAGTGAAAAACAAACTAAAATCAGTGGAACTTAAACAAAAATTGATAAAAAGAAAATAAAATAGAAATAAATATAAACTTTATTCAAAAATAAAAACTAAAATCGATGATAAATACTTGTATTTCGAAATTCATTAAAAACCTCTAAATACAGGGATGCCACAAAAAATTAATTTCATTTTTCCCTCACTTTTCCCTGATTTCCAGACAAAATTTTGACTATTTCCCTGACCCTAAAAAAAAATTCTGATTCACTCTTAAAATGATTAGATACTCAAAAAAATGTTTTATAACATTTATTTAAGAATTTTTTTAATTGTAAAATTATTCGAAAACATAAATAAATTCTGTTTTAAATAAATATTTAATCATTATTATATTATTCCATAGGAATTAAGATTTCCAAAAAATTTCAAATTCAAACCTTTATGAAATTCAACAACTTATAAGAATATTTTTACAAAACATGAAGATATCGATCACTCCGAGTCGAAGACTCGGAGTTATTGATATCTTCATGTTTTGTAACAATTTAAATTTCCATAAAATTTAAAAAAAAAAAAAAAAAATTAAATTATTTACAAAAATTTTAATAAAATCCTTCCCAAGAATTAAATTATTTTTACAAGTAATAAAATTTTCCACATGAATTATATATTTTAAAAAATTTAATAAAATTAGTTTTAAGAATTCAATTATTTTCCAGAATAATAAAACTCATCGCAGAATTTCAATTATTTTTAATACAATTTTAAATAAATTCCTCGACAAATGTAATTATTTTAACAAAATTTTTGCAAGAATTCAATTATATTTCACAAATAATGAAATTCTTCGCTGAAATTAAAATATTTTCAAAATCTTCTATAGATTTTAATAAAATTTCTCAAAAGAATTCAATTCTTTTTACAAAAATGTAATAAAATTCGATAATACAAGAGTTCAATTATTTTCATAAATAATATTATTCTTTACATAATTTCAATTACTTAAAAAAATTAATAAAATTCATTGCAAGAATTCAATTATTCTCCTAAATTATAGAATTCTTCACAGGATTTAAAATATTTTTAATACAATTTTAAGTAAATTTCTTCGAAAAATATAATTACTTTCAAAAAATGTATTAAAATTCTTCGAAGGAATTCAATTATCAATTAATTTTAATAATTTTTGCAAAAGTTCCTTAAGAATTTTCAAATCTATATTTGTTTACAATTCAATTTTACGAAATTTCAATTATTCGGAAATTCGTCAATTAAATATATATTAGAAAGTAAAAACTTGAAATAATTTTTTAAAAAAATTCAATTAAACTTTTTCAAAAGAATTAATTCTACAAAATTGTTAGTTATAATTATTATTATGAGAAACGCAAATTTTCAAAGATTATAATTTGAAACGTCTTCAAAATTCAAATTTTTCTAAAAATTCACGCTATAATGCTTTTAATATTCAATTATTAACTAAATAATACACTTCGTAAAAAGAATTTTATTGTTTATGAAAGTAATTGAAACCCTGTAAAAAATTGTATTATTTATGAAAATAATCTAATTATTGCGAAGAAATTTATAGAAAAATTTGTAAATAGTTAAATTCCTGTGAAATTTTTATTATTTTTGAATGTTTGCTTAGAATTTTATCAACATTTTCAACATTTTATTTAAATAATTGAATTCTTTTGAAAAATTTTATTAGAATAGTAGAGATATTCAAAATCATTGAATTGAGGAAAATGTTTAAAAGTAATTAAAATTTTACGAAGAATTTTATTAATTTTTTTAAAAATAATTTAAATTCGGAGAAGAATTTTATTATTTATAAAGATAATTGAAATTTTAACTAGAAATTTGAAAAATTTTGGAACATAATTAAATTTCTGAGAGAACTTTTATTATACTTTTGAAAATAATTGATTTTCTGCAATCATTTATAACATCTCCAATATTAAATTATTTTTTAACGTTTTTAACTAAAATTCTTCTATAACTCCATTAATAATTAATTAAATATATATTAAAAAATTAAACTAATAATTGCAGAAAAATTTGAATTATTAAAATTTTTTCAAAAATCTAAATTCTTTCAAATTTCTAATTAAATTCATTGAAAATATAAATTTTATAAAATTTGTAATGGAAAACTTTTGAAGTTTATCTATTTATGAAAATTGTAAACGCAACTCTTTTAAAATTCAATTAATTTTGAAATATTTAAGTAAAATTATTCATTAAATAATTTATAAGTAATTTTGTAAAAAAATTTTGTAAACAAATTTTATAAAAATTAAATTTTATGATAATTCTTCAAGAATAAAGTTATATTTAAAAGAATTTATTGTCAGAAATAGAAAGAATTGAAGGTTTTGTATTTGAATTCGTGGTAATTTCATAGTTTATGAGACAAACAAAAAAGACACAAAAATTCAGAATTTTCTTATAAAATGATAAAAGTTTCAAAGCAAAATTGTTCTGAAGTTCCAGTTAGTTTAGGTTTTTATCTATCATTTTAATTTCTATGCAAAACACAACATTCCGAAACGTATAAAAATTATTTAAAAAAATGTTCCCTGATTTCTCTCTATCCGAAGAAAAAGAAAACTCAAATAAAATAAAAAAAAAAAACGTGTGAATTTTCTGATTTGAAGATCGTCGCGTAATTGAAGAAATTTTATGTCATCTAAAGATGTAATAAAACAAAATTTCTTAAGAAATACAGAGCAAAAATGATTGATCACAAAGTTATAAATGTCGTACTAAAAATCCCTTTTCTATAAAAAAAAAGTATGAAGAGAAAAAAAATGAAAATCTAATAATTGAATGATTCATATTCGATAGTATAAATATATATCTCTATATTATAGAGATATATATTTATACACTAGCACTGAAGAAAGAAATCTTTTCATTATTAAATATATTAAGAGATATTTTTTTTTCTAAAAGAATTCTCATATCATATATAAGTTTCCGCGTGATTGGCGCGTGAGATTTTTTTCATTTATTAAAAAAAACGTTCATTCGAGTAAACTTTTTAATTCCCCATCCATTTATATAAATATAATCTCTATACAGGTATATACGTGTGTGACAAGAGCGTTTTGTCAGGACAAAAAGAATCAAGGATGAAACACGTTGTATAAGTTAAGAGAGCGTTACGTGAACCGCTAAGAGTCTCGTAAAATGTCGTCACGTACAATAGATAGCGACATATAAGGGATGATTTGTAACCGTAATTCTTCGAGTGCCGACCAATCGAAAGCGCGCCCGACGTTTAGCCAATCCTACATATATAGCCACGTTCCTCTCTCAATTTCAACCCTAATATGTATAAGGGGAAAGGAGAGAAAGTGAGAGAGAGACTAAACGGGACAGATGCATCCTGAAACTAATGCGCCGCGACGGCCTTCTATTATGCTTGTTTATTTATTATTAATAGCAAATTCATAACAATCACATAATGGCGTATGTATATACGAGAGACGCCATCGAGACCATTCGTGTCGTCACGCTCGGAAACCTTCATTTTTCCTGCTTATTTTCTAGGCTTTTATCTCTGTTGAATGAAAGAAAAAAATATGCATTTAGTATCCCGTATGCTCGTCTCAATATTCTCGAAAAGGCATTGGTTTTATGATGAGTAATTTTTATATCGATGAACTGTTAAAAGTAACACTCTTAAATTGTAGGAGGGGAATTTTACTTTAAGAGTATAGAAACGAGTCCTATTTAAGTTTCGCCAACATTTTTAAAAGAGACATTATTAATTTTTCTGAATTTTTTATTTAACCCAATTTTAGGGCATAAAATAAATAAAGACAACTTTGGATCTTAACCCCTTTAGGACACATTCATTAATTACGTTAAGGACGATTTTAGTCAATCACAGTAAATCGTGAGATATTAAAAAGTATTGCAGATTAAATTAACACCAGAAAAGATTAAAATAATCAATTTTAGTGTTATTTTTTACAATGAATGAAATTTTAGTTCATTAAATTTTTCTATAACTATAAAACATGAAGATATCGATAACTCCGAGTCTTCGACTCGGAGTGATCGATTTCTTCATGTTTTATAATAATTAAAGATGATCAAGTAATAAAATCATTATTTTATATTATAAGAATATTATACTTCTTCAAAATTATTTTCATTATTTCAATTCAATTATTATTTTCAAAAATTTTTAACTACAATTTTACTTTATATAAATTATTTTTAATAATTTACGAAAAAGTTCTTTGGCAATTTTCAAATCCACTTGTTTACAATATTCAATTTAACGAAATTTCAATTATTCCTAAATTCTTCAATTAAATGCATATTAGAAAATAAAAAATTCAAATTATATAAAAAAAATTAATTAAACTTTTTCAAAAAAAATAAATTTCAAAATTCAATTATTTCTAAAAATTTAAGCTATATTGCTTTAAATATTCAATTATAATTTAAAATTTTAACTTAAATTCATTTTTATGAAGTGAAAATCAATTTTTATTAGAAAATTCTACAAGAATTTAATTATTTAAATGCAAAAGTAAATAATTTATTGAATAATTAAATATTTCTCAAAATTGAATTCACATAAAGAATTTTACCAACAAATTTTTAAATAATTGAATTCCTTTGACCAATTTTAATAAAATATTTTAGAGTTATAACATTTTTCGAGAAATTCGATTAAAATTGTATGAAAAATAATTGAAATTCTGCAATGAGTTTTATTATTAGTAAAAATAATTGAATCCTTAAGAAGAATTTTATTACTCTTAAAAATAAATGAATTTCTGCAATAATTTGTAACTTCTCTAAAATTAAATTTTTTTCTAGTGTTTTCAATTAAAACTCCTTCAATAAGTCCATTATTTTTAATAATTTTTAAAAAAGTTCTTTGAGAATTTGAAAATTCATTCGTTTATACAATTCAATTTTACAAAATTTCAATTATTCAGAAATTCTGCAATTAAATATTTATTGAAAAACAAAAACTTTAAATAATTTCAATAAAAATCCTATTAAACTTTTAAAAAGAATTAATTCTACAGAATTGTTTGTCAAAAATATGAAAAATTAAGAATTTCAATTATGTTAATTTGAAACTTTTTCAAAATTTAATTATTTCTAAAAATCCACGTTATAATGCTTGTAATATTTAATTATAATCGAAAATTTTAACTGAAATTCATTTTTAAAACCATTTTTATTAGTAAATTCTACGAGATTTCAATTATTTAAATACAAAAATAAATAATTTATTAATTTCATGTTTCTTGAAATTAAATTCTCATAAAAAATGTTATCAACAAATTTTTTAAATCATTAAATTTTTTGGACGAATTTTAATAAAATTTTTTAAAATGATTACATTTTTCGAGGAATTTGACTAAAATTGCATTAAAAATAATTAAAATTATGCAATGAGTTTTATTATTTATGAAAATAATTGAATTCCTAAAAGAATTTTATTATTTATAAAAATAATTGAATCCCTGCAAAAATGTTATTATTTATGAAAATAATTGAATTATTGCGAAGACAAAATTTTTTTACTCTAAAAATTGTTAGATGTAGGGGAACATAGTCTAGGTCGGCCACCTTTTTGACTTTTGTTTATAACTTTTTTTTAAAAATGAATTTGGACAATTGAAGTATATGGTTGGAAAGTCCTGTTTAATAGGAACATTTTTTCTGTACAAAGTAAATTGACAGGTTTAAAAATGAAAAAGTTATAAAGATTTAAAAAAAAAAAAATTTGTAGTCCAGGTTGGCCATTACAGTCAAGGTCGGCCATGTTTAAAATTCAAAGGGCATTAATCGTTAAAAAATAAAATAACATGTTTGGAGTTACGGAAAATTGATTCTTTATTGTTTACAGTTTGTAACTTAATGAAATAACAAAATAATAACAATAAACAATATAAAAAAATAAATATAAATAAAAAAAAGTTTTGCACTAAAATATTAATAAAATTAAATAAAAATATTAATAAGATGATCAATTATATTATGACTTATACAGAATTGCAGTTTTTGCAAATGAAGTAGCTCGTCCTCAACTTTGCGCATTTTAAACACATAGTGGCCGACCTTGACAGTAAGTAACATTACCGAATTGTTGTAACCATAAAGAAATACGTTTCGGGATTCGATTTTTTACTTTGTTTTCCTTTCAACCATGAGTCCCACAAATTTTCTGCATACTTGCCTTGACGATTCAATTTGTTTTTTATCTTTTATTAATGGTTTTTCACATTATGCACAAAACTTTTTTTGAGCTTTTTTTGTACCGACGTCACAGAAAACACAATTTTCGATTTTCCGAAAATGTAATTGAACAAAAAGTTAGGTTTCACTAAGACAAGCTTCGACAAAAATGCGCGTAGGTGGCGCTAGTGAACTTGACAAAAAAACGCGAGTGGCCTACCTAGACAGTAGGCCAACCTTGACTACATTCCCCTACTCAAAAAAATTTTATAAAAAATATTTTCTAATCCTTGTTCTCTAAAAAAGCAATTTCTAGTGAAATCTGTTTTCTTAAAAAAAGTTTTTCTAACAAGGTTTGATTTCTAAAAAGAAATTTTTTAAAAATTTATGATTTCTAATATTTATTTTCCTAAAATTTTAAAAATTCTATAATTTTTATAAAAGTTAGAAAATTGTTAAAACATTAAGATTAAGGAATAGAAACTAATTTGCATATTTTTTGTTTCTCAATAAAAATTTTGTTTACATAATTATTAGAGGTGTGCAAAAAGCTCGAAAAGCCGAGCCGAGCCGGGCATCGGGTACCCGAAATTTTCGAGTACCCGAAACATTTGGGTACCCGAATTCACTCGAGTACTCGAATATTTCGGGTACTCGAATGAATTCGGTTACCCGAAATTTTCGAGTACTCGATTTAATTCGAGCTTTTAAATTAAAAAAAAAATTTTTTTTTAAAAAAAATTTAATTAACAATTAATGTAGAAAATTTTGGATTTTCTCAAGGGCTCGAATCAAATCGAGTACTCGAAAATTTCGAGTACCCGAAAAATTCGAGTACTCGAAATTATTCGAGCTTTTTATAAAGCTCGGCTCGGCCCGAGCTCGAACTGCATAGGCTCGGCTCTGCTCGAAAAATGAAAAGCTCGAAAATACCCGCTCGAGCTTCGAGCTTTTTGCACACCTCTAATAATTATATAAGTTTCATTTTGAAAAAGTAGAAAATTTTTTATAAAATTACTAGATATTTCATATTACAATTTTTTGAAAAAAAATAATAATTTGCATAATTTTTACATCAAAATTTCCAAAATTAATTTATTTATAAAACATTTTTTTAAAGAAAATTTTAAATATCTTCAGGGACAAAATTCCTATAATTTCTATTTGTTAATTACTATTTTTAACTAGATTATTTTTAAATTTTGTTAAATTTGCATAATTTTAATTTTTTTTATAATAGATTAACAAAATCTCAAGTATTTTTTTAAAAAATTAAAAAGTTTTCTTAAATTTTATTTTTTAATCGCATAAATACCTATTGGTCGTTATTACAAAAATTGAATATTGTTAGAAAAAATTTTTTTGAAAATTACCTTTATAAGAAAAAGAAATTTTTATAAAATGACCTTTATTAGAAGAAAGAAAATTAGAATTATCACCTTAATTAGAACTTGGGTTAAATTCCCAGTTCCCTCAAATTTATTTCTAAATATTTCTCATCAATTCTAAGTTTCAAAATGCAACAAGAAACGTATAAATAATAGAAATAACGTCAAAGAAGTATCAAATTCAAAAAATTTATATATTATTTATATTCTACAATATTTAATAATTTTTCTGCCTTGAAATATGTTCAATTTTTAAAAATTGTAAAAAATTGTAATTGTAGAAAAAATATACGTTTATCTACAATTACTATATATTACTATCGAAGACCAAAGTGTCTTCATAATTTTTAATTCAAAATAAAATGACACTTCGCACTCTCATATATATTATTCATTGTCCCGGAAAAATACCTATAAATAATCGAAAAGTATATATAGATAAATCCTTTAAACCGTATAAAAAGAAAATCACTCATTGGAAATAGTTTTTCAATCATACATGTACAATATAAAAACATACCGCACAGTCACACGGTAGCATCAAAAAGTAATTTATATCTTATTCATCCCGCACGCATAAGTACCTATAATAGTGGCAAAACTGTCATATATTCCATTTTTTAAGAATATAAAAGACCTCAAAAAAAAATTACTTTCATCTCTCGCATTTTCACTCATCGAACGATCATCGGTATTCCTCGCATCTTTTGCCGACAGCAGAGTGTATAAATATAAAGGAAAAGAAAATAATAATCCCACCCTCAAAAATAGGAATTCCCATGCGTGTGCCGCGCGTTTTAAAGCTCAATCGATTAGTGCCGGCTTATTAAGCATTTTGAATATAAAACATAAGAGAGACTCTCTCTTTTTTGAGTGCAGGTGTCATGACATCGAGAGGCGGCACGCCGTATGTCTTCTTCAAGAGTTCGATACGACGTTAAATAGCTTCAAAATATCTGTCATCGAAAAGGCACAAAAGCAGAAAAAGTCGAGAGAGAGAGTCACTTTTTAAACATCCGACTCATATATATGTCTTTTTCCCCTTTTTCTCTCTCTTTCTTTCTCTTTTTTTTATATGCCTCTCTTAAGAGTCTCTTGCCCTATAATACAGTATAATGAAATATAGAAAAAGGAGAGAAAAAAAGAAAGAGAGAGAGAGAGAGAGAGAGAGAAGGGCATCAATCGAGGGAGACCACTCGAGCGTGAAACGCCAAACTAAACGTCCCTTTTGGTATCCAAATATGAGGCTTCTGTGTATATGCTTTCATACTCACATATACACAATATTTATATATTTATATACAGTATGCAGGGCTCCAACAAGGTCCGTAAATTTTCTTCAAGTCCGTAAAAGTCAGTTTTTTTGGAAAATGATTCATAAAGTCCGTAATTTGATTGAAAAATCACGAAACGTTCATAATTGTACAATATAATTTGGAGAATTTTAGAGAAATTACAAATGATTGCAGAAAAATTCAATTATTCTCAAAGGTAATAAAATTCTTCGCAAAAATTCAATTATGTTAAAAAATTTTAAAAAATTCTGGTAGAAATTTCAATTATTTTTAGAAATAATAAAATTCTTCTTCGAAATTCAATTATTTTCAAAAATTTCTCTCAATTCAATGATTTTTAATATTTGTTATTTTAATCAAATTTTCCAAAAGAATTCAATTATTTACAAAAAATTTAATAAAATTCAACGCAAACATTTAATTATTTCCATAAAATAATAAAAATTTCACAGGAATTCAATTATTTACAAATTTCTTCGCAATAATTCAATTATTTTCATAAATAATAAAATTCTTTACAGGATTTCAATTATTGAAAAAAATATATAATAAAATTCGTTGCTAGAATTTAATGATTTTCATAAATAATAAAATTCTTCACAGGATTTCAATTATTTTTAATGCAATTTTAATCGAATTCCTCAAAAAATGTAATTATTCTTAAAAACTTTACTAAAATTCGTCTAAAGAATTTAATTATTTAAAAATTTGTTGATAAAATTTTTTATGAGACTTTCAGTTAAAATTTTAGATCATAATTAAGTATTAAAAGCATAGCGTGAATTTCTAGAAATAATTGAATTTTGAAAAGGTTTCAAATTAAAATCATTGAAATTCTGAATTTTTTATATTTTTAACAAACAATTCTGTAGAATTAATTTTTTTGAAAAAGTTTAAATGAATTTTTTTAAAAGTTATTTCAAGTTTTTATTTTCTAATACATATTTAATTGAAGAATTTCCGTATAATCGAAATTTCGTAAAATTGAATTGTAAACAAATAGATTTGAAAATTCTTAAGGAACTTTTGCAAAAATTATTAAAATTAATTGATAATTGAATTCCTTCGAAGAATTTTAATACAATTTTTGAAAATAATTACATTTTTCGAAGAATTTACTTAAAATTGTATTAAAAATAATTGAAATCCTGTGAAGAATTTTATAATTTAGGAGAATAATTCAATTCTTGCAACGAATTTTATTAATTTTTTTTTTAAATAATAAATTGAAATTCTGTAAAAAAATTTATTATTTATGAAAATAATTGAATTCTTGTAACGAATTTTGTTACATTTTTTTTTAAATAATTGAATTCTTTTGAGAAATTTTATTAAAATAACAGATTTTGAATTTCAGCGAAGAATTTTATTATTTGTGAAATATAATTGAATTCTTGCAAAAAGTTTTTGAAAATAATAACATTTTTCTAGGAATTTATTTAAAATTGTATTAAAAATAATTAAAAGCTTATGAAAAATTTTATTATTTATTAAAATAATTGAATTCTTACAAAGAATTTTATTATATTTTATTAAATTATGCAATTCATGTGAAAACTGCTATTACTTATAAAAATAATTGAATTCTTGTGAAGGATTTTATTGAAATTTTTGTAAAAAATTTAATTTGTTTTTGAAAAATTTTATTCAATTATTTTTACTAATAATAAAACTCATTGCAGAATTTCAATTATTTTTCATACAATTTTAATCGAATTTCTCGAAAAATGTTATAACTCTAAAATATTTTATTAAAATTGGTCAAAGGAATTTAATTATTTAAAAATTTGTTGGTAAAATTCTTTATGTAAATTTAATTTTGAGAAACATTCAATTATTCAATAAATTATTTACTTTTGTATTTAAATAATAGAATTCTTGTTGAATTTTCTAATAAAAATTGATTAAAAAATTAATTTTAATTAAAATTTTAGATTATAATTCAATAGATATGAAAAGCAATATAGCGTAAATTTTTAGAAATAATTGAATTTTGAATTTAATTTTTAAATTTGAACTTTTTTTGAAAAAGTTTAATTAATTTTTTTATATAATTTGAAGTTTTTATTTTCTAATATGCATATTTAATTGAAGATGTTAGAGATAATTGAAATGTGAAATTGAATATTGTAAACAAATGGATTTGAAAATTGACAAAGAACTTTTTTGAAAATGATTAAAAATAATTGATCTAAAGTAGAATTTTAGATAAAAATTATTGGCAAATAATAATTGAATTGAAATGATGAAAATAGTTTTGAAAAAGTACAGTATTCTTATATTATAAAATAATGATTATATCAATTTGCAAAATTTAATTATTATAAAACACGAAGAAATCTATCACTCCAAGTCGAAGACTAGTAATAATAACAGTATACTGTAAAAAAAGGAAGTTAAATTTAAACTCCCCAGAGGATTTTATAAAAATCACATCCATTTGGGAGTTAAAGCGAATGGAGTGAAAATATACACAATAAAAATAAGAATCAACTCCAAAAGGGAGTTAATTTGATAATTAACTCCCTTTTGGAGTTGATTTTTAATTCGAAAAACTTCACTTCCAACTCCAATGACCGCGTCAACTCCCTAAATTTCTTACAGTGTAGTAGTAGTGGTAATAGTACACTGTAAAAAATTTAGGGAGTTAACGGACTCGGAAGTTGGGAGTTAAATTTTTCGAGTTAAAAATCAACTCCAAAAGAGAGTTAATTTCTAACTCCCTTCATTCAACACCCGCGCGAGTTATTTATTCCTTGGGGAGTTAGCATTTGGGTGTAAAGTTTTAACTCCCGCTTTATCCAACTCCCCTGGCATTAACTCCCCAACGAGTGCGACTTTTATAGAATCCCCTGGGGAGTTAAAATTTAACTCCCTTTTTTTTGCAGTACAGTATACACTGGTAGTATATATTAATTGTATAGTATTAGTATAATAGTATATGAATATAAATTTTCTCTATATATGAGCATTTTGTGTCCACATAGGAGTTAGATGAGATGAGAGAAGAAGCAAAAGGCTGCGTTTTAACAGTAGTGAATCGGTGAGCGCGCAAAAAGGGCATAATGGACCTCGCAGTTAGATAGGTGTACATAATGAGGTTACCGGATAATATGGTGGGGGAAAGAGAATCCCATCCCTGAATGCATCTGCCCCATTATACTACCCTGGGGTACTCTCGAGACCATTAATCCTCGCTAAACGACAGCCATTTTGTACCTAAACTGGATTGCCAACTCTCTAACTGGTTTCCAGGAGGCTTAATAGACTACTCGAGAGCCTATTATATAGGTATATATATATGTATACAAACTCGCGCTCACGGTGTCATTCCCCCATTATATACATATATATATATACACATATCGAATGAGGAGTGTCTTTGAATCGAAAAATGTATATATATATTGGCCTTTTTGGGCACACCTGCTCGCGACCTATTCACGCGCTTAGATATATATTCGCCTTTAATACTGTATAATATACTTGAGTCATACCGAGCAACACGAACTCCTTTATCTTCGGACTTCATTTTCTTTTCGGTGAAGCGCATTTATATGTTTGTTTATTGTAGGTAGAGAGAAATGGTAGACACATTTTACAAATATACTTCCATTCATTTTTTGTCCTTTTTCTCGAGTGTGACGGAAAAAAAATCCGGATGTCATGCTTGTATTACTTTTGTTTGATGTTCGCCTTTTTTGTGTGTGTGTGTGTGGAAGAAGATTTTTATCATATCTTGCGCACGTTCGAGAATTAGGGAGGGGGATTTCAGCTGCTTTTGAGCGAAAGATGGAAATTTTTTAAAAGATATTTGATGAATGAGATTTTTATAAATTGGGATTAATTATTATAAAGTCCTTTACATTTTTTTATTTTGGAAATAAAATTTTCATAATATTCCAAAAAGGAATAGTATTTCGCAAAGGAATATTTTTGGAAGAGAACATTTTTTCAAAAGAATACCTCTTCTAAAATAATATTTTTCCCTAGGAATATTTGCTTAATGGAATATTTTTCCAAAGGAACACTTTTGCATCTTTTTTGAAGGAATATTTTCCCAAAGGAATATTTTTTAAATGAATACTGTTCCAAAAGAATATTTTTCCCAAGGAATACTCTTCCGAAATACTGTTTTTCCAATTAAATATTTTTCTAAAGCAATGCTCTTCCAAAAGAATATTTTTCTCTATGAATATTTGCTTAAAGGAATATTTTTTCCAAAAGAATTTTTTTTTTTTTTTTGAAGGAATATATTTTCTCAAAGAAATATTTTTTTTAAGGAATCTTTTCCCAAAGAAATATTTTGTAAAGGAATACTGTTCATATGAAATATTTTTCCAAATGAATATTTTTTTAAAGGAATATTTTTTAAATGAATACTGATCCAGAAGAATATTTTTATCAAGGAATATTTTCTTGAAAGAATTTTTTTTCTAAATGAATACTTTTCCAACAAAATTTTTTTTCAAGTAAATATTTTACCAATAGAATATTTTTCTAAAGGAATAATCTTTCAATGGAATATTTTTCCAAAAGGATATATTTTTCTAAGGGAATATTTTCTCAAAGGAATATTTTTTAAATGAATTCTCTTCCAAAAGAATATTTTTTAAAGAAATATTTGACCAAACGAAGTTTTTTCCAAAGGAATACTCCTCTAAAAGAGTATTTTTTCAATTGAATATTTTTCTGAAGGAATACTTTTTCAAAAAATATTTTTCTAAAACAATGCTCTCTGAAAAGTATATTTCCAAAGAAATACTCTTCTAATGAAATTGTTTTTCAAAAGAATATTTTTCTGAAGAAATATTTTCTTAAAAGAATATTTTTTTAAATGAATACTCTTCCAAAAAAATATTTTTTTTAAATAAATATTTGACCAATGGAATATTTTTCCAAATATTTTTCCACTTCTGTAAAAATTTACAAAATTAATGTAATATTCCTGCAGCATTCCGAAGTATGCCTAATCATTTTTAAATATTCCCACTTATTATTTAAATATAATGTTAACGTAGTATTTTTCAATTATTAATTCTTACAATTATTCTTCGAATTTCAAATAATATTCCCTAAATATTCCAAAAAATTATTCATCTATTATGCTTGTCAGGGAAATAATAGTAATAATTATAATAATAATATTAATAATAATAGTAGGTATCAATAGAAAAAACAATAATGAAAATAAAATCAATGAAAATAATAATAACAGGCATAAGATAATACAGTTCCCTATATGTAATACAACGGAATTGAGCGTTCGTTATTTTCTGTCTGACTAAATATTGACTTGAACCACTTAATTATGCAAATCGATCTTGCGCAATATTTCCGATATCGATATAATGATTTAATAAATAATGAAGAACTTGTTAACAATTCTGTTTGTTAAAGGTCCCTTGTAATATATATCGAAAAGCGAAATATCCTGCGGTTTTTCTTTTGGTCTATTCTAATGAGATTTAGGTAAGCGGATTGACTTGAAACTGGAAATTCAAAGCATTATTCCCCTTTCGTTTTCCCCCACGGGACCTGCTGTCATTTTCTCTGATACCGACAGCTTTTCCATCGGATTAGTTAAATCCTAAAATATATTTCACAACCTTCAACATGGTAATATGTATATATATATATATTTTTTTTGAATTTGCAAAAGAAAAAAAAATTATTCGCAATTATTATCGATTGTATATTTCTTATTTATCCAAAAACACTAGTACGTATAAGTAAATAATTCAACAAATAAATACTTATTATGTTGTTTACCAGAAAATATAGATAGCTATTAAATTATAATATACATACAAATATTAAATGTGTATATAAATCAAGTATATTATTAAGATGTATAATAAAATACAGAGATTTAGAAATCCTCATCGATAATTTAATTGTAATTGATAATGTAATTATTATAAATATTAAATGTATACAGGTTGTCTTACAAGACTGTCAATAATCTTATCTGCCTTTGAGTGTATACTCTATTATCAAGAATCTTGAGAGAGATTTATAGGCATAAAAAATTGAGATATGTACTATAATATATATATGCGCGCATACGCAATGAAGATAACACTTTGAATACATTAATTTCCCCATGACAATACTTCAACTTATAATGGGACATTTTTTCGAAGGGAAAATAATGATAAATTTATGAGTTGAGGTTAATTTAATGATTTGCTAGTACATAGCCAGTATTATGAGATAAATTTTGTGCTATAGTAAATCTATTTAGAAAAGTCAGACACAATTCGTTACTAAACTGTATATGGCAGTTTATTTAATAGAAAATGGTAAAATAGTAGAAATAAGTATCAAGCCAATTTTAAGCCAGGATTACGCCAGTAGATGGAAATTTTTTTTAGTATCGAGTAAAATATATATTAATTAATTATTGATTATACTGATTTTTTAAAGCTAAATTCTGGTTGCATATGTTATACTAAATATGCCAACTTTCGAAAAATGGTTGTATACTAGCTAAATACTGGTAATCATACAATTGAAATATTATTCAAAACTGCGTATTCGTTAACTGACTTGGAAATTAATTTCCATCAGTATATACTATTTAGCATAGAGTTTATTCGAACATGACAGTAAGCTAAATAGAATTTCAAAACTGGTTACAAACTGGCTTGAAACTGGTAATTATTATTTAATCAAATTACTTTTCGATAATATTCAGAAATATATCTAGTATTGTTATTACGACTTCTAGTACTTAATTGCAATTAGTATTTCATTACAAGTTCGCAATTAAAAACAAAGATGAATTTTTAATACTGGTTAAAAACTGGCTCAAAACTGGTAGCAGATATCCTTTCGCTACGAGTCAGTATGCAATCAAAGTATTTAAATATATAAACATTCCGAGTCAAATAAGATAACATTTTACTTAAAACTATAAAATAAATTTTTTCAAAACTATAAAACATGAAGATATCGATAACTCCGAGTCTTCAACTCGAATAGTCATCGATTTCTTCATGTTTTATAATAATTAAAAATGACCGCGTAATAAAATCATTATTTTATTTTATAACAATATTGTTACTGTAAATTTTTCAAAATTATATTCCTTCATTTCAATTTAAATTTATTATTATTTTTCACAATTTTTAACTAAAATTCTTCTTTAAATCAATTATTTTTAAAAATTTTAGAAAAAATTCATTTTGAGAATTTTTAAATTCATTTGTTTACAATTCAATTTTATGTGAAATTTCGATTATTTTGAGAAAATTTTTGAAAATAATTGAATTTCTGCGAAAAATTTTGATAATTTTCAAAATAATTCAATTTTTGTGGTGAAAAATTATGAAAATAATTGAATTTTACAAAGAATTTTATTAAAATTTCAAAACATAAATGAATTTCTGGGAAGAATTTTGTTATTAAACACAATATCAACAATAAATACATAGATCAACAATAGATCATAGATCAACAATAAATATTTCCATCTTCTATATTAAACACAATAATTGAATGCTTTGAAAGAATTAAAATTAAAATTTAAAAAAATAATAATTCTGTAGATATTGTTATAGTTAAAAGTATGAAAAATCAAATTTTCAAAGATTTTATGTCAATATTTATTAGAAAATTCTACGAGAATTCAATTATTGAAATACGAAAATAAATGAATTATTTAATATTGAATTAATTAAGAATTTATTTATCAACAAATTTTTAAATAATTGAATTTTTCGACGAATTTTAATAACATTTTTACGAATAATTTAAAATAATTGAATTGATACGAATAACTCCATTTTATAAAGATTTACAAAAATAATTAAATTCTAGCAACGAATTTTATTAAAATTTTTAAAAATAATTTAATTCTTACGATGGACTTTAATAATTTTTTTTTAAATAATTAAATTCTAGCGAAGAATTTTTAAATAATTGATTTCCTTCGAAAAATTTTACGAAAATTGTATTTGAAAATAGTTAAATTCTTGTTAAAATTTTATTATTTATGAGAATAATTGAATTCCTAAAAAGAATTTTTGAAAAAATTATTATTGCGAAAAAGTTCATAAAAAATTTGTAAATTATTGAATTTTTGAAAAGAATTTTATCAAAAAATTTGATAATAATTGAATTTCTTCGAAGAATTATATATTATTTATGAAAATAATTGAATTTTTGGGAAGAATTTTATTAAAATTTTTGATAATCCTGATTAAATTCTTATGAAGAGTTTCTTTGAATGCTTTCGAAAAATGTGATTAACATTTTTTTTTTAAATTAAATTCTTTAATGAAATTTTATTAAAATTGTATTAAAAATAATTGAATTTTTGCAAAGAATTTGACTATTTATGAAAATAATTGAATACCTTTGAAGAATTTTGTTATTTCTCTATTAAAGAATTGCATGTTTTCAAGAATTTTATTAAAATTTTTGAAAATAATTAAATTTTGGAGAAGAATTTTAATATTTATAAAGATAATTAAATTTTTGATGAGAAATTTAAAAAATTTTTGAACATAATTGAATTTCCGCAAAGAATTTTATTACTTTACAGAATAACACAAGAATTCTGTTTTCACAAAACTGGCTGACGGACAATATAAAAAAAAAAACTGGTCCGGAACTGGCTAAATACTGTCAAATTTTGAGGAAACTATTTTTAAACATAATTTTGTAAACAAGTACTCGTTAAAAAACTACAAATCCGCATAATAAAGATTTTATCGAAAATAAATATTTAAACTTCCTTTTGACACTTATCTAAAAAGTAAATTAATTGACTAATTAATTTATACAAATTAGAAGATTAATTATAAATTCCTGAACCGGTTTATCAGGAAAATATATTCATAAGAAAGGGCATATAGTTTTAACGTTTAAAGTGAGCGTGACCTGGGAGCTAAAAATCCATAATTTGTTAGACTGCATTCTTTCTTTTGGAACAAAAATTTTCTTTCTTTTCCGCTCTCTTTTCCTCCTTTTTCCACTTTTCTTCTTCTTTTTCTTACTTTTCTTTTTTTTTCTTATACTCTTCTTCTTTTTTTCTCTTTTCTTATTTCTTTTTCTCCTTTTTCCTCTTTCTATTTCTTTCTCTTTTCTTCTGTCTTATCGTCTCTTTTTTCTCCTCCTCTTCCTTTTCTTCTTTCTTTTTGCCTCTCTCTTTTTGTCGCCAAATAAGATTTTGATACGTCAATCAGCAATTTCTCATGAGGAGGCTCGAGATTCGGATATTAATAACGCATAGCTTCATCCATCTAATTCTAGCCGAGAGCATATTCTGTCTCTCTCTCTCACTATATACTTGGAAGCCATCAATCCAAATGGACAACTAGGGCCCAATAACCAGAATTGCCAATCAATTCGCGCATTGCGCGCCCGGGAATTAGACAATTAGGAGTCGTCACGTTCTATCCATCCCTCTCCGGTTTCTCCGTGTCACTGTATATACATATATATATAAATTCCCTTGCCTCTCTCCGCAATATAATATATCCCCCCCCCCCCATCACCCACCGGCTGGTTTCGTCTCTCTTGTCAGTTCCAAGTTGGGCGCGCTGGAATCGCTTGTACGAAGGGGAAGCAAAGGCATACTTACGGAAGTTTCAATTTCCCGCGCGTCCGATTGGTCGACATAGATCAACTGACACGCCCCTCACTAAAGTACCCGGCAGTCGCGCAAACGTGTTCGTATTGGTCCGCATTCACCGCTTACTGGATCTCCGGCTTTTGCGGGGGCGGTGCAGCATCAGCAACACCGATGCTCGGGCTTTCCGCTCCCGGAGCAGGGACCTGGTAATCAGTGCCGTTTCCGCGGCAGTAGCGGCTACCACGCGATTTTACATAACCCTTTTGACCCTAATTTGTTTTATTTCTTTTTTTTCCGTTTTGCGGAATCCTCTCATATGATTCCGTCCTTTTTCGTTGTTTTCAATTTTTCATTTTAGGCTCTATAATTACAATTGTGCTTCGTGGAATAGTGTTATCGCTAAAAACAGGATTGAAGTGATTTTCCCGTAATTTGGGGACAAATTTTTACTGCGATGATCCAAAATGTTTGAAGGAGCTTACTAAATAAGATTAAAGAGATTTACTGATCTGGAAAGGATTACTGTTGATGATTCGAATGATGATGCGAAAGGAATACTGATTATGGTGATTTGAAAGGAGTAATGATGATTTGAAAGGATTGACAATTGAAAAGGATTTAATCTTGAAGAGGAATATTGATAATAGAAAAGGATTGATGATGAAAGAAACCGGCGATTGTTGGTATGTTTAGGGATTTGGCGAAATGATTCGCTAAGAGAAAAAGAGGACCTTTTGTCATGTGACAAAAGTTAACAAGTGGGTGTTTTTTTGGTGTTATTGTTAAGGAATGAGATCAACTTGTCGCGAGTCTTGATAGTGATTTTTGTCAGCGGTGCTGATGGACATCGGCGTAGGTGACGATCGGCAGGAATGAGTAGAGAAGGAACGGTAATGCAGGAGCCGGAGGCCTATGAGGATATGGATATGGCTACCGCGACGTCAGCATCCTCGACATTAAAGCCCCGCAGTGGGAAAATAAGTTTTAGCGTTGATTCGCTGTTGAGCAGTACGAAGAAGTCGCCGACGGCTGCGTTCGGCCGAAGGGACTCGGAGTCTGATCGACTCGAGGCGGACAAGAATTTTGAAATGGAGGCGAGATATCGTGAATTGCTCCTGGAGCAACAACGTCTTCAGAGTAGAGAACTTTTGGCGAGATTGAGTCCTCATGGTGTGGCGGCGTTTGGTCATCATCATCATCATCAGAGGACGTCAATGTCCGAGCATCATCGGCAGGAGATGTTGACTGTTAAGGATTTTTCGAGGACCAATCATGATAAATCATCGTCGCCGATCAGAATTGAATTGGAGCAGAGGGACCAGGACGATGGGAGCGGTTGTGTCTCGCCGGATAGTAGAATTAATAATGAACTTAGTAGGCGGGAGAGGCAGGAGGAGGACAGGGTTTTAAATCGATCGGTGTCGCCAATTCGAAGGGAGTTTGACGACAGGAGTGATTCGGACGCGAATCGATCACTCGAGGGTGATAGAACGACGGATCATCTCGATGAGGAGCACGAGATGAGAAGTGTGGGACAGAGCGAGGATTTGAATGTGATGGACTCGGACTGTGAACTTGAGAGGGACTTAGAATTGGGGAGTCAGGAGAAGGAGAAATCAAGTCCCGTGGTTCCCCAACCAATACACCCCGGGGTGCAAAGGTCCTCGGGGCCTTACCTTGGACACTCGGGGGGTCCCGGGTGGAATCCCGCAGGATTTCCGCATTCACTTGCCGGGTTCGCGTGGCTACCCCCACCCCCACATACGCACAATCATCATGGACACCTTTACACGTCACATGGAGGACCCACGAGTCCTAACGGTGAGTTTTCCGCATTTTGTTTTCAACTCATCTTTCTTTACCATTGCTGGTCAAATGATTCTTTATTCCCCATCTGTCTTTGTTTTCAAATCATTTTATTTCTCTTCTGTCGAAAAAACCAAGGCAAATGCCATAGTACTCCTAATTTCTAGTCTTAGAAATCTATTATTAAGAAAGTCCAAGATGCTAGTACTCCTAAATTCAAACCGTTTTATAAACACAATATTAATACTGAAAAATCCTATAACTGAATAACAACTAAAACGAAATTTTTAGTTGTTATTCAGTTAGGATTAAAGTATAAAATCCGTAGCCGTTGCAGGTTCTGCATTTTCCATTCGCAAACTTTAAAACCTTGAGAATATTTGTTTTCAATTACTTTCCAATTACTTGAACATCCATTAAAATTTACAGTAATTGTAAAGTAATTTTCGAACTTTAGAAAGTTATATCAACAAACTAGGCGTCTTTTGAATAATTCATCATAACTCCGCCGCAAAAGCGAAACAGGAAAGTCGAAAAATTTTTATATCCTCCGCGGTATATAAATACCTGGCGCTCACGTTATTTGGATAATTGGACATTTTACAAATTCCCGATTATTAAGAAATGAAAGAAACGTATATTTTCTTGCGCCGCTCATTGCAATATAGTTCATTGTATATACAATTTATATCGCGGACACAATAAAGCGTTTGACATATGGTCCATAATGATAATGGCCAAGCATCAAAATACATGTACATACATATACACAAACATAGATTCGTAAATCGAATTTAATTATGAATAATATATATGAAGTCGCGCAATTATGCGCACTATCATCATTGGCGACATATTTGCTTATTTCATATTATATATATGACACTTTTATAACTAACGATCAATTACTATACAATCTATTGTACAGTCTATTTATCGTATACGTATTTTTATCCCATTTTTTTTCATAAATTATACTTTATGAGATTTTTATATTTTTACGAATCATAATCTATAATTATTGTATATTAATTATTCTATATAATAACGTGGCATGAAGAAAATCATTATAGAGAGAGAGAAAATTTTCTTCTTCATTGTTTATAATTGGAACAAGTTGCATATATAGAAGAACAACTATAACACTTGAATGCGCGTTGTTTACGGCTAAACATATATATAAAATAATGTCATTTCGCTTAACAAATCTAATGATTTATTGATTGTATATTACGTCGCATGTGAGTTTATATACAATCTAAAGCGACTTTGTTGTTGCGATCATCAATTTAGAAATACACACATGAGTAAATGGTGCCATTTATCTTATTCAAAACTATTTTTATCTAATTAACTGCAACATTGGTGCGGTTTTTATCGTTTGGATTCATCTTGCGGAAGGTTAATTTAATTAGTTTGCGGTTTAATTTTAAAATTGACAGTCATTAAAAGGATATATATTTTTGACGTTTATCTGAATTGTGATTGCGTTGCAATGAACTGTCTTTTTATTCATGAACTTTTTTTTATTCAGTGACTATCATTAATTTAAAGTATTAGTATTATTAAGTAAAAACTGTTATTTGTCGTAATTGTTAGTTTTTAATTAATCCGTTAATTGAAATTATTGTTTGTTGATAATCATTCGTTATTTGTAGTTATTATTTTTAAATTAATCCATTGGTTAAACTGTTAAAATTAACTTTAGACTAAAACTATTATTTATTAAAACTATACTATTAGTTGAAACTACCAATGAACTGAAACTATCATTAACTGAAACTACCATCAGTTGAAATTGACAATTGGTTGAAACTAGTTTTCCTTAAAACTACCATAAGTTGAAACTGTTATTTATTAGGTCAACAATAGTTTATCATTGCGATGGTATCTAACTACCAATTTACTAAAACTACGATCAGTTAGAACTGTTATTTATTGAGACAACAATAATTTCAGGGCTCGGATTGTGCGATTTTTTCGACTTTATTTATTTATATATATATTTTTTTTTCAACTTTTGAACAAGGTGACAATTGTTTATATTAGACTTAATATTTATTTATTTGAAATTCATGTGCATTGCGCAATTTGAAAATTAGTGTTGCTGTCGACAATTTTTCTATATAATAGTTGATCCCGATTTTCCTAGACAATCGTTCGCGAGTCACGCGCGCAATGGGTAGCCATGTTTGCACTAAGCGAGGCATCCAACCAGTCAGACTCGTTTCGAGGAAGCTCTAACGAGTGACACTTGCGGCACCTGCGGACACGAAAATAAGAACATTGTCGCTACTCCTGCTTTGCTATAAAGGTTCCAATCTATAAAGCTATATGCGTTTCTGTTCGTCGAATCTCGAGAACATTTATCCAACATCCCACTATTGTTCTTTAATCAGTCATTCTTGGGTGTTTAACTGATTTTCTTTTCATATGGGTACACGCGCATGTGTGGGAATATGTTTTGATATTAGATAAATAGAAATTGTCCTGTACTGAAAATCAAAGATTTTAAAATCTTTTAATTTAATTCTTCGTTATTCTGGGTTGCAACAAAAATTTCATTTTATTTTTTCTTGACTTTCAGACAGAATTTTTCACTTTTTTCTTGACTCTACAAAATATTCTGATTCACTCCAAAAATTATTATAGATACTCAAAAAAATGTTGTAATTCTTTTATTTGCAAATTTCTGAAATTATACGAAAATATCAATAACTTCTTTTATAAATAAATATTTAATCATTATTATTTTTCCATATGAATTAAGATTTTCAAAAATTTTATATTTTAAATATCTTGAAATTTGATAATTTATCAAAATTGCTAAACTTTAACTACTTTAAAATTATTTTCAATATTTTCAATTCAATTTTCTGAATTGAAACTAAAATTCTTCTCTATAATTCAATTATTTTTAATGATATTTAGAGAATTCTATAAAAAACCTTATATATTGTTTAAAATTGTTAGTATTCCTTATTTATTCAATTTTTGAATGTGAAATTGTTAGGTAAAAATATTTATTTATTTTTTACATTATAGTTATTTTATATTTTAGTTGTTTCTTATTTATTCAATATTATTATTATTTCACATTTACTAAAAATCATTATTATTTTCTTTTTATTCAATTTTTGAATGTTAAGTTATAAGACAAAAAATTCTATTTATTTTCTAAATTATAAATTTTATAATTTTTTTTAAAGATTCCACTGCTTAATTATCTAATATTTCAAAACTTGAAAACTTTAATAACTTATAATTAATTGTCCTATTTTCTACATATGTATATACATATATATTTAAACAATATTGTTTTTGTATAAAATTTGCTGTCCGCAGACAGTTATTTAAAATTTTCTATAGTTAGTGAATCATATATAACTTTCACGATATTGCACAACTCTTGCAAATATACAATATGTCCCCTTTGTCTCACGAACTTTGCACTGATTACTGCCACTGAAATTATCATAGTAGGTGCATATCGAAACACAAAATCAACATGCACTTCCCATGAATAAGCAGTAATTGTTATCTTGTTACAGAAATTTTTTTTTTTCATTTTGCTTTTCTTTTTGTCAAAATTATTTTTATAGAAAGGGAATTTTTTCATTCTGTAATTTTTATTTACTCAAATTTTATTCATTCAAATTTTTTAAACCAATCAAACAATAATTTAATACTTTTTACTTTTATTTTCCTCTTTTATAAGATTGTTCATGTTTTAAATAAATAAGTAAACAATAATAATATTTATTTAATATTCGTATTTAGGCCTTTTTATTGCAAAATAATTAATAAACGATTTCTTTGGGGAAAAAAACATGAGATATTCCTGTTTCTTAATGTTTTTGTAGATAATTCTCACTTTTTTCTTTTGGAAATAATTTGCACACGGAGAAAAAGGAATAGTTGACACATCCAGATACATGGATATCACAGCCATATTATATTGAAAAATACGGGATATCCATAGTTAAGGTTGCTCCATCCATATTCTATGGCTGGCTGTATATTGTTGGAGCAGCAAAAGATCTATATGGTTGGGTGATCCATAGTAATGGAAATGGAAAACAAAAAATTGGAATCACTCAATTAATTAAATTCAATGTCACTTGAGATATTTTATATACATTTTTGTTAATTAATACACACCACTTATTGAATAACCGCATATTTACGAAATAAATTATTAAGCGATGGGGGAGACACGAACCCTAGACCTAACGCATACTAAACACTAACGCTATCCACTACACTATACACGCAACTACAATATTTGAGCATATAATATTCCTTATATACTCTACACATATTTCATGAAAATGAATTTACATAAAAACTAATAGACAATAACGATAATAAATAATGAACAATTATAACACTATTTATACACAATAAACTCACAACGTGATTATATAGACGTGACAGGAAACCGACGCGACGGACAAATTGAGACGACCATTTTTAAATGGATGCCATGATAATGAATTGCGCGCAACATGTATCGAAATTTTGAACTAACTATGGATCTCCCAACCAAAGTTTATATGGATGAGGCAGCCATATGTGAAAATCCATAGCATGAATTGTAAGCCCAACCATGCCTATGGATGTCACATCCATATTTGATTCAACAATATAATATGGCTCCTTCATCCATTGAATATGGAATGTGCTTCCATTCTGAAAGTTGTCTCTTCCATTGAATTGGATAACACAACAATATTCTGCTCAACAATATTTTTATGGATATCTCTTCCAGACCTTTTCTTTCCGTGCATCAATTCTATTTCATAATTTCAATTGTTTCAATAAAATTCAAAGTTTTTTAAAATAAAGGAAAAAAATGTTTATAAATTCTATTTGTCATTTACAAATTTTAATTGAATATGAAATTGAAAGTTTTTCAATTTTTAGAAAATAAAGGACAAAATTTTATTGAAAAAAATGTTCTGTTAAATTTATTTACGAATATCTTTAAATATAAAATTATTCGAAAACAATAATTTCTTTTTTAAATAATATTTTAAATATTTAATTATTTTTTCATAGAAATTAAGATTTTCAAGAATTTCAAATTCAAACCTTTTTGAAATTAATCAACCTTAAAAATATTGTTATAAAACATGAAGATATCGATTGCTCCGAGTCGAAGACTCGGAGTGATCGATTTCTTTATGTTTTATAATAATTAAAGAGGATCGAGTGTTAAAATAATTATTTTATATTATAAGAATATTGTTACTGTAACTTCTTAAAAATTATTTTCATATTGTATTATCATCTAAAATTGAAACTAAAATTCATTTTCAAATTAATTTTTATTGGAAAATTCTACGAGAATTCAATTATTTAAATACAAAACTAAATTATTTATTGAATAATTGAATGTTTCTTAAAATTTAATTCTTATAAAAAATTTTATCAACAAATTTTAAAATAATTTAATTCTTTTTGGTAATTTTATTAAAATAGTAGATATTAAAAATCATTGAAATGAGAAAATTTTTTGAAAATAATTGAAATTTTGACAAGAATTTTATTAAAATTTTTGAAAATGATTGAATTTTGAAGAAGAATTGTTTTATTTATAAAGATAATAATTGGGTTTTTGTCGAGAATTTTTTTGTAAATTTTGAACACAATTGAATTTTGTGATAAGAATTTTATTACTTTCGAATTTTTGAATTTTCTACAATTTTTAATTATTTTTTTATGAAAATAATTGAATTTCTAAAAAAAATTTATTATTTATGAAAATAATTAAATGTTTGCGTACAATTTTATTAAAAAAATTTTCTAAATAATTAAATTCTTTTTGTGAAATTTTATTAAAATATAGTAGATATATTGAAAATTATTGAAAAGAAGAAAATTTTTTGAAAATAATTGAAATTAGGACAAGGATTTTATTGACATTTTTGAAAATTATTGAACTTTGGGGAAGAATTTTGTTATTTATAAAAATAATTGGGATTTTGACGAGAATTTTTTTAAAATTTTGAACATAATAATTGAATTTTATTACTTTTAACCCGGCGAGTATGTGGCGCGTAACTGTTACACCGACTATGTGGTGGGCATGACATACCCAGACTGTAAATTTGCTTATAAATGCTACATATGGCTATATTAAGTTAATTTCTGGTTTTATATTATAAAAAGGCATGTATTAAAATGTATTTTCTTAATTATTTATTTATTTATGATAACAAAAACAAGTCTTTGTCTTAATATTTATCATATGATTAAATAAAACAATAAAATATTTAAACTTTTATAAAATGAAATTTTCACTTTTATAAAGTTAGGACTTTAAACAGTATAGAATAAGAAGTATAATACTGCTTTTTAGAGTATATTACGATTCAATTTTCTTTCATTCAAAGGCAAAAAAGTCTCCCATGTTGTGCACATATAGGCAAAATGTTATGCTAAAATGAAGTTTACGTCCAAGTAATTTAAGACATAATTTGCACAACACTATCACCACATCAACATCTTCTCTTATGAACCCATAACTTCAGCTACTCGAAGTGCCAAAACGATATAGTGAAAATTTTTGGATTTAATAAGGTTTAAGTAAGTGTGGGGCATCACATACCCAACCACATACTCGCCGGGTTAAAAGTAATTGAATTTCTGCAATTATTTGTAATTTTTCCAAAATTGAATTTTTTTAGTTGTTTCAACAAAAATTTGATTTAAAAATTTTTAAGTTCAATTATTTTTAAAATTGCTAATTTAAAAAAAAAGGAAGCAAGAAGTTAGCAATTGTTGCTATAGTATTAATAATAATAATACAGAAAATGGTAAATAAACCAATAGATAGAAGCAAATAAAAAAATAATAAAATTAATGAAAATAGTAATTTAAGTATAGAATACAAAGTTTTCTCTGAGTCGTTTTAAAAAAATTTTAAAAATGACTCAAATCTTTCAAATTCCATCCTTAATTCATTCCGTAAGCGATGGCAACACACATTTTTCACACTTTTGCAACATTTTTTTTCCATTAACAACATTTTTGCGTTAAACATACATGCGTACGTATATATAGTGAAATGACAGAATTTCCATAATTAAAACTGGTCTGAAAGTATTTATCCTTTTAAGGCGATATAACAAAATTATCATATACATAGTTTGCCCGCATTACGTTTAAAAATGAATCCATATAGTGCTCGCAAAAAGGGGAATGAATCGTGATTATTTATTAACATATGTACGCACAACAATGTCTTTTTGATACAATTAATATGAAAATACGAACATTAAAATATATTTATGCCTTATATTCTTCTTTCATGCGTGAAGAAAAAAATTGTTATTTTCCATCATTACTTAAAAAGACCGCAGGTGTTTATGTACACCTAAATGTTTAACATAAGGTAAAGTGCGCGCGATCATTAACGAAAGAGTTTATAGTGCACAACTCATTTCCAATATAAAGGGTGCCGTGTGTGCATTTTTAATCGCGCGAAAGGACATCTCAAGGCGTAAACATTCGCATTTACATTCACGCCCCGACGAAGAACTACTCTTTATTCCTGTGAAACACCACGGAATCGACCTTATAGCACCTTAACTGGTAAACGCGTTTGCTCGCATGAGTGGAATTCGTTTAATGCTACCATCTCACGTATATGTATATATATACATTCGAGAGACGAATTTATATCAGGGTTATACCACAAAAATTTTATTTTCTTTTTTCCTCGCACTTTTCCCTGATTTCCAGACAAAATTTTCACTTTCTCCCTGCGACACTAAAGAATATTCTGATTCACTCTGGAAAATAATTATATACACAAAAAAAATGTTCTATTACATTTACTTACGAATTTCTTTCATTGTAAAATTATTCAAAAACAACAATAACTTCTTTTTTAAATAAATATTTAATCAGAATTTTTTTTCTATATAGGAATTAAAATTTTCAGAAATTTAAAATCCAAACCTTTTTGAATTTTAACAACTTATAAGAATATTTTTATAAAACATGAAGATATCGATCATTCGATATCACTCGATATCGGAGTTATTGATATCTTCATGTTTTGTAATAATTTAAATTTCCATAAAACTTTTCAAAAAAAAAAAAAATTAAATTATTTACAAAATTTTTAATAAAATCTCTCCCAAGAATTTAATTATTTTTACAAGTAATAAAATTTTTCACATGAATTCAATTATTTAAAAAATGTAATAAAATTCATTCTGGGAATTCAATTATTTTCATAAATAATAAAATTTTTCATAAGATATCAATTATTTTTAATACAATTATTTTAAATAAATTATATATCATGTTTTATAATAATTAAAGATCACCGAGTAATAAAATAATTATTTTATATTATACGAATATTGTTATAGTAAGTTCTTCAAAATTATTTTCATTATTTCAATTCAATTTTTATTTTCTACGATTTTTAACTAAAATTCTTCTTTAAATCAATTATTTTTAATAATTATTGAAAAAGTCCTTTGAGAATTTTCAAACTCATTTGTTTACTATTCAATTTTACGAAATTTCGATTATTCTGAAAATTCTTCAATTACAT
The DNA here is from genome assembly GCF_015476425.1 of Leptopilina heterotoma. Taxonomy (NCBI): domain Eukaryota; kingdom Metazoa; phylum Arthropoda; class Insecta; order Hymenoptera; family Figitidae; genus Leptopilina; species Leptopilina heterotoma. The sequence goes on from NW_025110813.1 coordinate 2,046,422, forward strand.
ATTTATTAGAAAATAAAAAATTCAAATTAATTTTAAAAGAAATTCAAATAAACTTTTTCAAAAAAATTAATTCTACATTACTGTTAGTTAAAAGTATTAAAATTTTAGATTTTCAAAGGATTGGGGTACAAAAGTTCCAAAACGGAAGTTCCAATCGAAAAATTCCAAGAAAAAAGTTCCAAAATGAAAAGATCCAAAATTTATTTTTCCAAAGTACAAAAGTTCCAAAGTCCAAAATGTCCAAAATATAAATTTACCAAAGTGTGAAATTTCCAAAAAAAAATTTCCAAAATAAAAAGTGTTGAATTGTTAAATAAGTGAAAAGTATTGGAGTTGTTTGAAAAAATAAGGCATCTCCAATATTTCACATTATTTTTTCTATCTGAATGCTTGTAATACAGAAATCCTTCGATATGTAAATAATTTTTTTCCGACTTGTATTAATTCTACCATAATTAAAATTTACAATTTAATATAATTTCACTGTTCACTATTTTATAGTTTAAATAAAATTTTAAATTAAAATAAAATTTTTAATTTTACTAATTTACAATTTAATTAATATAATTTCACTGTTCACTATTTTATAGTTTAAATAAAATTTCTAATTTTACTAATTTACAATTTAATATAATTTCACTGTTTACTATTTTTAAATTTGAAAAAAAAATTTTAATTTCACAACATAATTTTGGAATGAGCACACGTTAAATGAAATTTTTGATTTGAAATTTAAAAAATAAAAAAAAACAATGTTTGGAAAAAACGACTATTGGAAAAATAATACTTTGGTAAAAATGGCCTTTGGAAAAATAATACTTTGGAAAAAATATCATTTGGGAAAATAATAATTTGGATCCTTCGGAATTGGAACTTCTGTTTTGGAACTTTTGACTCCATACCTTTCATCAAAGAATTTAATTAGAAAACTTTGGAAAATTCAACTATTTTTAAAAATTCAAATGCCTTCATTATTTAGATATTATTTTTAACTCTTTTCTCTCTTCGTGCGTTTATATTTAATTATTATTATCATGAAGATGAAGATATTGATCACTCCGAGTCGAAGACTCGGAGTTATTGATATCTTCATGTTTTGTAATAATTTAAACATCCATAAAATTTTTCGAAAAAAAAATTAAATTATTTACAAAAATTTTAATAAAATCCTTCCCAAGAATTCAATTATTTTTACAAGTAATAAAATTTTTCATAGGATTTCAATTATTTTTAATACAATTTTAAATAAATTCCACAAAAAATGTAATTATTTTCAAAAATTTTTTTCAAGAATTCAATTACATTTCACAAATAATGAAATTCTTTGTTGAAATTTAAATATTATCAAAATCAACTATTTTCATAAAATTTCTTAAATGAATTCAATTTTTAAAAAAATGTAATAAAACGCATTGCAAGAATTCAATTATTTTCATGAATTATACAATTCTTTACAGAATTTTAATTAGTTAAAAAAAAATTCAATAAAAATTCGTTATAAGGATTTAACTATTTTCATAAATAATAAAACTCTGCAAAGGACATCAATTATTTAAAACCAATGTAATAAAAATTCTTTATAAGAATTCAATTATTTTCCTAAATAATAAAATTCTTCTTAGGATTTTAATTATTTTTAATATAATTTTATGTAAATACTTCGAAAAATGTTATTATTTTAAAAAATATTCAAAAATCAATTATTTTTTAAAATTCATGCTATAATGCTTTTAATATTCAATTATTATGTTAAATTTTAACTAAAATTCATTTTTAAATCAATTTTTATTAGATAATTCTACCAGAATTCAATTATTTAAATACAAAAATAAATAATTTATTGACTAATTGAATGTTTCTTAAAATTGAATTCCCATAAAGAATTATATCAACAAATTTTTAAATAATTGAATTCTTTTGAAGAATTTTAATAAATTTTAATAAATAAATAAATACTTCCTCTATGAGGAAGTAAAAATAATTGAAATTCAGCGATGAGTTTTATTATTATTTATGAAAATAATTGACACCCTTTAAAAAATTGTATTATTTATGAAAATAATTAAATTATTGCAATGAAATTTATAAAAAATTTGTAAATAATTGAATTCCTGTGAACTTTTTATTATTTATGAAAATAATTAAATGTTTGTGCAGAATTTTATTGAAATGTTTTTTAAATAATTGAATTCTTTTCGAAAACTTTATTAAAATAGTAGATATTGAAAATCATTGGACGGTTTTTGGAAGGATATTGGTAAATGGGATGTGATAATGCTAAGTGAGACTTGGGTTGAAGATAAGGATTGGGAAAGGGTCAAAAGCAGATTGCCGAAGGAATTTATTTGGGAATGTCAAGGAGCAATAAAGGAAAAGGTAAAGGGTAGGAGTGCGGGTGGTATGGTATCGGGGGTGAGAAGGGATTTAAATATAAAAGAATTTATGGGTGGGGGTAACAAGGAGGATGGTTGTATGGTGAGGGGGGTTAAGTTTGGAATGGAAAAATTAACGGTAGTAGGGATTTATAGAAGAAGAGGGGAAAGAAGGGGTTGGAGACAGCTGGAAGAATGGATTGAAAAAGGGAAGGGGGAGAAGATTCTGATAGGGGGGGACTTTAATGCTTGGACTGGAGAACTGGGAGGAGGGGAGTGGAGTGAAGAGGAGGAAAAGTATAAAAGGGTGTCCAAACATAAGGAGATAGACAAGGAGGGAAGGAAGTTGATTAGCATTATGGAGGAAACGGGGTGGGAAATATGTAATGGGGGCATTGAAGGGGATAAAGAGGGAGAGTTCACATTTATAGGGAGGGGGGAAACGGTTATAGATTATGTAATGACGGATGGGAGGACGAAGAGTAATATTAAGCGGATGAGGGTGGGGGTTGAGGGTGGTTCGGGACACTTTCCATTGATAGTGGAAATGAAAGGAAGAAAGGAGAAGTTAAAGAAAAAGATAGGAAGTAAAAGGGTTAAAGTCAGAATGGGAAACTGGGGAAAGGAAAGCGTAGTGGATTTTGAAAACAGGATGCAAGAGATGGAGGAAAGATTTAAAGCAGAAGCAGGGGTAAATGAAAGAATTGAGAGATTAAGATGCGTGATGGAGGAGGTGAAGGGGGGCATAGAGGAAGAAGAGAACAGAACGAGGAGGAGCAGAAAGGGTTGGTGGGATGAAGATTGTGTCAAAAGTAGGGAAAATTTGAGGAAAACTGTAAAGGACTGGAGGGGGGGTAGAATTAGAAAGGAAGAATATAATAGGATTCATAGGGAACATGGGAAGTTAATAAGAGGAAAAAGGGAGGAGGGTAGGATAAGATTTATGAAGGAAGTGGAAGCGGCAATTAAAGAGGGCAAGGAGTGGGATATAATAAACAGGGAAAGGAAAAGAAGACGAGGTTTGAACAGAGAGATAGAAATGGGCACATGGACGAATTATTTTAAGGGTCTAAGTGGAGGGGTAGGGAGTAGAATAAGGGGGGAGGGAAGGAGAAAGGACATAGGGAGGGATGAGAAACAAATTACCAAGGAGGAGATAAGCGAAGCCATAGACAGACTTAAAAGAAATAAAGCGGCTGGGGGGGATGGGATGGAAGGGGAATGTTTAAAATATGGGGGGGAGGTGGTGAGGGATGAAATGTGGAAAATTGCGAATTTGGTGTGGGAGGGGGAAGGGTGGCCAGAAGAGTGGAAAACGGGCTTAATAGTTCCAATTGTAAAAAAGGGGGAGGGAGGGAAGGTGGAAGATTATAGGGGGGTAACTCTGATGCCTGTCGGGTATAAGGTGTATGCGGAGGTGGTTAGGAAAAGGTTGGAAGAAGTGGTGGAAAGAATGGGGTTAATTCCGCATAATCAGACAGGATTTAGGGAAGGGATGGGGACGGTAGATAATATATACGCATTAAATTTTTTGGTAAACAGAAGCATTAAAAAGGAGAAAGGTAAATTAGTGGCGGTGTTTGTTGATTTTAAGGCGGCCTTCCCATCGGTTAACAGGGGGATTTTGTGGAAGACTTTGAGAGATTTGGGAATAGGGCAGGGGTTTATAGAGAGAATTAAGGAATTTTATGAGGACACCAGGGAAAAGGTTAAAATTGGGGAAGAGTTGGGGGAGGAGTTTTGGTTGGGTAGGGGGTTAAGGCAGGGCTGCCCCCTTAGTCCAATCTTGTTTAATTTGTTAATGGCTGACTTAGAGGAGAAAATGGAAAGAAAAGGTAAAGGGGGAGTGATTCTGGGAAAAAGACGTGTGTATGTACTAGCGTATGCGGATGATGTAGTGTTGATGGCTGAGAATGAAAGAGGGATGAAACTGTTGATGAAAGAATTTGAAGGATACGTCAGAAAGAAAGATTTATGTGTGAATGTGGAGAAGACAAAAGTGGTGAGATTTAGAAGGATAGGGGAGGTGGAGGAGGTGGAATGGAAGCTAAATGGAAGAAGAGTGGAAGAAGTGAATGAGTTTTGTTATCTGGGTTATTGGTTTAATTGGAACGGGGAGCAAGAGTTAAATATTGAAAGAAGAATAGAAAAAGGGGGAAGGGTGATGGGACAGGTATGGGGAATTGGGGAGAGGAGATTTAAGAATGATTGGAAGAAGCGTGTATGGTTGTTTGATGCTTTGGTATGGGCGGTGATTAGTTATGGAGTGGAAGTATGGGGGTGGGGTGAGATTGGAAAGGTTGAAAGTTTGCATGAAAGGTTTTTAAGATGGACTATGGGGGTAGATAGGAATTGTCCGGGATACATGTTAAGGGAGGAATTGGGAAGGGAAAAGGTTGTATTGAGGCAAAGGAAGAGGGCAATGGGATTGGAGGAGAAGTTGGAGCTGGGAAGAGGGAGTGACATCGCGAGAGAGTGTTTGAGGATGGTTAAGAAAGGGAAAGCAATGAGAAGGAAAGATATTCCAAGATGGGAGAGAGAAAGAGGAGATGCGTTGGAGGAGGGAAGGAGATGGGGCGGAAATGAGAGGGAGGTGATGGAGGGTTGGAAGAAAAAGGATGAGAATGAGAGGTGGAGCAGGATAGTGGAGTCAAAATATAATAGATGGTATAGGATGGTGAGGGGAGAGAAGGAGCCGGGGTATTTAGGAAAAATGAAAAAGTATGAAAGTTGGAATAGATTGTGTAGGTTTAGAATGGGTGAAGGAGTGAAAGAGTGTAGGTATTGGATGGATGATGAAGAGAAAATGTGTAGGATGTGTGGGTTTCAGGTAGAAGATTGGAAGCATGTTTTGGAGGAATGTATGGGGGAAATTGAAGTAGGAGGGGTGGAGGGAGGGATGGGGGATAAAATTAAGTGGATTTTGGATGAGAATGGGAAAGGGGAAAAATGGATAGAAAGATTAGAAAGAATGAGAGAAGAGAGAATGTATTAGGGCCGATAAAGGGAGGGGTTTTTTGTATTGGGGTAAGGCAGTAATGCTTAAATATAAAAGGTAGTTTGTAAAGTTTTTAAATTTTGACGAAGCCAAAAAGGGCAAATTGGAACGGGAAACGGAAACCCGGTGCACTGGCGGATTGCGATTAGTAGATATAAGTAGAGCGTATTAAGTTTAGTTGTAAGTGAAAATGTATTTTAGTTTTAAGTAGAGGATGTGTATTAGGGAGTCTCGAACCCTGCGTGAGCAGGGAGAGTAAATAAAGATAATATAATATTGAAAATCATTGAATTGAGAAAATTTGTTGAAAATAATTGAAATTTCGCCAAAATTTTATTAACATTTTTGTAAATAATTGAATTTTGTAGAAAAATTTTATTATTTATAAGGATAATTAAAATTTTGACTTCTCCGAAATTCAATTTATTTAGTGTTTTTAAATAAAATTCTAGGTACTATAAATCAATTATTTTTAATAATTATCGAAATAGTTTTTTTGAGAATTTACAAATCCATTTCTTTAGATGTTTAGAATAATTCAATTTTACGAAATTTTAATTTTGCGGAGATTTTTCAATTAAATATATATTGGAGAAAAAAAGCTTCAAATTAATTTAAAAAAAAATTCAATTAAACTTTTCCAAAAAAATTAAATCTACAAAATTGTTAGTTAAAAGTATGAAAAATTCAGATTTTCAAAGATTTTAATGTGAAATTGAAATTTTATAAAATTTCAAATTAAAACCTTTTGAAGTTCATCTATTTATGAAAATTGAAAACGCAACTCTTTTAAAATTCAATTAATTTTGAAAGATTTGAGTAAAATAAGTAATATTTTAATTAAGTAATATTTATAAGTAATAATTTTGTAATAGTTCTTCAAGAATAAAGTTATTTAAAAAGAAATAATTGTCAGAAATAGAAGAAATTGAAGTTTTTGTATTAAAATTCGTGGTAATTTCATAGTTTATGAGTCAAACAAAAAAGACGCAAACATTCAGAATTTTCTTACGAATTCTAAAAATTTAATTATTTCCAGTACTTTTAATAAAAATCTCTAACTTTTCCCTGACCTTTACCGAAAAATACTCATTTTCAAAACACGAATTATTTCTCAAATAAAAATCAAATTACAAGCGTTTTGCACTCTGTTATTTTTATTTTTGTCGTATAGGGGGAAAATAAAATCTTTGATGCCAAATACATATAAATGAGAGAGAAAGAGAGACAGAGATTGAACTGATAATTCCACTGACTTGAGACTCGTTGGAGTATATACACATGTATTTAATTCACCTTTAATGCGAACGAGTTCGCTTAATTAGTACTAATGATTCGCTCGGCACCCATGAGAGTGCTGCGGCGTTCGTGAGTCCGTCGTCGGGAATTAGATAAGTGTAAAGATACAATCACTTGATAAGGGATTTTGTCATATTTCACGGAAAAAAAGAGAATTATTTATGTATAAGTGATGTTGAAATATTTCCGAGAGTCTTTGTTTGCTGATTTTTAGGGGTTTTCTTTTTACACTGAGTTCGTTCTTTTCATGAAATCAGTGTATTCAAATTTTTTAATTTCAAGAAAAAAATTTAAAAATTATAGTACAGTGGGGGTGAAAAAGACACTTTATTACTTTTAACTAAAAATTTGAAATTTTTCTTCAAATTTCAAACTGGTACTGAAATTGTAAATTATAAATTGATTATAAATAATTTAAAATCAACCATAACTTATGTTTGAATTAAATATATTATATCTTTAAATGAACCAAAAAATGTGTTTCAATTAAACTTAAATATCTTTTACTGTATAGCAAAGACACTTTAAATTTGATTTAAACAAAACGAGATATTCAATTTATTATTGTTATGCAAATTACAAAATTTTTTATTTCCAAATATAAATTTTTTAAATAATTTTATAGTCAAAATTTTAAAAATTCACTTATTAAGTACAAAATTAATTATTACTGTTCATATTTTCAAAAATTTTAATAAAATTTCACTAAAGAATTCAATTATTTTTAAAAATTTTAATAAATCCTTCTAAACAATTAAATTATTTTTTTAAAACGTAAAATCTTTACAAAAATTCAATTATTTTCAAAACAATTTTAATTGACTTCCCCGGAAGAATTCATTTTTTAAATAAATTTTTAACACATTTCGAAAAAATTCAATTTTTTTCTAAAAATTTTATAAATAGTAAAATTCTTCGCAAGTATTCAATTAATTTTATAAATAGTAAAATTCTTTGCAGGAAATCAATTATTTTCGAAACAATTTTAATTGAATTCCTCGGATGAATTCAAACATTTTTAAATATTTCCATAAATTTTAATTATTTTCTAAAATTTTAATAAATTCTTCAAAACAGTTCAACTATTTTTATAGTCAAATTATTTTTAATCAAATTTAAATAAAATTACACGAAAGAATTTAATTATTTTCAAAAATTTCCATAAAATTCAATTTTTAACAAGAATTTAAAATTCTCTAAGAATAATTCAATTATTCTCAAAATATTTTTAAATATAATCGTAAAAAAAAATGAAAGAATTCAATTATTTTCAAAAAATAATAAAATTCTTTCAAGAAATTCAATTATTTTCGAAACAACTTTAATTAAATTTCTCGAAAAAATTTCATTATTTTCAAATATTTCTATAAAATTCTTCATAACAATTAAATTATTTCTTAAAATTTTAATAAATTCTTCGAAGCATTTCAATTATTATTCTTATAAATAGTAAAATTCTTCGCAATAATTCAATTATTTTTATAAATAGTAAAATCCTTTGGAGAAATTCAATTCTTTTCAAAATAATTTTAATAGAATTCCTGAAAAGAATTTAAATTTTCAAATATTAACATAAAATTCATTTATTTTCTTAAATTTTAATAAATTCGTCGAAACAATTCAATTATTTTTATTAATAGTAAAATTCTTCGCAAGAATTCTATTATTTTCAATACAATTTTAATAAAATTCTTCATAAAATTAATAAAATTCAATTGCTTTCAAAATTTTCAATTAAAATTATTTAAAAAACTCCATTAGTTTAAAAAAAATTTAAAGAAGTTCTTCAAAAGAATTTAATTAGGATTTTTAAAAATTTTAATAAAATTCTTCGCGAGAATTCAGTTATTTTCCTAAATAATAAAATTATTTGAAGGAATTCTATTATTATCAAATTTTTTGATAAAATTTTTTACAACAATTTGATGATTTTCAATACATTAATTTTAAAATTGAAAATATTTGAAAATAAAAATTATAAAAAAGTTAAGAAACAAAAAAGCAAACAACAACTAACTTCGAACTGCGAACACATTACCGGAACATGTACTTTATTATTATTAATTCTGAACTTTTTTCTTAAAAATTCATATTCTTGTCCTGCTAAAAAATACTATTAATAATAATTTTTTTTGATTGTTAATTGATTCTTTGAATTTTTTAATTTGGACATTCTTTCACATGAAAATCCTTAAATTTTGTATATTTATTTCAATTTACATTCTAAAATAATTATAATATGTATGTAAGAAAGGTAATAAGAAATGACAAAACAAAATTTTTATAATATTCGTTTATGTTTCAAATTGAATAAAACAGTTTCTTTTACTCATAATTGCGACGGTCAATTGACTTAACAAATAATAAAGGGAGAAACTTTATCTCCCTGGAAGATTCTATAAAAGTCGCACGCTTTTTGGAGTAAAAGTAAAAAATAGTAAAAATAATACGAGTTAAAAATCCACTCCATTAAAAGGTAACGTAAACAGTAACTCCTTTTTAGAATCAATTTTTAACTCGGAAATTTTTACTCCCAACTCTAGTTGGATTAACGTTTGAAAAACATCATGTCTGTGTAATTGCCTTGATGAAAATTAAAGTCATTGAAATCCGAAGGCAGTTCCTTTCTGCAGGAGTATCCACCTTGCTCATTTTTTTCAACACATGCAACTAAAATTTACAAATTATGTCCTATTATTAATCAAATGTTAATTTATTGTATAATAATTTATTAATTAGATCTTTACTTACAAAGTGCCAATACTAATTCATTAAACTTATGTCTGTAGCCTTTACATGAGAAGCGATCGACTGACTTTAATCTTGAAAAAATATTATTTTTCACCACGAGATCAAAATCCAATTTGATGCAATCCTCTAAAATAAAATATTTAATTAGAAATGTTACATTATTATTTATGTTAAATATTAATTCTAATTAAAATAATATTTGTTTTTTGGCATTACACGGAAAAAATATTTTATCTCAAAATTTCATAAATAGATTATTCATTCTGGACTATTTTGTGCCTGCTTCAAAATATTAATAGTGTCACTAGGAAATTATCACAGCGGAATAGCACAAATTTAATAATATTTTTGTTAAATGTTTGAATAAAATTTCTTCCCATGTAAGTATTTCGAAAATGCTCTTCGAAATTTAAATTTTAATTCTTTGACAAAATATATTTTCTTTAAAGTTTATAAGATAACTTCGTAAACTAAAATTAAAAGTATACCTATAGCTTTCGATACTCCAGGAAAAAGTTCGTTCTGTTGTTGTGAGTGTAGAGTTAATTCATACCCTAGAAATTCAAAGTAAATTAGAACAATACCCTATGAGTGCATAAATAATTCACTTTAAAATAATATAAATCTTGTTATGTATTTATTATTGTATATTATAGTACAATTAAACATTTTTTAGAACCTCGAAGTAATCGAATTAATACCACATTAGATCAAATTAATGTCAAAATTCCATTAATATTTTTTGTTACTAATTTGTGAAGATTTGATACTTATTTTTAAGTTAAGAGTAAAATGACTTTTAAAAATAATTACCTTGATACTTTTCAATTGCTGGATGTGCCATGCTGTCATGTATTACAAAACATAAAGCAAATAAAATTACAGAAATAATAAGTTTCATTTTAGATATTTAAATTAATTTTGCAAAAATTTTACAAAAATTATATCAACCAATGTATTTTTTTTTTAAAAAGTATTAGAATATATACGAATACGTTCAATTGTTTAGAAGTGATTGAGATAGACTTAAAAAACGTGAGCTATTTATACTGAAACTAGAGGTTCCTACTTTTTGATAATTTACATATATTTCTTCATAAGTCAATATATCACAATTATCACAATATTTTATTATTTCTTTGTTCAAAATTGTAATTTTTATCTTTTGAAATATTAAATTTTAATTTTCAATAAATTATTACACTTCTTTTTGCAGATATTTGTTTACTTGTTTATATACATATCCATCTTAAGCCTAAAATCTTGGCTATACAAATTGAGAATATTTTTTTTTCACTGAACCGTAGAATTTGTTTAAAAAATAATATTCTAACTTATTAAAATGCGATTTAAGCAATTTTGGATAATTTTTTTTAACTTTTTTGGTTCACATATTGGACCAGACATATAAAACTTTTGATTTTTGAAATCTATCATTAAATTCTAATTCAGTGCCCCCTAAAATCCTCAGAGTAAACATTTCTACCCCTCGAGCAATTTTTTAAATATTTTACTTTCAAAGACAAGACTATTTTCCAAAATTGCAAACATTTTTGTAAAATATAAAATTTATTTGAATAAAATTTCACAAAATTTTCAATTGATTGAGAATTTTTCAATTATTTTCAAAAACTTAATTTTCTTGAAGAAATTTCAATTAAAATTATTTAGAAATCTAATTTTTCAGAATTTTAAAATTTCAGTACTTCAGTAATTTTGTTAAATTATTTTTAATGATTATTATTGTTATTTAAGATTGCGCAATAAATTTTAATATTTCAAAAGATAAAAATTATAATTTTCAGCAAAAAAATAATAAAATATTGTGACATATTAACGTTTATGATGAAATATACGTAAATTATTCAAAATTATCGTTTCAACAGAATTTTTAAAATATATATTTATACATTTTATAAGCAGAATAGATGTTATTATTAGCATTATTTTTATCATTAAAAAAAATAAATTTTTGAATTTTATTTTATTTTTTGAATTACATACTTATCATAACATTTTGTTGCTATTAATTAAAATAAATTATTTGAATTATTAATTAAATTGTAATTAAATTCTTGGACAAAATTTCAATTATTTTCAAAAATTTTCCACAATTCAATCATTTTCAATATCTACTATTTTATAATAAAATTTTTTACTAAAATTCAATTATTTTCATGAATAATAAAACTCAGCATGAATTCAAATTACTTTTAATACTATTTTAATCAAATTCCTAGAAAAATTTAATTATTCTTTAAAATTTTATTATAATAATTCGTCGAAAAAATTCAATTATTTAAAATTTTTTTATAAATTTCATTGCAATAATTTAATTTTATTTTTTTATTTTTTATATTTTTTTTATCAAATTTTAATTATTTTCATAAATAATACAATTTTTTAAAGGGTGTCAATTATTTTCATAAATAATAAAACTCATCGCAGAATTTCATCTATTTTTTATTTATTTATTTCTTATTTATTAAAATATATAAACGGAACTTTTTTAATACAATTTTAATCGAATTCGTCGGAAAATGTAATTATTCTTAAAAATTCTTCAAAAGAATTCAATTATTTAAAAATTTGTTGATATAATTCTTTATGAGAATTAAATTTTAAGAAACATTTAATTAGTAAATAAATTATTTATTTTTGTATTTAAATAATTTAATTCTCGTAGAATTTTCTAATAAAAATTGATTTAAAAATGAATTTTAGTTAAAATTTAACATAATAATTGAATATTAAAAGCATTATAGCATGAATTTTAAAAAATAATTGATTTTTGAATATTTTTTAAAATAATAACATTTTTCGAAGTATTTACATAAAATTATATTAAAAATAATTAAAATCCTAAGAAGAATTTTATTATTTAGGAAAATAATTGAATTCTTATAAAGAATTTTTATTACATTGGTTTTAAATAATTGATGTCCTTTGAAGAGTTTTATTATTTATGAAAATAGTTGAATCCTTATAACGAATTTTTATTGAATTTTTTTTTAAATAATTAAAATTCTGTAAAGAATTGTATTATTCATGAAAATAATTGAATTCTAGCAATGCGTTTTATTACATTTTTTTAAAAATTGAATTCATTTAAGAAATTTTATGAAAATAGTTGATTTTGAAAATATTTAAATTTCAGCAAAGAATTTCATTATTTGTGAAATGTAATTGAATTCTTGAAAAAAATTTTTGAAAATAATTACATTTTTTGTGGAATTTATTTAAAATTGTATTAAAAATAATTGAAATCCTATGAAAAATTTTATTACTTGTAAAAATAATTGAATTCTTGGGAAGGATTTTATTAAAATTTTTGTAAATAATTTAATTTTTTTTTCGAAAAATTTTATGGATGTTTAAATTATTATAAAACATGAAGATATCAATAACTCCGAGTCTTCGACTCGGAGTGATCAATATCTTCATGTTCTATAATAATATTCTTATAAGTTGTTGAATTTCATAAAGGTTTTTTGAAATTTTTTGAAAATCTTAATTCCTATGGAATAGTAATAATGATTAATTATTTATTTAAAAAAGAATTTATTGTTGTTTTGGAATAATTTTACATTTTAAAAAATGTCGTAATTAAATGTAATGGAACAGTTTTTTGAGTTATCTAATATTTTTTAGAGTGAATCAGAATATTCTTTATGGTCAGGGAAAAATTCAAAATTTTGTCCTGAAATCAGGGAAAAGTCAAGAAAATTCTGTAAGTTTTTAATTTTAATAGTATTTTAACATTCATATTATAATTATTTTAATAATTTAATATTTAAATTTTATAAATTTATAATTTTTATAAATTATTAATTTATAATTATTTTAATAATATTTTAACATTTGTATTATAATTAGAAGCTAATAATAAGCTTTGTTGCAATTTTTTTTGGAAATGCGTATTTCATTCAAGTTTTGCAAATAAATTTGCAATAAAGCTTATTATTAGGACTCTAATTATAATAGAAATGTTAAAATAATATTAAAATATAATAAACTTGCAGAATTTCCACGAAATTTCCAGGGGGTGCTTCCATGAAATTTTTCAACGTGAGAATCGAAAATTAAAATTTTTCCTTTCCCTCTATTTGCAACTTTCTAAATATATACTTGAATTCCGTTTTATTTATTGAATATACAAATTTAAAGTAATATATATAATTCTTTTCTATAATCACAATACTGAATGAGGCGAGGAAAATTATAACATTATTTATTGCAAACTATACTTTCCCTATTGAATTCCATCTAGGGAAATGTCTGTTTTCCTATATATATATATATATATATATATATATATATATATATATATATATATATATATATATATCCAGGGCCCAGGTTAAAGCGATTGAAAATTGATCAAAAGGGGCACTTGAAAGATTTCCATACCAAGATATTGGTGTGTCGAGTTATGAATAGGAGTCGGTTGATATCTGATCAAATATATATATATATATATATATATATATATGTGTGTGTATGCGATCCCAAAAGAAAGTTGTAATCTTGCGCGCGCGATGCCAAGGAATATAAATGCGTCTATATACATATATATGGACCATTTCCCATGCAGAAATTGAGATTGGAATTTTATGGGGTCCTAGCCAGAATTCCCTATCTGTAGTGGGGAACTGATTAGAGAAAATCGTTAGAACCCAACTACTTTCATAACGGTCGGCAGATGGGGTATAGACTAGAATATCTAGTCGGGAACTAGTATTAAAACTAGCTGTGTGTTGATAGGGCCCCGACTAGAATTTTCTAGTTGACTTTTAAAAATTATTATTTTTCAACTTAACCTATTTATAATTAAATTCTTCATTCATATTAACATTATTAATGAATGTTGTACACGAAAAACCTGAAACTTGAGTTGAAAAATCTCGTGCCCATGGGGGATCGAACCTTGGACCTTGGGGACTCCAGTCGGATACACATACCTCCCGGCCGTGATAGCTTGGAAGCACCTCCGCTTAAATAACATCCCGTGCAGCAATTCACCATTTGCCCCTATCTCTAGTAGGGCTCTCGCTAGATTCTAACTAGAATCTCTAGTCTAGAAAAACTAGTCGGGTTCCAATCAAATTCTAGTTAAATAATTTTTACCAGCATTATTTTTTAAAAAATTTTGCATATTATTTAATTATTTCATTTTTTAACATATTTGAAACCCAATTTTTAATATTGTAGAACATTCTTACATAAAATTCCAATAAAACAATTTTATTAAATAAAAATCTTTTATTTAATAAGTAAATTAAAAGAATAAGACACAAATAAATATTAATTATGTGAGTATAATTAATTTTTATTACCTAAATATTGTAATATTATCCGTAAAAATAATTATTTAAAAATATATGTAAGTGCAATTATACTTTAAAATGTTTTTGACAATTCATAAAAATATTTATTTATAGAAAGACAATTTATGTATATTACTTGTACACTAGTTTGTCGCTAGTTGGAAATCAATAAGGTCCTAGTGAGTTTTTCTAGTCTGAATTATCTAATAATTTCAATTAATAATAATTCTTTATAATCTAATAATAATTTAAATTATAAAATTATAAAGTTATTAAATTATTTAAATTATTAAAATAATAAATAATAATATCAATTAATAATAATTCTTTATAATACAAAATTAGTAATAATAATTCTTTAACTAGAATTTGATTGGAAACCGATTAGTTTTTGTAGACTAGAGATTCTAGTCAGAATCTAGCGAGGTTCTAGACAGATTTTTCTAGAGTAGATTTTCTAGGATGGTTCTAATCAGAATCCAACATTTGGTAGGGACAAGTAGGGAAATTTCTACATGGGTTAGGTGCGTAGACAACATATATACAAAAGTTTTATGTGCACTGAATATGTCTCTCGTATATACGATAACGGAAAAAGCGATTCATTGATAATTTTCCGATACATCTTTGTAAAACATATAATTCTCAGTTTGCGTTATCTTTAAAATCATAAATACATAATATCCATTCACGCATTGCGGTCAATTTAAATCGAGATCTCTGAGGTTAGACTCATTTGAATATTCCCTATGGGATATAGGTTTATGTATATATATATGCGCTTGTAAAACAGAAAATATTGTGTTGAAATTTAAATTCAATATTATAAATCTAATAAATATAGGATCTAATCGTTTATTGATGTTAAATTAAATAACCACAGGATGAATTAATAAAAATAGCGCATGGAATTTTCTTAACTGTATGTCGGTATATATAATATATATTTTTAGATAATATATATATTTATAAACTTGGACTTTGAAAATTGGATTTATGAATATTCATTAGTCGCGATTGTATTGATAGAAAATTAATGTATTTACATATTTGTTGTCTAGATGTTGATAAAAATAGTATTGTTTTTTTACATTCATTTATCTTATACTCTTGTCGAACAAATTGTGTGTTGTTAATTGTTATACTTCTATCTATTGTTTATTCTACTTTGTTAATTAATTAATTAGTACCAATTATCAATATTTATACCTAATATTTTATTATGTAAATTAATTTTATTATTAATTAGAAATGAAAATAATTAATAGTAATTAAAAACAAAAATAATTTAGTAATGTAAATCAATTAATAAGATTTAGTAACGAAAATTGTTGTTAATGTAAAATAATTAATAAAAAATTATATGATTTATTAGTGGCAATCAATTTACATTCAGTGAAAATAATTGAAGGTCCCAGTTGAAGAAGCAGTTAAAATTTTTTCCCATAGACTAAAACTCGTCCTGTAAAATCAAAAATTAAAGTTTTAAATTAAGCAATTTTTGGAAGAATATTCTTGGAATTTTTATATAAAAACAAAATGCTGAAAAGAAATTAAAATTCTAAATTTTTTCAATTAGATTTTGAGAATTTTGAGAAACTATTAAAAAATTATAAACGGCTCTTTTAACAGAACCCTCAATTAATAAAATATAAATTAATGAATACCCAGGCGAGAACTGACGCTAGATTCAGGCTTTACGGAACCTTCGTTGAGGCTTGGTCAACATTGATCAAGCCTTGGTGGGACGGCGGAACGAAGGTTGCTTCTAGCTATAATGTAACACTTATTTAAGACTGACGCTCCAGTCTTTGTTGTAGATTGGCGTTCAATGTTCAATCAATGCTGCGGAACCCTATAATGCAGGACTGAAACAAGGCTGCTTCCACTGTTCCAAAATTTACGCCTCTCTCGCGCTCATTCAATATAATATGAATATATGAATTGTATATAATAATAATATTTTAATAATAATTATTATTATTATTATTATTATTATTATTATTATTATTATTATTATAGTAATGAATATTATTGATATTATTTTTATTCATGTTATATGCGTCTGTTTGGAAATAAGTTACTATTATAATAATTATATTATTTTCATATAAATAATATATTACTAACAATAAATGTCATTTGAAATAGTAATATTAAAAAAATAATTTTAGTAAAAAAAGACAATTTTTCTGTTAATCGACACATTTTTTTCTCGATTTTTTAGCAGACTTTTTAACATTATTTACAAACATTTTCACAAGTTTTTATTCACAACACACAACACACAATTTTATTATTTTATATAACGCTTAAAACAAAGAATGAAAAATATTCGCTCGCATGTGGGATCGAACTCACGCACCCCGTCCCTAACGCATACCGGAAGTCCTAAACGCACGCATTTAAACCGCTCGGCCACAGAAGGCTGGAAGGCACCTCGCCTAATCTACTATTTCAATGCCAGCGCAGTATATTCTGTATATACGGCGCGTCACTCAATATTTGTTCAGCATGGGACACCAATGTTCGTCCCATGCTCGATTAAAGACTCGGTCAATCTTGATACAATATTCACTTTCTTTATTACCGTGTGCACTGAACAATATTAAATATAAATATTTATAAATTATTTATTATTAAAATATTTTTATGATAATTTTATAAGTTAAATTATATATATTATTTTTTTTTCTTGTACAGTGTCAAATTATTATTTTCAAAGTTTAAGAGTTTCGTTTATCTGAAAAATTATTAGTGAAAAAAATGTTCATTAGGTAATAATAAATATTTATGCTTTTTTTTTTTTTTATTTATTAATGCTATTTACACTAGGATTAACTGTTTAGTAAATATTATCAAAAAAACTATTTTTTGTGAAACGCGCGCGACTAAACACAAATAACCTTGAAACTCCAGCATTACCAACTCAACACATACGTTAAACTCTTGAGTTGGCAATGTTAAAGTCTCAAGGTTATTTGTGTTTAATCGCACGCGTTTGACAAAAAATAGTTTTTTGATAATACATATTTACTAAACAGTTATTCCTAGTGTAAAACTACTAGGCATAAATATTTATTACACCCTAATGAACATATTTTTTCACTAAAAATTTTTCAGACAAACGAAACTCTTGAACTTTGAAAACAATTATTTGACACTGTGCAAGAAAAAAATAATAATGTATAATTTAACTTTATTTATATAAATCTTATATAATTAATAATAATAATTATTATTATTATTATTATTATAAAAAAAATAATATTTAATATTTATTTTTAATTTAATATTTTTTTATACCTAATAATAATTATTATTATTATTATTATTAATAAATTAATAATTAAAAAAGAATAATATACACTAAATAAATATTAATATTTATTTACCAATTGATATCTTAATAATAATAATTAATAATAATTTTTAAATAGTATACAAAATTATCATAAAAAATATTTTAATATTAATTAATTTATAAATATTTATATTTAATATTTTTAAGTGCACACTGTCAAGATTGATTCAGGCTTGAATAAAGATCAGATGTTTGAGCTTCACTCACGAAGATTGACCGAGTCTTGAATCGAGCATGGAACGAACATTGGTGTCCAATGCTGAATCAACATTGAGTGACAGTGGTATAAAGACTGCTTCAACACTGGGTTACCCAGGCTGGGCGTTCAAGGCTCAATAAATCTTCAATCCATCGTCAGCATTGGTCTTTCGCGCCTGGGTAGTAATTAAAGTCAATTAATTACTTATAATATACTTGATATAATAATGAATAATGTAAATCAATTGAAATTCTCAAGAAATTCGGTTTATTATAATACATAAATATTGCGTTGCTATTTGTTTCAAAATTTATGTTCGTGTAAACATATGGTTTACTTTTCACTTATTCTTCAGTTATATTTATAATTGAAAAATGTTTATGTTACACATTTTATGTAAATTAACAGGATGCTTTAATAAATAGTTTGATGTGTTCAACAAATATGAGGGTATGTTGACCTTGTTTGTTAATTATACAATAGAATTGCGACTTATTATTTTACAAATATTTTCTCATTTATAATAGCACATTTTTCAAATTTAAATTGAAGTTTCTTTTCATTTGAATATAATGGAATTTAATTTGTATTTTTTCTTTTGTTTCTTCATTGAACGGAATTTTTCAAACATAGGTCGAAGGATATTTTCAAAAAAAAAATATTGAAATAAGAAATGTAAAAGAAAAAATATAAAAGATGTAGATATAATAAAATATTGTAGGTTTAAATAGAAAATTGATTTCTAAAAATTATTTCTTCAGTATTTCGTAAATTCTTCCACAATTATTTAATAAATTAATTTTTTCCAAAAATCGAAAAAATTAATTTATTATTTCTTCAGCTTAAAAATAGTTTAAAATTGTTTTTTTAATTTTCTTCTGATTAGAATTTTTTTATTGCACCTAATTTTTATTTCGAAGATAGAAAGAAAATTTAATAAAAGTCAAGGAATAAAATTTATCATAAAGAAAAACAAATAAAAAATCGTACAATATAATTTTTTATTTTTTTTTACAATATGTGATTACATTTATATTTTATTGTTAAAAATGATTAAAAATATTTTGAAAATAAAGTTTTCTTTTATGTGGTTCATCTAAGGAAATGCTGATATCTCTAGAAAATTAATTAATTAACATTTAAATAATTAAAGTTAATTATTAATTAAATTATAATACTTGGGTGTTTTTCGTATCGTTGATTACGAATCCGGTCAGATTTTAAAAATTCAAAATGACGGATCCAATAAGGCGTTCATATTTTTTACAAATTCAACAGTTTCACTTGAAATTAATTACTGTGTAATTTTTGGGGTTGGATTACGAATTCGATATTAAATTTAAAAAATTTAAAACCCGCTGAATAAAAAATTTCATTGGAATGCGATAAATATTACATTTCGTTTCGCCATTTTTATTCTGCGACAAAAACAATTTTAAATCTTATAGTTCTGTGAATATTTGCCTCCAGAAAAATAATAGTCTTGATAATCCGAGGATAGTTCCTTTCTGCAGGAGTATCCACCATGCTCATTTTTTCAGCACATGCAACTAAAATTTTCAAATTATGTTTTATGATTAATCAAATGTTAATTTATTATGTATAGTAATTTATTAATGACATTTTTACGTACAAAGTGCCGTTGATAGATCAAAAAAATCATATTCAAAGCCTCTACATGCGAAGGAAATATATGATTTTCCTTTTATAATTAAATATTATTTTTTATGGAGGGTTTAAAATAAGTTTTTATGCAATTCTCTAAAATAAATGTATAGATAAACCTAAAAGTAATATTTAAATAGAAATGTTGTATTATTATTTTTATTGTTAAATAATAATTTTAAGTTAAAAAATAATCGTTAGCATTAAATTGAAACAGTAAATTTCATTTTGGAACTGATATGAGACTAACTTTGTAAAAATTTTACACAAGTTTCAGAACAGCCTCACCGAATTATTTGAAACTTGATAGCATTAAATTTATTTGTATGAAGTTTTAGAAAATCAGTTTTTTGAGCCAAAACAATTGTTTATTTATAAAATACAACAATTGATCAAAATTGTTTCATTGCTCATTACTTTTAAATGATTAAAAATAAACAAGTTTTGTTTTTTGCATTCAACTCAGGAAATAAGTAAATAAATAAATAACTCTTGAAATAATATAAATAACATGTTTTCAATATTTTGTTAATTAACAAAGTTATTTAAATAAAATAAGCTTATGTTCAGCCTGGTGAATGAAAATTAAACAATTTTGAGCAATTGTTGTATTTTATAAATAAACAATATTGTTTAGGCTCTGAAAATATTTAATAATGTGCAGCTGGCACTGCAGATATATTTTATCATGAAACAATATGAAGCAATAATTTTATTATTTTTTCGTAAAAGATTATTTTTATCTTCCAACCTATACTTTATATAGACCAATCGATTCGTCTTGATAAAAAGAATAGAATTTTCTGGCAAAACATTTGAATAAAAAAAATCCATTTTCTTTAAGAACACAAATAATAATTTTAATTTAAAAAAAATTGTTTTTTAGCATTAATTTAAAAAAACCACAATAAAAATGTAGGAATTGTCAAGCAGCAGAATTATATTTAAAAATTGATTTTTCTGTCTTATTTGAACCACGTTTTTTTATTTATAACTCAATTTTTTACACTCCACTATCATGAAGAAGAAATTTATAATTACAACATTTTAAAAGAAGAACTTTTTTAAAAAAAATTGTAATTTACGCCACAAGAAGAACTTTTCTTTTAAAATTTATGGCACAATTAAACTTTTTTTCTCTCCCTCTTAAAGAAATTGGTCCAAATTTGATAAAAATAACGGCGTCTGCGCGAAGATTTGGAAAAAAATTCCTTAATGACAAGAAAATTGTGTTTCGGAAAACATTTGACGTAAATTGACTGGTCAATCGATCAAAAAAGTTTTTGGCCTGAACGACGTGTCTGCAGCATACCCACGAGGAATGGCTACCTAATTGGACAATTAGGGTTTGTGAGTAAACCCAGTGAATGAACACATTGATACTGAATTGAAGGACGAATTCCTTCAGACAGCCTATTACACTTTTTTTACCCTCATCAACTATATTTATATGTATGTGTACTATAGGTTTTTGTTTCTAAAAATTAAAAAAAATATATTTAGACACAAGTCTTTAGAAACTCTTAAATGTACCTACATATATTTCACATAAATCTGGACAAAACAAGTTTGGTCTTAACTTTGTATCGTCGGAAATTAATTTTCCCATAATCATAATTAACTTTTTACTAATGAATTACTTGCGTGAAACTGTATTATAATGGAAAGAAATAAAATAATAATTAAATACCGCTAATGATGTATAATTATCTTAGTAGTGTAAATTATTAAATTTTTTTTTGAGGGGGAAAATTAGAAATCGTGATAATTTTCTGTCACATTGTATATATTGAGGCTTAATTACAGCGATTATCTTTATTAGTATTTTCGATAATCTTTAGAATGTTAATTTTCGATTCGAGTTGTTTGAATTTCAATTTTTTAATTTTTTGTATGATGAAAGACATATGGAATGTTTTACTGAATTCAGCGGAGAGGAAATAATTTCTATTATACTGGTATTCCTCGATTCGAAATTTAATCACATTTGTCAATTTTGAATATCATTTATTTGTACCTGACAAGAAAAAATTATATCTTATTTTGAAATTAAATTAAATTTGTCAAAGTTGACTATTTTTCAATTTGTTATCTGACAATAAAAAATTATGTCCTTATTTTGAAATTAAGTAAAATTCAATTAGTCAAATTTAATTATTTTTTATTCAGTTGTCTTTCAACAAAAAAATGTTTTTTACTAAAGACTACTAATTTTTTTTTTACTAAAAATCACTTATTATTTTTATTATTAATTCCTTTGTTTTTAAAGTTCAGAAGAAGAATTAGCAAAGGTTTTACTGTATACAAAAATTTTGTCTAGTTAATTATTTTTAAAAACTATTATACTCAAATGAAAAAGTAAATTAAATTAATTATTTTTTTAGTTAAAAATTAATTGTAGTTTTAATATCCGAAAAAAATTTTGAAATAAAATTAAAATTAAGTGTAGTGAAAAATTCTTTATTGTAATTTATGACTTATTTCTAAACATCGTCTAAAGGTTTGTTTAATAATTTTAAGCAGCACTTTTAAACTAAATTTAAGTTTAATTTATAGTTTTTATCATTATTTTAAGAAAATTTGTTCAGTATATTTTTTTACTGATTGTCAGAGTTTAAAATTTACTAAATTTTAGAAAAATTTGAAATAAAACAAGTAATTAAGGACCAAAAATATATAAATCAAATATTATCTGAAAATTTTTTAGCAAAAATTGCTCGAATTTAAATTTAGTCAGTAACTTGTCTAAATTTTAATCAGTAATTTTAATTAAAAATCAGTGCGATTTGACTGTTTATCAGTCAATATTATGTATAAAAATCCTAAAAAAAATTTTCATTGTTTTTTGTATAGAAAATCTCAGCTCCATATTGTATTTAAATAATTGAATTCTAGTAGAATTTTCTCATAAACATTGATTTATAAATAGATTTCAGTTAAAATCTTAGATTACAATAATTGAATTCTTTCCAAGAATTTCATTAAAATTAAAATAATTGAATTTTATCGAGACATTTTTTTAAAATTGTTTTAAAAATAATTAAATTTCTACCAAAAAAAGTTTTATCAAAACTTTTTAAAATGTTTGAATTTCTGCTAAAATTCTGATATTTTTGAAAATAATTGAATTCTTGCGAAGAATTTTATTAAGACTTATTTGAAAATAATTGAATCTCTGCAAAGATTTTTATTATTTTACGAAAATATTTAAATTCTTGCGAAAAATTTTATTAAAATTTCTGAAAGAAATTGAAGATCTGACAAGAATTTTCTTATTTTTAATTTATGCCAAGAATTTTATTAAAATTTTTTTAAAATAATTGAATTCCTGTTAATTTTTTACAAGAATTTAATTATTTTTGAAAATTTTAATAAAATTCTTCTCAAGAATTCAATTATTTTCATAAATTATAAAATTCAATGCAGAATTTCAATTATTTTTAATACAATAAATTTTAATCGAATTCCTCGAAAAATGTAATTATTCTTAAAAATTTTATTGAAATTTGTCAAAAGAATTCAATTATTTGAAAATTTGTTGATAACAAGTTTTTATGGGAATTGAATTTTAAGAAACATTTAATTATTCAATAATTTATTTATTTGCATTTTATTTGTATTTAAATAATTGAATTATAGTAGAATTTTTTAATAAAAATTTATTTTCATTTCATAAAAATGAATTTCAGTTAAAATTTTAGATAATAATTGAATATTAAAAGCAATATGGCGTGAATTTTAAAAAATAATTAAATTTTGTAATTAATTTTTTTGAAAAAGTTTAATTGAGTTTTTTTAATATTACTTTTAGTTTCTATTTTCTAATATTTATTTATCTAAAGAATTTACGAATATAATTGAAATTTTGTAAAATTGAATATTGTTAAACAAATAGATTTGGAAATTGTCAAAGAACTTTTTCGAAAATTATTAAAAATTATCGATATAAAGAAGAATTTTAGATAAAAATTCTTAAAAATAATAATTGAATTGATAATGATTTTAATTATTATAAATTATTTTTATTAATAATTATTAGGTATTAATTATTATAAAACATGAAGAAATCGATGACTTCGAGTCGAAGACTATAGTAAAACTATAGTTTTAAGTAAAATGTTCTCTTATTTGATTCGGATTGATTCTATTTTTGTCAGTTGGTCCGTAATTTTTAAGTTTTGGTCCGTAAAGTCCGTATTTTTAAATTCTTTCACTGCTTCTCGAGCCTTGTATAAAGAAAAGAAAAGAAATGAAGAATATATTTTTTTTCCTCACACAATTGAAAATCCATATTGGATGACATGACTCCCTTAAGGTTATATGCGTTTTCTAATTGGTACTTAATTTTTATTGAACGCTTTTTCAAATACCAAGAAGTAAAACAATTGCGCTCGATGTGGAATAAAAGCGCAGAAATAGTATTTCTCTCTCCTTCTCGATCTTTGAATCGCGATTGCTCTGAAATGAAATCAGAATATAAATATATAAAAGTTGGAGGTGCGTGCTAAGTCAAACTAACAAGAGTCAGTTTTTACGTGCTTGGTTGAATTGCATTATGGATGTCCTGAGTTATGTATGACTCTATCATGCTTGGTGTGTACGACCACACCAGACTTATGTTAGACCTCTCAAAGTATACATATATATATATATCTATACACTTGCGGACAGGTTCGCGGCTACGGATTCCTTGTTGGACTTTATGCGTCGAGAATCCCGCAAAAGGACGCGGAGATTTCTTTCTTGGAATGATAGCCGTACACACAAGTTTCTCATTACGATAGTCCGTATTTTGCTCTCCGCATTCAGTTTTCCTATGCGCTCTTCAACAAAGATCATGTCCATAGAGTACAGAAGAAAAAGGGAAGGGGATATTGCTGAAGTAGTTAAACTCTTTTTTTTTTTTTTTTCTTTTTTTACAGAAAACATATGGGGATTTTAAAACTCTTTAGGTATATACTACTTGCGGAGAATCGCACGTGTTAAGTTATACGTGACGCGATGAAAGTGGTGTGCAACATCAGTTTAAAACGCACGTGGTGTGAATCCCATTGTAAATCATGGAATCAACTTTTTTTCTCTTTCTCCTTCTTTCTTCTTCATCTTCCTATTTTGACTCTCAAATTTTGAGAAAACAACTTTTTTTATTCTTTGCCTCTTAGGTCGGATATTTTCCACTGTCGAGTGAAGAGAAAAGAGTGGGGTGGGAAAAAATTACCGGTACCAAGTATTTACCAGGGAATGTTGGATCAAGATTATCACAGGTCATCAGGGAATTCATGGAAAAGTCACACTGAAAAAGAAATTTATTTGATTCAAATAAGCGATTAATTGACCGAGTAATTGACTATTGTCAATTAAATATTTAATTTAATCAAATAATATTTATTGAAGTCAATTAAATGGTTCAATTCATATTTGCATCAAATACTGAAATTATTGGTTCAAATACCATTTAATTGACTCCAATAAATATTATTTGATTTAAGTAAATAATTAATTGATAATAGTCAATTAATCAGTTATTTGAATCAATTACATTTTTTTAGTGCAGGGATTTTTATTAAAAAGAATTCATGAGAAAATTCTGAATTTTGGTGTCTTTTTTGTTTGCCTCATAAACTTTTCAAAAAGTTTCAATTTTGAAATTTTTAATACATATTTAATTAATTATTAAAAATAATTTATTTCTAGAAGAATTTTAGTTAAAAACACTAAAAAATTAAATTGTGGAAAAGTTACAAATGAAAACAAAGTTTTAAAGCAGTAAATTTTTTTTAGATAAATCGCAATAGAATTTTTTCAAGAAACATATTTTTAAATATTTTTCAACTCGTGATGCTCCTTGAAAGATATCAAATACGCATGTATTGGAAACAAAATTTTTAATAAGAAAAGAAATAATAGCTCGTTTTTATTTACGAATTTCAAATTTAAAATAAAAACTACTTTCAACAAATATACATTTTTTTAAACTTGGTTAAGTTTAATTTTTTTAATTAATTATATATACTTTCTAATTGTTAAATTAATAAATAGATGAATTTCAAAAGGTTTCAATTTAAAGCTTTATAAAATTTCCATTTTGAATGAATTAAATTAGAAATTTTAAAAAACTCCGATTTTTGAAAAATTTTCATTCTTTTTAAATTAATTAAATTTTCTAATAGTAGAAATCAATTATTTTTAATAATTAAGTAATTAAATAATGACTTAATTATTAAAAATAATTAATTTCTAGAAGAATTTTCGTTAAAAACACAAAAACATTGAATTTTGGAGATGTTGCAAATAAAAATAAAGTTTTAAAGTAGTAAATTTTTTTAAATAAATCGCAACAAAAATTTTTTAAGAAATATTTTTAAATATCTTTCAACTCGTAAATTTTTAATAAAAAAAGAAATTACCGCTCGTTTTTATTTACAAATTTCAAATCCATTGATATAAAGTAGCAAAAGCTGTAAATAATAGCAGAGAAAAATAAATAAAATTTTACTTTCAACAAATATTATATATATTTTTTCAAACTATGTTAAATTTAATTTTTTTAATTAATTATAATTTTTTTTTAATTATTAAGTTAATAAATGTATATGAACTTCAAAAGGTTTCAATTTTAAATTTTCTAAAATTCTTATTTTGAATGAATTAATTAGAAATTTTAAAGAACTTAGATTTTTTTTAAATTCTCGTCAAAATTTCAATTATCTTTACAAATAATAAAAATCAGCTCCGAAATTCAATAATTTTGAAAAATTATAATAAAATTCTTATCAAAACTTCAATTATTTTTAAAAATTTTCCTCAATTCAATAATTTTCAAAATCTACTATTTTAATAAAATTTTCTAAAAGAATTCAATTATTAAAAAAAATGTTGATAAAATTCTATTCAAACATTTAAATATTTTTTATTAATCCATTATTGTTATTAATAATAAAATTCCTATTTTTTTATAAATAATAAAACTCATATCAGAATTTAAATTATTTTTAATACATTTTTAATTGAAATCCTCGAAAAATGTAATTATTCTTAAAAATTGGATTAAAATTCGTCAAAAGAATTCAATTATTTAAAAATTTTTTTGATTTAAATTCTTTATGAGAATTCAATGTTGAGAAAAATGTAATTATTCAATTATTAATTATTTATTTTCGTATTGAAATAATTGAATTCTTGTAGAATTTTCTAATAAAAATTTATTTAAAAATTAATTTTAGTTAAAATTTAAAATAATTAGTTATTTTTAACTAATTCAGATTTAGAGATTTTTTTTATTTATTAATTTATTTAATTTACTTAGTTAAAATTAGTTAGTTAAAATAAACAAAAAATAATTATTTTCTTAAATAATTTTGTCGCTTAGTTTTCACACAAATCGTTATATGCAAATCAACAATAATTCTTACTGACAGTAAATGTTACATTTAATTATAAATAATTGGCAACGATCCGCCAATCAATTGAATGCAAAGAAAGAATATAACAATAAGAAAGAAAAGAAACTATTAACAATAAGGAATATGTTCCTACATGGAAATTTAATGTACAAAATAAATTTTAACCTTACAACAATCGTTATATAAATTGTGCATGTATACGAATAATTATAAATTTTAAAATGAAGAGAAAAAAAATCTCTTAATTGGAGCACAGTCATTTATAGGTACAATATGTTACACATGCCTCTCGTATACATATAGTTTATTAGTTCGGATATTACATCCAGGTGATTATCAACGATTGTTTCATGAATTGAAATAAATTTTATGAATAAATTAAACCGTCTACTGAAAGTGACCTAGTGTTTTATATAAAGACACTTTATGGAATACATATGTATTTAAACATTTATATGTACAGGTAATCATTAATTCGTTAACGGCTCACAAGTTCTCCTTGGACCGTTAAAATTTATCGATCAATTTCATCCTCGCCCTATCGTCTATAAAAAATAATATATAGTGCTGTTGGATAAATTGAGAAGAGAATACCCTCCAGGTGGATATGATCATTTTAATTAGCTTCTTTTCACGATTTTATAGAAAAATTTATTAAACCTTTCATAATAATGATAATAATAATAATATTTGCTTTCTGTTAAAACCGTTTTTAAATTTTAAATCATTATTTCGTAATAAAAAACCTAAAGAATTTTAGTATGCGCTCTCTAAATTTGAATTAGGAAATTACTAATTAAAATTAGTGACTGACTTTTTGCTTTTAAATTAGTAAATTTTACTAATAAATAGTCATTGATACTAATTTATTAGTAACATTTACTAATTTAAATTTAGAGAGTAATTTTGTAGTTTTAGTATTTTCGAATTTAGAACTTTCATTATAAATTAATAATAATATTTACTATCAAGTATTAATATTAAATTATTCCTAAAATTATAAAACTAATAATAATAATAACAATATTAGTAATAGTTCCAATAAAAATAATTATTATACTAAATACAGGGCTCGAACCAGTGAAAGTATATTTGAAAATACGGACTTTACGGACCAAAAATGAAAAATTAATGAATATCTTTATAGAAATTCAATTACTTTCATAAGCGATAAATTTCTTGACAGAATTTCAATTATTTAAAAAAAAATTAATAAAATTCGTTGCAAGAATTAAATTATTCTCCTAAATTATAAAATTCTTCACAGGATTTTAATTATTTTTAATACAATTTTAAGTAAATTCTACGAAAATTGTAATTATTTTCGAAAATTGTATTAAAATTCTTCGAAGAAATTCAATTATCAATTATTTTTAATAATTTTAGCAAAAGTTCCTTGAGAATTTTAAAATCCATTTGTTTACAATATTCAGTTCTAAGAATTTCAATTATTCGTTAATTCTTCAATTAAATATTTAAAAATTAAAAACTTGAAGCAATTTAAAATGAAATGAAATTAAACTTTAAAAAAAATTAATTCTACAGAATTGACAGTTAAAAGTATGGAAAATTTAAATTTTCATTAAAAAATTCTACTAGAATTCAATTATTTTAAGACAAAAAGAAATAATTTATTAAATAATTGAATGTTTCTTAAAATTCAATTATCATAAAGAATTTTATCAAAAAAATGTTCAAATAATTGAATTCTCTTGACGACTTTTAATAAAATTTTTAAAAATAATTACATTTTTCTAGGAATTCGATTAAAATTGTGTTAAAAATAATTGAAATTCAGCAATGAGTTTTATTATTTATAAAAATAATTGAATTCCTAAAAAAAATTTATTATTTACGAAAATAATTGAATCCATGTAAAAATTTTATTATTTATGAAAATAATTGAATTGTTACGAGGAAATTTATAAAAAATTTGTAAATAATTGAATTCTTGTGGAATTTTTATTATTTTATGAAAATAATTAAATTTTTGCGTAGAATTTTATTAAATTTTCTTTAAATAATTAAATTCTTTTGGAAAATTTTATTAGATATTGAAAATTCATGAGTTGAGGGAAATTTTTCAAAATATTTGAAATTCTACCAAGAATTTTATTTAAATTTTTAAAAATAATTGAAATTCTGAGAAGAATATTGTTATTTATTAATAATATTGTCAATATAAATTTATTAATTTATTAATTTTTCTATTTATAATTTACGTGAAAAAGAATTATGTTTTTTTAAAACAACACCTGACTTGGATTGATTGATAAATTCTTTTCCACACAATATTAATAATTATAATAATAATACCGAGGGGGTATTTACTGGTTGAAAACGTGTACACTCCAATACACTTATTACGCTAAAATTACACTTATTACCAAGTATTACAGGGTATTACAGGGCAATACAGAGATATTTCTAGGTATTACACCCACGTAATAACGTACTATTACGCCCTATTACGCAATATTACACGACTATTACAAGAAAAGTGTACACTCCAATACGGGAGTATATATACCCCCTCGAATAATACTAATTTACACAGAAATATGCATTCAGAAAAAGTAAATTTATGCAGCTATATTACAATTCTGAAACATTTGACAATGAATTATAATTTTAATTCTAAAATTAGTTATAATTTTAATTCTACAAATTAATTATAATTTTAATTCTAAAATTAATTATAATTGTAATTCTAAAATTAATTATAATTTTAATTCGAAAATTAATTATAAATTTGGAACTATAAAGATAAAAAATTCATTATAGGTAATGATTAAAATTATTTGCTATAGCAATAAACAAGAAGAAATTATCAAAAATTCTCCATTAAAAAGAATATTAGATTTTTTAAATGATGCTTGACTAATATAGTTTATAGAAGCAATCGGTTCGATTTATTTTTTAATAAGAGAAGCATAGAGAGAAAAAAATGAATATTAATTAATAAATTATAATATTTGCTATATATGATATTTAAATTATTTGCCTTTTGAATCGAATTTCAGTTTGCTGGTTTTATATATGTTTCGGTGCGCGCGAGAATTTATTGAGTTTTAATAGAAAAAATGTTCCTTTTTTTTTGCTCTTTTGCTTTTGTATTTAGAAATATTGCATTTGTGAGAAAGGTTTTGCGAAATAGGAACCGAATGTGAAAGGTTCTATAAATCACTGCACAGGGCGTGAACAGATTCAAATCACGTGAAATGCAACGTTCATTTTGATCAAAGCAGTTTTATTTGCGTCTATATCCTCTTCCAAAAGAGAAATCCGGCCCACTTCTTTTTTTCTCACCAATAGATTGAAAAAAAGTCCCACGAAAGGCAATTTTTTTTTTATTTAATATTAATATTTATCTAAATTGTCTCAAACTTGTTTCTTAATTAAATTAAGGCTAACTCGACTGACTTTAATCTTTTTTTGCTTTTTGACTAATTTGTTCTTTTATTAAAAAATATTTTTATTTCTGTAACAAATAAAAATGGGCAAAATTAAATTAGTTTTATTTATACACTATTTGTGTTTTTTTATCTATTTCAAAACATATTTAAAAAAAGAACAGAAAATAATTTTCTTTGTGACTAAAATAAAGAAATATTCTATTTTTCAAATGTTGTTATGAACATGAGAACTTATACATTATATACGATTCTTACCGTCGGTGAAAATATCTTTGGAATATTCGCAGAAATTCATTTAATTTTATGAAATTAATAATATTCGAAGTAATTAATACCAGATTCCGTAGGATATAAAACTTTTACGACAATCTCATCAACATAAAAATTTGTTCTAAACTTGTTTCATTTAAAAGCGTATTTTCTTTTTTTTTTCTTTTTCGTTAGGAACTAAAAAAATTGTTAAATTAAATTGAGAGTAAAAGAAATTCTTCGATTACTATCTCACAGATTGGATCATTAATGTGAGTATTAATAAAATTAATACCGCAATCAATAAAATTAATATTACAATTATAGTTTTATAATAACTAATTATATACAATTTATATTATAATAATGCTCATTCAAATTATATATCCAGAACTCTCAGGAATTAATAACATATTATTTATGTATTTGTGTAGAATTTATAAATAATATTGTTATTAATAATTTTTATTTTCCCATTTCATTTTTTTATTATTTATTTTAATTTTTTTTACTCTCTTTAATTTTATTTTTATTTGCTTATTAAAATAATTTTTATTGTTTCAATCAACTTCATTTCGTTTGAACTACTTTTTTTCAATAAATCAATCAATAATCAACAATTAATAAAATTTGGATTTATTATTTTCTAATAAACCATTAAGTCTGACGAAAGTCAGGTTTAATCAATTAAGGAAAAAATATTTTGTTAACTCAACAAACTGGATTGTTTCTTAAATTAGAAATAATTATTATTAATTAATAATTAATTCAAATAACGAAATATTAAATAAATTATTTATAACATGAATAATTATTAATAACTCATTTATTTAATTCATTTAATTATTATTAATAATTAATCATTTAATTACTATTAATTACAGTACAAAATAGTAAAAAAAAAATGGTAGAAAAACGAATTTTAACTATAAAAGATTTTTTCTATTAATTACAGTACAAAATAGCAGAAATAGTAGAAATCGATTTTTACTATTAATTCACGTCAATTATTATTTATAAATTATTTATATATAAAAAATAAAAAATTTTACTATTTATTTATTACTTTGTACTGTAATTAATAGGTAGTAGATAATTAAATTATTATTGTATTATAGTGTATTAAATAAATTTTTAATAAATATTTAATAACTACCTAATTATTACAGTATACAAAATGGTAAATAAATAATAGAAAAAAATATTTTTCTATTTACAATCCACGAAAATTATTTGTAAATTATTTACAATAAATCTTAAATAATAAAATAAAGTAAATAAGATAAATAAAATATTTGTAAAAAAATAAATAAAAAAAAAAAATTATTTTTTTACTAAAAGTGAGATTTTTCTCTATACTCGTTAGTTGTTACAAATCGTGTAATGTAAATTTCCTAATGTTGTGAGACGTCGTTATTTATTTATTAGAAATGTAAAGTGGACAAAAGTCGATTCCTTAAATGTCAAACTAAATGGTGTGTATAATGAAATATAGTCGATGACCCGATGATACTTTCAAAAGAGTTCATTGAAAATCCTGGAATACCATAAGAATTACACAAAAAAAAAAAAAGAAAAAGAAAAAGGAAAAAAAAAGAGTTTAATCTCTATTGCCCAATGTGTATGCTGCTCATTAGCAGGTATCCGCTGTGCAAATGTAAATGGAAATAAATTCCGTATTGGGTGTTTTCACTTTCTTTACTGTCCATTCTTAAACGAGAGACTATGCACTTTCTAAGCAACATAAGGAGACACATATTCTTATATATACACATTTATATATGTCAACCGCGTATGTTTCTTGTAACAATTTTCGACCCATCAGAAAACGATACAAATTCCAACTTGATTGATATAATTATGTCTGATTACCGAACGGAAGTGACAGAAATCATTAAAAGACGGTAAATTAAATTCCTGACTGTATATTTAATTTCTTTATTGCTTTTCATTTCGAACAATTATCTTTGATGAATTTTTAATTGTTTTATTTTTCGTTTCTCTTGTTTTTCCTTTTTTTGTTCTTTCCTTTTTTTGTCTTTTCTTTTTCTGTCTCTTTTTTTTCATGGATTTTTCTTTTTTGACTTTTCTTTTGTTCTTTTTATTTTTTTCTGCCTTTTTTATTTTTTCTGTCTTCTCCTTCATGTTTCTTCTGTCTTTTCCATCTTGTTCTGTCTTTTCTTTATTCTTTCTCTTTTATTTCTGCTAGGTTTTTTGCTATTTTTTGTTATTTTTGTTTCTTCTTTTAATTTTTTTCTTTTCTTTTTTGTTGTTTCGTTTTTGGCTTTTATTTTTATTTTTTTTCTTCTATCTATTTTTCTATCTTCTATTTTTTTATAAAAAAGAAAACTTTTTTGTACTTTCTGTGTTTGTTTTTTCTTTTGTTTCTTCTTTTGTTATTTCTCTTTTTGTATTTTCTTTTTTGTTTTGTTTCTTATGTTTCCTTTCTCCTTCTTCTTTTATTTCTTCTTTTTTATTTTTTTTTCTTGTTGTTTCTTTTCTTGACTTTTCTTTTTCCATTTCTTTTTCTTATATTTCTTCTACTTTTTGTTTTTCTCTTATTATTCTATCTTTTTTTATTCCTTTCTTTCGGTTTTCCTTTTTCTTTTTTTTAATTTGTTATTTCTTCGTTTACCTCTACTATTCTTTGAAATAAAAAATTTTAATGTAAAACGATTTGTAAATTATTCTCTTTATAAATCGACTGACAAGTTGTAAAAGAGAGAATTCTCTTACATATTTATATGCATAATGAAATTTTTGATTATCGTCGCCTTAGTGAAGTCGAATTATTGCATAATTAATTATAGTTGCAAAACACTTGCCCTCGACTTCTATTTGCGACGGTGATCCTTTTTAAAAATTCAACATGAATTACTCGATAATTTGAATTAAACACAGGAAGTTTACATAATTGTGAAAATAGTCAATATTCATTGGGAAATTTTTATTTCTTTTCTGTTTCAAATCTCGTTTTTTGTCGAAATTCTCATCGATTTTTTTAAAATTCAATTTTTATTTTCAATCGTTGAATACTAATTTCAGGAAATCAGATGTAAATTCAAATTTAATATGCAGATAATTATTTAATTGACTAATTGGAATATTTGGGTATTTTTTATGTAAATGATTATTATTTATATTTTATGTTGATTAATATTTATTTTCTTTTATTCATATTTACATATAATAGTTGACATTTAGTAATTATTTATTATTTTAAAATTAGTTAAATTATTGGTTGCTTTAATTTTGATTAATTAATTACTTTCTTAATTACTTAAATTAATTACTTTATTGATTACTTTAATTAATTACTTTATTGATTGCTTTAATTACTTACTTAATTCATAAAAATATTATTATTACTAATATTAATATAATATTTTATTGTAGAAATTAAACGTAATTAAAGAATATAATTTTTAAGAAATTAGAGAATATAAAATATAAAACAAATTATTACATATAGATAATTAGTAAATAAATAAAAAAATTAATAAATAAATTAATTTTGTCTTTTTTCAGGTGATTTAAGATTGCCAGGTCCTGGACCCGGACCAGTGAGATGTACATTAAGAAAGCACAAACCTAATCGAAAACCAAGAACACCTTTTACAACGCAACAATTGCTTTCGTTAGAAAAAAAATTTCGCGAGAAACAATATCTAACGATAGCAGAGAGGGCGGAATTTTCCTCTTCGCTTCACCTCACAGAAACGCAGGTACTTTTTCATTTCTATTTTTATTCTCAAAAAAGCAAAATATTTTTCTTCAATTCTATTATTTGGTTTAGGTAATTGTTTTTAATTTTAATTTTCTAATTAAATTAATTAAAAATAAAATTTGTAATTTTAAATTAAATTTTCAATTTTTCAATTTCTTAATTATTTAATTACATAATTATTATATTTGTTTACTTTTTCTTATTCTCTTTTTTATTATTCGCTATTTTTTCTTATGGCTACAATTTTCTACAATTGTAAAATATGTATAGCGTGCAAGAAGACAGTTTGCAAACACATTACAATGCATCAAACGAAATTAAGCTCGCATTCATTTGCTTAGATAAACTGTAATCACCTTGCTGACCCCCTCCCCTCGCACTTCTTCTTCTTCTTCATCATCACCCCCTCCACCCTTTAAACTTTGCTTTAACACTATTCATTGCAAGCCAGAAAGGTTAAATTCTAATTCGTGATTCCCTCCAAATAAAATTTTAATGAATATTAATTTGGCATCCATTACAAGTTCTAAATGCTTCAAACACGAGTTGAAATTTATTCTTGAAAAGAGAATATGTCGCGGAATTAGTAAAACTTTCCATTCATTATAATTAGAAAAAAAAATTTCCATCAAATTTTAATATTATTGTTGGACTGAAAAAATTGACGGAGGAAAAAAAATTTCCTCTAATTATTATTTTGTTGAGTGGAATTTAATTTTTTTTTATTTTCCTTTGTTTTTACACTTGCAAATTTGCTTTTTACATAATTTTTACTCAGTGTTTAATTTTTATTTTATTTCTTGATATTTTGTAATTAAAGTAATCCATATGTTGTTTAATGAAATTTTCTATTTAAATGAGAATTTTATTTAATCAGCCTATATTTCTAAATTAGATTTTTATTAATTTTAACTTTTGTTTTTCATTTAGGAATATTTAAATTTTGTATTTTGCTTTATTTTTTAATTTATGTTTGTTTTTACTAATTTTTACTCCAACTGGTAATTTAAATGATCTTAAATCAAATTTTATTTTTAAATTATATGTAAGTTCATTTAATTAAGTTTAGAATTAATTAAAATTCTATTTATAATGAAATTCAAAATTAATATGATCAAATAATTGAATTCTCAAAAAATTATAATATTATCTCTAAATGTCATTCTTATAACATTCATTTTATGTCAATATTGTTTTCGTCGTTAATCTAAATCTACTAATTTTTAATTTTAATTTAAAAACTGTCAAAAGAAAATTTGTAATATTGAATTCATAATTTAATGATTCAATAATTTCACAATCAATAAACTTGTAATTGGAATTTTATAATTATAACGTGGAATATAATTTATTTATAATAATAATTGTATTTATAAATATTAATAAATAAAAATAAATAATATAAATATTAATAAATAGTAATAAATATAATTATATTTATAATATAATTAATACATATTGAAAAAAATATATTTGATTCAAATAAATATTTACTTGAATCAAATAAATTTAATTTGAACCAATTACTTTAGTATATATTTTTATTATTTCAGTAAATATCATTTAATTGACATAAATAAAAGTTATTTATTTGAAAATCGACAAGTTATCGGATATTTGAATCAAATAAGTTTTTTATTCTGCATAATTATAAATTATATTCATTAAAAATGTAATAAAACTGTCGACATATTCTTAAAACAATATAAAATATTTTTTTCCAAATTTGATTTCAATGATTTTAATAAATCCTACCCAAAAGAAATTTGTACGAATTTAATCAAATTATTAAATGAAAGAATCCGAAGTAGAGAAAATAGTATCGTGGCTTTAGTAATCTTCACTTCATTGGTCAAGCACGGTTATTGATTCTCTGGTCCACGCATGATTCCTCTACTACATCTCCTCTATTTGATATAAAAAAAATTATTCTAAATTTCCACCAGCAGAAAAATTTTAGTTTTAAAAATTAAAAAACAGTTGAACAAAATTAGTTAATTAATTGATAGGAAAAATTTACTTAAAAATTAATAAATTATAACTAATTAATTTTGTTGAATTTTTAATTATTTTATTTTACATTTCTCTTATTTTTTCCATTTCATTGTTTTTTGTTTTCATTCAGAATTATTTCTGAATTTAATATTGTTCTGATTATTTTCGAACCGAATGAATTAAATTTTTAATTTTTAAATAAAGTTGATAAATTTTTCTCATCATCCTCCCAAAATTGTTTCAATTTTTTCAATAAATTATATATTTATAACAATTAATATATTAATTTATTATAATTAAAATGTATTTAAAATAATAAATCAGTTTAAATTTCCCCAACAGATTATCAGTTCTTTTTAAACTTTTCATAATTGGTTTTCCCACAAAAAAAATTCTTGTATGATAATATATCAATCAATTATAATTATAATAATTACTGTCAGTATAGGGGAAACCCAAAATAAGAAAATTAAAGAGCCATTAGAGTTATGTTAATTGAGAAAACAATTATAAATTAATCAAATAATATGTCATTGTTAAAACTTTCATTTCTTATCCATCGTTATCTATACGTTTACTAATTTTTAATTTTAATTTAAAAAACTGTTTTTTAAATTAAAATTGAAAATTTCATTTTTTTGGAATTTATTATCGTAGTCGTACATATATACAAACTCTAAGGTATTAATATGATTTTAAACCACTTACTGATATGTATATATATGTAAATTTTTGTCTTGTCAAATTAAGCGCGACAGTCTGATAAATAATTGATAACACTTGAAAATGCCCTTCGACTTTTCGTATAATTTTGTACTTATTAGTGTTGAAAAATGATAATGATTAAAAGTATCTTGAAACTAAATTGACATTGCTGATAAACGTAAAATCAGCAAAGTTTGCCATTTCATATAAATTGTTTGAAAATTATCTCTCCGGAGACTCAGTGAGCAGAGATCTTATTTATAAATATAGATATATATATATTACATTGCGCATGAAGATCATTAAATATGCATAATAATTTGATCTTTTCTGTGTAGTAAACGTATAAATTTTCTACTAATACCAATATACAAAAAAAACTATAGATATATATATAATTGAAATAAGTGGAAACTTGTAAATGAACTATATATTTATCCCGTTCATCAGTTTTTCATTACAAAATTTACTTTTTTGAGGAAATATAAATTAGATTTGCAAACTCCATCAAGATTGAAATTAATTGTCGTATCTCTTTTCGTATATTTATACATTTTTTTTTCTTCCTCGTGTTTTGCTATGATACACTTAAAATTGTAATTAAATATTAAATTATTAATTATTAAATAAGTTTCCATTAATTTTGCATAAAACGGAAATATTTTGTTTCTTTTTGCTATATATATATAAATATAACTACTTTAATTAAAACATTTCTGTGAATTTGCAAATTCAGGTTTAGAGGAATATTAAACATCTTACGAATTTGTATCTTAATATCTTATTATTCACGCAGGAACTAATTTAATTTCCATTTGATTGAATGTAAATTGAATTAAAGATATTTTACTTTCTTAAAAGGCTTTTTTCATTATTGGTTCACTTTATTTTATTGATACGCACATTCGATTACTGTGAGCGAGTAATTTACTGCTTTCCAGTTTTAGAAAATTAGCAATATTTGAAAATGATTTATTAAATCTAACAATATTACTTATCTATTGAAAAAATATTGTTTTATTAACTCGACGATCTAGATAATTGTTAATTAATAAAATACTAATTATTTTTAATAAATTATTAATTATTTTTTAATAATTTGTATAATTTGACAGAATTATTTATCAATGTAAAAAATATTTTTTTATTAACACAACGAACTCGATTTTTTTAAATAAAAAAATAATGATTATTAATTAATCAGGATTGCCACAGGTCAGGAAAGTCAGGGAAATTAGAATTGGTCAGGGAAATCAGGGAAAAGTCAGGGATTTTTATTAAAAGTACTGGAAAAATTAAGTTTTTAGAATTTATAAGAAACTTCTGAATTCTTCTCTAAAATTCAGTTATTTTCAAAAAATTTAATAAAATTCTTGGCAAAATTTTAATTATTTTCAAAAATTTTCTTTATTTCAATTATTTTTTATATCTACGATTTTAATAAAATTTTCCATAAGAATTCAATTATATTTAAAAAAAAATTTTAATAAAAATTTCACAGGAATTCAATTATTTACCAATTTTTTATACATTTCTTCGCACCAATTCAATTATTTTTAATTTTTTAATGAAGCTTCTCGAAAGAATTCAAATATATATTCCGAGAATTGAAACAAACAATTTCGTTGCAAGAATTCAATTATTTTCATGAATAATAAAACTTATCGCAGAATTTCTATTATTTTTATACAATTTTAAATAAAATGATAGAAAATTGCATTTATTCTTAAATTTTTTTTTAAATTCGCCGAAAGAATTCAATTATTTTCAAAAATTTTGATAAAATTCTTCATAAAAAATTGAGAAATATTCAATTATTTATTTTTGTATTTAAATAATTGAATTCTCGTAAATTTTTCTAATAAAAATTGATTAAAAAATGAATTTTACTTAAAATTTTAAATTATAATAATTATTAAATATTTAATTAAATAAGAAGTCATTAATGTTTCGAAATAATTTTACATTTTTAGAAATTCGTAAATAAATATAATAGATAATTTTTTTCAGTATCGAATAATTTTTTGAGTGAATCAGAATATTCTTCAGGGTCAGGGAAAAAATCAAAATTTTGTTTGGAAATCAGGGAAAAACAAAATTAATTTTTTGCAGCAACCCTGTTAATAATTTAGTAAATTTATTTAATTAAAACTTAATTAAATAAATTAAGAATTAAAACTTAATTACTTAGTAATTTATATTATTTATAAATTTTTCTAATAGAGGAAAATAAATTTTTCGACTTTTTTCATTTCAGGTGAAAATATGGTTTCAAAATCGAAGAGCAAAGGCGAAACGATTGCAGGAGGCGGAAATTGAAAAATTGAGGCTTTCGGCGAGGCCACTTTTGCATCCGAGTTTTGGTTCGGGACTTATGTTTTCGGGAGTCGTACCTCCAGGAACGCCGGGAGTTCCACCATTTATAGCGGCAGCAATGGCAAGGCATTCGCACGCTGCAGCTGCAGCGGCCATGTTTATGGGTCCTCCTGGACACAGACCTTGAGAATTGAGGTCCACAGACCTTCAAATAAATAAGGTTTGAGAAACCGATACAAAAAAGAAAAACAGAACAAAAACAAACGTGATAATATATAAATTTACTTGTTAATTTTCGAGGCTACACATAGTTCGTGATAATTTTTTTTTCTAAGTGGAGTTTTCGCATATTTTTTCTCACAATCTTCGATAAACTAAAAGTTTCAATTTCTTTTCGAATTTAAAATGTAAAATTTCAATTCTATAGATTTATTTTTCTGATATTGAACGTCGATTGAAACGCATTTTAGAAAATTGATTAAATAGAAATAGAGACGAGAGCGCAAGCGCGGGAGTGAGAGAGGGGGCAATGAGTGCGAGAAGGAAAGACTCTCGCACACGCGCTCCGCTCTCTAGAAAAAGCGATTATTACCTATAGAAAAAAATCGATTTTTTTCAAATTAAAATCACCCCGAAGTGCAATTTATTCCACTTTATTACCGCGCCAAACTAAAAAAAAAGAAAGAAAAGCAAAAACGAGTTTTGTAATTTGCTTTTCGGTTATATGTGCGAATATTATTACTGAATTGCCACTTTCCTCAATTTATACGACTATCAAATGAGCAGTATTATCAATTTATGAACTGCATACACTTTAAAGTGCGGAAGAATAAATTTTTCTTCATTTTCAATCTATAAGGAGAGAAAGTAGAATTTTTTCGATATCAAATATTTTGTTTTTTCCCTCTGGAAATTATAAATATATTCGAATATTAAAGAGAAAGCATATTTTAATGGCAATTGCTTTACGCTTCCTTTGCGATCTTTTAAGAAACTATTAATGAATTTCTAAATGATTACAACTATTTGTTTTTTGTTTCTTAATTTTCAATCGAAACTCCACTAATAATAATGTATGCCCAAAGAGACTGAAGACAAATAAAAAAAAATAAAAATGAAAAACGAGTCGAACGAATTTGTTTCTTTTTTTTTTATTCTACACACTAAAATGGTCTTTTATGATACCTGCATGTGACTTTAATACGGTTTTTAATGTCCTGGTTAACGAATGCAGTCTAACGAGTAATGACTTCCACAGACTTGGACTTCCATAAGACCAGCTGTGTTCGATGAGAAAGTATTTACGTCGCCTTGGTCGATTGGACAGTCCCGCACACATGTTTCAGGGTGAACACAAAAATATTAGGACTTAAATTGTTTTCACGCAAAATTTATCGCCGCACAATTTGAAATAGATTTAAATTCTTTTTATTTCCTTTCGGCATTTTTTTTTCTCAAAACCTTCCGAGAATGAAAAATTACTGTTCTTTTTTGCACTTGCTCCCAGGAAATATTTTCAAAAAAAGATTTTTTTTATTTTTTGCTTTATTGTAAAAACTTGCAAAATTCGAAATCGAAAAGAAAACAAAATGGTCCTCTAAAATAGTAATTATAATGATCATGAAAGCATTTACAAAAAAAAAGCATTTGCGCTTGATCTCTAATGCAAAGTACATGTAAAATGTACATATGTAAATAAATTGTCTCTACGCTGATTATAAAATATAGTAATAGATTATTATTTGCAGGGTGGAAAATTTTTCATTTCTTTCGAAAGAAAATATATTTCGATTTATTATACCAAAAATAGATAAATATTTTTTTTTCTCCATTAAAGGAAAAATTTAAGAAAAATAAATTTTTTTTACCTCTTGTTTAAAAAAAGAAAAATTGTTTTCGTCACAAAATTCTTTTTTTTTAAACATCCTGTATAATTTTCTTTTGTGTATATATAAGTGTGTATGTGTGCGTGAGGGAAAACAGATATGTAAATTATGTATCTACATGTATGATGATTAATGAACAGACAAATACAAAAATTGCAGGAAAGATTAATAATAATAAAAGAAAAAAAAATTTTATGAACATTTCTTTCCTGTACAAAGCTCTGTATAAATGTAAACTGATAATTTATCCATGAATGATGTTATAGTGAAATAAAAGTGATTTCAATATTTAATTCTCTCTTGTTTTGTTCTTTGCAAAAAACACATTTATTCCATTTATTCCAAAAGAATTAAAAAATTGCGTTTCATTAAAATTATCCATTTTAACCGAATTGAAAGAATTTTTTTATTGTTTATTATAATTATTATTAAAGAATTATAAATTTCTTTCTGTAAAATTGGATAACTTTACTAAAAGAAACAAATTTTTTTATTGTTTATTTTAGACAATTAAAATTAAAATTTTCTTTCTGTATAAAATTAGATAATTTCAGCCAAAAAAAGAAGTATTTTTTGATTATTTATTTTTAATTCCTTTTTGAAATTTTTATAATAAAAGTACATTTACAATATTCTTATAGAAAGTGGTAGGTATGCGTAAAAGGAGCGCAAGCGCTGGAGCGACAATGAGAGTGAGAAGGAAAAACGAAAACTTCTCGCTCGCTCTTATTTCCCCCACTCCGGTACTTGCGCTTGCCCTCCTTTCATTCATTCTGTCCGCAGTTTGAAGTAAGTTTATGTTTATGCTTTTGTTTTTTTTTTAAATATTGTTTGACAAATCGAAAATATGCAGGTATGTTTTCATGATTCATAATAAAATAATGTTAGAAATTAGAAAATTTAAAAAAAGATGGTAATTAACAAATGAAAAATATACCCATTTTGTTTATTATATGCTTTTTTCTATAACAAATTTCATTTGACTGATATAAATTATTATGCAAATTATTCTTCCTTTTTTTTATAAAAAATACTAGAAAATTGTTAATTGGTAAAAAATTTTGATTAAGAATTAGAAAATATACCCATTTTATGCATAATTTGCATTTCTCAATAACAATATTGTTTACAAACTCACTTTTTTCATTTGGAAATAATTTGCATCAATTCTATTTCATAATTTCAATTGTTTTAATAAAATTCAAAGCTTTTTAAGAATAAAAGAAAAAATGTTTATAAATTATATTTGTCAATTACAAAATTTAATTGAAAATGAAACTGACAATTTTTGAACTTTCAGAATATAAAGGAAAAAATTTTATTAAAAAAAGTTTGATTTATTTACGAATATCTTTAATTGTAAAATTGTTCGAAAACAATAATTTCTTTTTTAAATATTTTAAATATTTAATTATTATTATTTTTATATAGGAATTAAGATTTTCAAAAATTTCAAATTCAAACCTTTTAGAAATTAATCAACTTTAAGAAAATTGTTATAAAACATGAGGAAATCGATCACTCCGAGTCTTCCACTTATTCATGTTTTATAAAATTAATTAAATTTTATTCAATTATTTAAATAGAAAAGTAAATTATTTATTGAACAATTGAATGTTTCTTAAAATTTAATTCTTATAAGGAATCATATTAATAAATTTTTAAATAATTGTATTCTTTTGACGGATTTTAATAAAAAAATTTAGAATAATTACATTTTTCAAGGAGTTTGATTAAAATTGTATTAAAAATAATTAAAATTCTGTGATGACTTTTATTATTTCTGAAAATAATTAAATTATTGAAAAGAAACTTATAAAAAATTTGTAAATAATTAAATTGTAAATAATTCAATTATTTCTGAAAATAATTAAATTGTAAAATAATTGAATTATTTCTGAAAATAATTGAATTATTGAGAAGAAACTTATAAAAAATTTGTAAATAATTGAATTCCTGTGAAATTTTTATTATTTATGAAAATAATTAATTGTTTGCGTACAATTTTATTAAAATTGTTTTTAAATAATCGAATTTTGAAGAAGAATTTTTATATTTATAAAGATAATAATTGGCACTTTGTTGAGATTTTCTTGTAAATTTGGAACAATAATTGAATTTTGTGATAAGAATTTTATTACTTTTAAAAATAATTGAATTTCTGCAATCGTTTGTAACTTCTTCAAAATTCAATTTTTCTATAAATCCATTATTTTTAATAATTAATTGAATATATGAAAAAATAAAAAAAAAAATTTAACTATAATTTTAGAAGATTTTACATTATTAAAATTTTTCAAAAATCTAAGTTCATTAAAATTTCTAATTAAATTCATTCAACATTGAAATTTTATAAAAATTCAAATTGAAACCATTTGAAGTTCATTTATTTATGAAAATTGTAAACGTAACTCTTTTAAATTTGAATTAATTTTGTAATATTTAAGTAAAATTATTCATTAAATAATTTATTTATTTTCTGATACTTAGTTGTTCAAGATTTAAGTTATTTAAAAATAAATTTTTGTCAGAAATTGAAAAAATTGAAGGTTTTTGTATTAAAATTCGTGGTAATTTTACAGTTTATGATTCAAACAAAAATTCAGAATTTTGTTATGAATTCTAAAAATTTAATTTTTTTCAGTACTTTTAATAAAAATTCCTGACTTTTCCCTGAATTCCCTATGTCAGAAACTAAGAATATATTATGATTATTATAATTATAATATTATTTTAAAAAAATTTGAATTAAAAATTCTTAAGTTCTATTATTTTTAAAATTGCTAATTTTATTTAAAAAAAGTGAGCGAGAAGTCAGCCGCGCGCGAATTGTTGCTAGTTTTAAATACAATATCAATTATTTTTATTCTATTATTACTATTATTGTTATTATTATTATTAGAATATAATAATATAATTATACAATTATAGTAATAATAAAATATGGAAATAATTATTTTAATATTTTTTTATAACTAAATAATTAATAATGCAATTATAATTTTAACATTTAATAATGAT
Source organism: Leptopilina heterotoma (assembly GCF_015476425.1). Classification (NCBI taxonomy): domain Eukaryota; kingdom Metazoa; phylum Arthropoda; class Insecta; order Hymenoptera; family Figitidae; genus Leptopilina; species Leptopilina heterotoma. Next base: position 2,091,115 of record NW_025110813.1, read on the forward strand.
ATAAAATACATAATATTTAATATATATAATGTTTAATAATTTTCAGGAAATTTTCTTCAATTTTTATTAATAAAGAGATGGAGCTAATTTTCTTTTCACTCAGCCAACACGCCATTTAATGTAAGCACATTTTTCACTGTTGAGTCAATATTAATTTAATGATATTGAACAGAGAAAGAGTAAAATTCAACACTTATATTGAGATATTTTATTTATAATTAGATAATATAAGTGAAGGGGTTCCGGAAAGTTTTCGATAAATCAGTGTGCTGCCGCCCCAATCAACTTTAAGACTTAATTAAAAAATTTAGTCAAAAACCAATTAGCGGTTGCGGCAAATTAACATATTTTTAATTACCTACCGAACACTCTTCTGTGGTCCCTCTCTCTATCTCTCTCTCTCTCTCTTTCTTGGTCATCTTCCATTTTCGACAAAAACCTGCCTACAGCATTACTTTCCAACTTTATTAGGAGCGAACCTTTTCATCGCTTTGATGAACGCGCCGAGAGGCCTCGTCGAGAAAAATTGCCGCTACCTCGATATTTTATTAAAAGAATATTTTATGGCGACTCGGGCGTAATAAAATTAGTATAATTATCCTTATCAAAATACGATTAAGTTCAGCGATCGTTAATTTCATTTTGATTCATGATATATTGAATGGAATTTTTCATTTTAGTTTATTTTTTTCGATTTATTTTCCCAGCGTATATAAAAAATCAGTTTCTCTTTTCCTTTTTTGTATTTTTTAATTTTTTTTCCTTCTTTGTATTTTTATTTTATATTTCTTTGATTTATTTTTCTACTCTAAAAAATCTGTAACTCTTTTTCTTCTTTTTATTAGAAAAAAAAATCTTTTCGTTTTATTTTTTTTTTATTTATTTTTAGTTTCCTTGTTTTATATTTTTTTTCTTATTTTTCTACTGTAAAAAATCAATTTCTCTTTTCATTTCTTTCTACTTTTTTTCTTATTTGTATTTAAAAATTTTTTTTTGTCTTATTTGGTTTTTATTTTGATTTATTTTTTTATTTTGTTTCTATTTTGCATTATTTCTTTTATTTTCCTTTATTTTTCCTTTCAAATTATTTACATTTTTTCCAAAAACTATATATTTAAAAATTTTTTTTTCTTTTACATTCACATTTTTTTCGATTATTTTCTAAATAAAATTGAGTTAAAAAATGACTAGATTTCCAAAAATTTTTTATATACTTTTTAATATTCTTTTATACTTTTTTATACGTTTTTATATACATTTTTACATATTATAATTGTTTTTAATATAAAAGCGCGTTTGAAATGAAGAAAAAAAGTCCTTTTAAATGTTTTCTGCGAAAAAGAATCCCGCAAGTTGCATTCCTTCATTTGCAATGGATTAATAAATTAGAGGTGAACTTTACGACAGATAACATAAACCGATTTTTCAACATCAAGCTTAAACGTTTGCTTTAATGTGATAATAATCTCGAATTTAAATGTAAGATCACGAGTTGATAAGAAATAACACGTTTCAACAACTCACTTGTGCAATAGCAACATAAAAAATTCTATCTTACAGGAGATATATCTTATCGGCATATTATCATCTTTTGGAGACAGAAAATTATTTTTTAATGTTTTTAAACACATTAAATTGTAACATTGAATATAATTTTTCATTAAATTATTACTCCTAAAATTTTCTACCTTGTATATATAATAATTAAAAAACGAATATCGACAATTTTTTCTTTTTTTTCTATAATAAAATTTATAATAAACATTGAAAAATTAAATATAAATGATGTTTTATATTAATGATAATATTCTTTATTTTTCTTCGTTTCGTTTAATGATTAATTAGAGATTTTTTTCGGTTTAGAATTTTAAATATTTTTTCTGTTAAATGAAGCGTATTCAATTTTTTTTTAATAATTAGGAATTTATTTTATAGAAAAAATTTTTTTAAATTCTAGCTCTCTAATTTTTTCCAAGAGTAAAAATACAATCTTTCAAAATAATAATGTTGATGAAAAGTTATGTATTTTTTTAGGTATATTTTCGAATACTTTGAAAAACGCGACCGAATGTTGTTAACAGAGAAATTTATCAGTTCTACAAGAATTCATCCCGCATTCATTATTAGAAGACAAATTTCTAAATGTAAGTATATAAATTTTTAAATAAAAATTAACTATTCAAGTAGTAATTTTTTCCATAAAAAATATTTTCTTATTATAATTATATAATATTCATTAGTATTATTTTTAAATAATATTTATATTGTGAAAAAATGTTTGCACATATTTCGGTTCGTAAACTGGTATTAAATAATTATTATTTATTTTCATCACAATAATTACTAATTTTTCCCTTTTTATACAAATTATCACCACACAAATGTTTATTGAAAACCTGTTGATTTTACGATTTCTTCATTATTTTATTCAACTAACAGAGAAATCTTACAAAATACAATTTTCCACTTAATTTATACAAATAAATATAAATGTTGGAAATAGAAAAATGTTAATTATAAATCAACTTTAACTGACACATTATATGTAGACATATAAATGATTAAAGTAAATTAATTATCATGTAAATTTAACAAATTGTAATTCACTTTTTCGTGACAGTAATGTTTTTCTCATGAATAATCACTGTTAATGAGATTTTTATAGATATATATAGGAGCGCAGATTTAGTACAAACTCAAGAGTATATAGTCTCCTATATATGTTTCCTTTTTCTTTTGAACGTGATTCGTCTCATCAGTGTCTACTTAGGATAAAATAGTGTCCCACAAAGTCCACTTATTTCTCCGTTTTTGTTTAAAAAAAAAAAGAGTTCAAAAGCCTTGGAATTTGTAGACGAGTTGTCTGGGAACTCATGTGTCTTATTTTTTTTGTTTATTGATTGTTCCGGTGTTTATTGTGAAAAAGAAACAATTGTATATCCCGTTATTAACAATCGAAATTAGACACTGATAATAATTGAGAATATTTTATTACTCTCACAATATTTTCTTCTGCATACTCCCAATATTCTACCAAAAAATATTCGAGGAATACTTCAAATATTTTATAGAATACTTTCGCAATATTTTCTCTGTTTACTCCGAATATTCTATTAAAAATATTCTAGAAATATTATTCATTAAATACTTTAAAAAATATTTTCCAAAATTTATAATGTTCACTTCTAATATTCGGCCAGGAATATTCAAGGAATACTTCACTGACATTTTAATGAATCTTTTTGCAATGTTTCTCCTGTTTGCTCTTAATATTTTACCAAAAATTGTTACAAAAATGTACGACTGGAATATTTTGAATATAAAACAACCAAAAGTTTTCAAAATATTTATTCTATATGATTCTATATTATTACAGAAACAATATTGTAGGAATATTTTTACAAAATTATTATTTATTTAATTATAAAACCTATTGATAATATAAAAAATAGTTATAATCTGGAATATTTTGAAGGTAAAATCTTGAAATGTTTTTAAATTTTTTCTTCTTTTCACTTCAAATTTTATATAAAAAAATATTCCAAAAGCACCTTAATCATGTATAAGAAGAATACTAGTGGAAAATTAGTAGAATATTCCAGGAATACTAAAGGAAAGTGAATACAATATATTCCAAGAATACTATAGTGGAAAATGAATAAAATATTCCAGAAATACAAATGAAAAATGAATTGAATATCCCAGGAATACTAATGGAAAATGAATAGAATATTAATGGATTATAATGGAATATGAATAGAATATTCAAAGAACACTAGTGGAAAATGAATAAAATATTTCTAGAATAAAATATTCCGTGATTGATAATGGAAAATTAATAGATTTCAGGAATACAAATGGAAAATTAATATAATATTCCGGGAATACTAGTGGAAAATTAAATAGAATATTCCGGGAATACTATTAGTAGAAAATGAAATAGAATATTCCGGGAATACTAAAGGAAAATTAATAGAATATTCCAGAAATATGAATGAATAGAATTTTTTCTAAATGGAAAATGAATAGAATATTCCAAGAACACTAATGGATAATGAATAGAATATTGCAGAAATATAACGTGAAAAATGAATAAAAATATTCAAGGAATACGAATGGAATATTTAAGTTATTTCTCCACAATAAGTTCCGCAAAATGAATGAAAAATATTTTCGTTACTAATTTCTTGTGAAATATTATAAAATTTTACAACTTTCGGAAATGTTTCGCTTGTAGCGCATAATATATTTATTATGGGAATATATTTGTGAAAAATATATACATATACGTATAGCTTTTAACAGTTAAACGGCAAACACATAATCGCAATGTATAAACACAAATACGAGAGTGAACGGTGGCCACATACGAACGCTGACAATTAATTAAAGAATAATTTCTTGTCTTTGCGATACCCGGAGGAGCGTCGGTAGTTGGCGGCCAATTATGCGAGGGTACGAGCGCAGAATACCAAATAGCCGCCGCGACATTGAACACAGGGAGCTTTGAAAACTCATCGCTGTGCACTTCTCTCTTTATATAAACATATATATATATATACTCACAAGAGAAGCCAGTAGCTTTGCGAGTTCGACGAAAGGTCGTTAAATGCAAGGCAGGATCTCTTAAACGCCGCTGAGATACATCCAAACTCTTCCTTCTACGTGTGAGATGATATTTTTTGTTATCAGAGATTCGTCAGGTTCAGGTAACGTTCACACGATTCGACAGTGATGACTTTTTAAAGTGATGCGCGCACACAAGAAAGAGTAGAGTGTATATTATACTTTCGTGATTCAGTGTAGTACTCGATTTTAGTTATATACGCTGATATAAAAATGTATGACTTTATATATATGTATACACAGGCAGGGTGTTTCTGAGGAAAATAAAATGAATAAAAGAATACAACTTAAATACGCAGTGAATCAATATTTCACTTAATTAGAAGTCTGTGGGAAATATGCTTTTTTGAATAACGTCATCTTTTGGGGAAGTTTGTATTATATATACGGAATTAATTTGTCGATCGTACTAATTGAGTTTTTGTATATAGTATGACTTTTAATTTAAAACCGTTTCTGTAAAAGGGGATGAACCCCTTTTTTACAAAACTGTGTTTAATTACTTTCATTTTGGCTGCCCAGCTGAAAAAGTTCTATAGAATATATCACTAGAATCATTCTATATGAATTCTAGTGAATATTCTACAGAATTTCACTAGAATTATTCTATAAAGAATTTCTACATGAATTCTACTAAATTTTAGTGATTTTTTAATAAGAAAGAATTTAAATTCGTGAAATAATATTTTTCAACTTTATATTATATTGTGTAATTAAATTTTACATTTGATATCTATGACAAATTTTATAGAAATCTGTACCAAAATATGGTTCAATTTACCCCACATAGAAAAATGTATATCTCAACATGCTTTAATAGTTTTCGGAGTCACTGATTACGAACTTTGCATCATATTTTCAAAATTCAAAATGGCGGATCCAATATGGCAGATAATAATAAAAAAATTTTTGATTAAAAATAAAATTTTTTTGAAAAATGTCCGCCATATTGGATCCGACATTTTGAATTTTGAAAATCTCATGCCAGATTCGTAATCAGCGACCCCAAAAACCTCCCGAGTAATGATTTTCATAAGGTGATTTCATAAACTTTTTTATTAAATGCACATTATCTACTTATTAAAAAACTTGCTTGTTTAACTAACATTTAAGGTTATGTAACTTTGATAAAACTTTTTTTTATTATTGATAACAAATATTTTTTTAAAGCTTAGAGCATTAGCATTAATTTCCACTTTAGATCATGTAATTCCGATGCATTGTTGACGAGTTATAAAATATTTAGTTACTCCGAGTATACTCGGGACGAACCGTATAGGTTAAGAATTTTTCAATAAAACTTTTCTTTAAATCAATTAATTTTCGAAAAAGTTCTTCGACAATTTTCAAAATCCATTTATTTACAATATTCCATTTTACAATTTTCAATTATTCGTAAATTTTTCAATTAAATATATATTAGAAAATAAAAACTTTAAATAATATAAAAAAAATTCAATTATACATAGTTTTTCAAAAAAAGTAATTTCAAAATTCAATTATTTCTAAAAATTCACGTTATGTTGCTTCTAATATTCAATTATTATCTAAAATTTGAACTGAAATTCATTTTTAAATCAATTTTTATTAGAAAATTCTACTAGAATTTAATTATTTAAATACAAAATAAATAATTTATTGAACAATTGAATATTTCTTAAAATTCAATTTTCATAAGGAATTTTATCAACATATTTTTAAATAATTGAATTCTTTTGACGATTTTTAATAAAATTTTTAAGAATAATTACATTAAAAATAATTACATTTTTCGTGGAACTCGATTAAAATTGTATTACAAATAATTGAAATCCTACGAATGAGTTTTGTTATTAATGAAAATAATAATTGAACTTTTCTAAAGAATTTCATTAAAATTTTCAAAAATAATTAAATTCCCGTGAAAAATTTGCAGAAATTAAATTACTTTCAACAATTTTAATAAAATTCTTGGCATAAATAAAAAATAACAAAATTCTTTGCAGATATTTAATTACTTTTACAAATTTTAATAAAATTTTCCGTAAGAATTTAAATATTTTCGTTAGAATAATAAAAATCTTTTCAGAAATTCATTTATTTAGAAAAATCTTTATATAAAATTCTTGGCAAGTATTTAATAATTAGTCTTATAAATATCAAAATTTTCTCAGAAATTTAAATATTCTCAAAAGTTTTGATAAAACTTTTTCGTAAGAATTCAGGAATTCTTAATACAATTTTTAAAAAATTTCTCGATAAGATTCAATTATTTTAAAAATTTTACTAAAATTTTTCAAAAAAATTCAATTATTCTTAAGAATTTTGATACAATTCTTTATGACGATTAAATAATTTTCAATACAATTTTAATTGAATTTCATGGAAGAATAAAAATGTTTTGAAAATAATTGAATTTTGCAGAATTATTTTCTTATTTATAAAAGATAATCCAATTTTTGACGAGAATCTTTATAAATTTTTGAACTTGATTGAATTTCTGCGAAGAATTTTATATACTTTTTAAAATAACTGAATTTATTAAATTTTTTTTAAATAATTGAAATTCTTTCAGAAAATTTTTTTAAAATTTTTGAAAATAATTGAATTTTGGAGAAGAATTTTATTATTTATAAAGATAATTGAAATTTTGACGAGAATTTTTAATAATTTTTTAAACAGAATTAAATTTTTGCGAAGAATTTTATTACTTTTGAAAATAATTGAATTTCTGCAATCAATGTAGTAGTGTTTATTAAAGAAATTTTTTAGTATTCCAATGAAATATTCCAAAGAATCTATTAGCACTGTTCCATAATTTTTTGATGAAATTTCAATTGAATATTTCTGCAAATATTTAACGTATTATCCCCTATTTTATTTTATTCCCTATTATTATCCCTATTTTTATTTCTTGTTTACAATAATTTTTTGCTATTCCAATAAAATATTCCAATGAAAAATTTCTAGTAGTATTCGATAATTATTTTTCAATATTTTAATGGATTTCAATTCAAATTCTCACTGTGATATTTACATCATATTTTATATGAACCATTTAGTACTGATTTCTCAGTAATTTTTTAGTATTTCAAGGAAATATTCCAAAAAAATGCTCTGGTATAGTATTCTACAATTTTCTTTCAGAAAATTTAAAGGAATTTTTCTGTAAAATACGTTGCCAAATTTTTTGAAAAAAATATAAAATATCGATACAATATTCCAAGAGGTTGTTTGCCTTGGAATATTTTTATTTTATTTTATTTAGTAGTATTCCAAAAAATACTTTTTTGTACGAAAATTTATAATGGAATAATGCTGGAATATTAAAAATATCAAATTTTTGCAATAATATAAGGGAATATATTTTTAACATATTTTGACGGAATATTTTTCGAATAATTCCCCATAAAATCTTGAAAAAATTCAAAACATTCCCTAAGTATTTTTACGAAAATTAGTATTTTTTATAGTCATGGAAATATAAAACATTCCTTAAATTGAAATATTCCATAATTGAAATAGTAACATTCCTATAAATAAAAATAGAAACATTCCAAAAAATACACAGGAAAAAAAAAGTCTGACTCCGTTTACACCTTAAATTCAGCCCATGTATTTCACATAAGTCTGTCCTTGTTTAATGGGGCTGACTCCGTTTACACCTTAAATTCAGCCTCGAAAACAGGCTAAAAGTAAAACTTTTTTTTTAGTGTGTACAAATAGAAAATGTTATTTTTCTTTTCAACATTTTTTATTTCGATTTTGAATTCTCAATTGAGAATATTATATAAGAAATTCGTCATCCACATTAAAAAAACTAATTTTACAAAAATTCAATGTCATCATATAGTATAATTTGAATTTTATTTTACATTTTTTCTTCTTCTATAGACTTTAAAAAAATATATGCAAATCATTGAATAACAAGAGATTCATATTAGCAGTCAGAATGTGCCGCCGAAAAAAAGAATAAATAAATAGAAACAACTACTAGACCTGTAGGTCAAAAAAAGGGGGTAAAGGATAATCAAACAAGGGGGGGAGAAAGGGGGAGGTTTCACTGAAAAAAAATCCACAGTTAACGCGTGCATCAAAAATAGGGACCCCATTCAGTTTATCCAAATTAATTGGTCGTAAATTAAGCGGCCCAGACTGACGACTGCACGGTAAAACGAGAGAGGGGGGAAGGCAGGGAGACTATGGTAGCTAAACATGAAGAAAGAAGATATAGTGAAAGGGTTTAACAAGATGATGGAGGGAGAGGTAAAATGAGAGACAAAGAGATATAGGGGGAAGTCGAAAGAGAGAGAAAGAGGAAGAAAGAGAGAAAGAGAGAGAGAGAGAAAAAGGGTGAAGAAAAGGGAAAGAGAGAGATAAAGAAGATAGAAGGAGAGAGAAAGGAAGAAGAAGAGTGAAAGAGAGAATAAGAGGGAAAGAGAGAGAGAGAGAGAGAGAGAAATAGAGAAAAAGAGAGAGGAGTGGCAATATATAGGAAAGGGAATGGCGCGGGTTGGAGGAAAGGTGGCTGCGCACGAGAGAAAAAGCGAAAAAGGCGACGCTATCTGGGGACAGTAGCGCATCGACACGCCATTATGTGGCGGTTGGGACTAATTTATACAAGAGAAAGAGGAAGACACCGCGGTTAAGTCAAGATTGAGTTTAAGAAGGACAGAATGATTACTTAAAAGAGAGGCCCCTAATTGGAAGGTAGCCACTGTTCTTTTGGTATGTATCCCCGATACTTCGATTCATGTCCATTCACTATTATACTCGCGCTCACGCTTCTAATGAACAATTTTCTTTTCTCCCTTTTTTAAAACTCCTTCCAAACACAAAGATGCAAAACAATTTTCTTTTTTCACATTCCTAACTCGTGGAAAAAAAATTTCTACAATTTTCAAAATATTCTAATAGATTACTTATGCTATTCGTATAGAAAGTAATAAATAAATACCTAAATAATAAATAAATTACAAAATAATAAATTAATAAATAAACAATAATAAATGAATACCTAAATAATAAATAAATTATAAATCATCAAACTAGCAAAAATTCCCGCGGCTAACTTCTTGCTCCCTTTTTTAAATAAAATTAGCAATTTTAAAAATTTTCTAATTTAAATTTTTGTTGAAAACACTAAAAAAAATTTGATTTTGGAGGAATTGTAAATAATTGCAGAAATTCAATTATTTAGAAAAAAATAAATAAAATTCTTCTTATAAAATTCAACTATGTAATGTTCCAAATTTGAAAAAAAATTCTCGTCAAAATCCCAATTATCTTCATAAATAACAAAATTCTTCTCCAAAGTTCAATTATTTTCATAAATATCAACAAAATTCTTATCCTAATTTCAATTAGTTTCAAAAATTTTTCTAATTTCAATTATTTTCAATTTCTACTATTTTAATAAAATTTCCCAAAAAGAATTCAATTATTTAAAACAAATTTTAATAAAATTGTATATGCAGACATTTAATTATTTTCATAAATAATAAATTTTTTTTAAGGAATTCAATTATTATTTTCGTAAAAAATAATTTAAAATTCTAGAAAATAATAATTGAAATATGTTATTCAGTGGTCACGTGCCCCATATACTTGACTATGGAAAAACTTTACACTGTATAACATGACCTTAAAATGATGAAAATAATTTTGATGAAGTTACAGTAACAATATTCTTATAATATATAAGAATAATTTTATCTCTCGGTCATCTTTAATTATTACAAAAACATGAAGAAAGTGATCACTCCGAGTCGAAGACTCGTTCACTTTCTTCATGTCTTATACAGTAAGAAAAGCTATCCGTCAGTCATAGGAAAGTATGGGAATCGCATAAGTCTGTCTCACTCCCACTCATGGGATATGACTGACGTGGAAGGTTTTCATACTGTATATTCTCATAAATTTTTGAATTTCAAGAAGATTTGAATTTGAATTTTTGAATATCTTAATTCCTGTGGAAAATCCAGTTAATTATTTTTTTCACTTTCATAACTTGAAAAAAAATCTGCATAATTTTCAAAATTTTAATAGATTATTTTTATGCTATTCATGTAGAAAATAATAAATAAATACCTAAGTAATAAATAAATGATAAATTAACAAATAATGAATGCATAAATAAATAATAAATGGATAGTAAAACAATAAATAAATAAAAAATTAATGTTAAATTAATAAATAATAAATAAATAAACAAATAAGAAAAATTCTCCAAAAAAATTTTGGAATATTTTCCACAATTTTAATGGGTTATTTCTAAAGGAATATTCTTTTTTTTCTAAAATAGAAATTTTAAAGAAATATTCTTAAATTATTTCGAATTATTTTTGTTTCAATATTCCTGAACATCCTGAATGGAATATTTGTACATTTTATAATACAAATTATAGTTAATAAAATATTCCTAAAATTCTAATGAAATATTTATAGGTATTTTGCATGCAAAAAAATATTTCTATTTGCATAAAATAAAAATATGATTGCGAAAGGGTTCTCAAAGATTGTTTTCTAAAATTTGAAATATTACTTAAATAACTGAATGCAAGATTCAGAATTTTTTTTGAATATTTCTGTAATTGTAGTTATATAAATAAAAATATATGGAATATTCGTATATTTATCGTGGAATTTTTATATTTTTTGTTAAAAACTATTTTTTTATGAAAATTAAATTTAGTTACAAATATTTCAAAATGTATGGAATATTTGTATTTAGAGTGGAATATTTATATTTTTATTAAAAAAGTGTTTTTTTATCAAATGTTAAATTAATTAAATAATTAAACAAAATTTTATCCAAAAAAATACTTATGTTTGCATATAAAAGAAAAATATTTCTTAAAATTTCTTGAAGACTGTTGTCTTAAATTTGAAATATTTCTTAAAATTTCTAAATTCAATATATGACGAAAATATTTTTGTGAAATATATTCCTAATGATTTTAGTGAGAAATATTTTTAAATTGCATTAAAATATTTCTTAAAATTATTAATGTTCCTTAAATTTCTAAATCTTAACATTCCAAAATATGCTGCGAAATATTTTTAAATTTTTATTAGAAAATATTCCTAAAATCCTCTAAAATATTACATTTTATCAATAAAATGAAAAATTCCCCCAATATTTCAAAAAAATTCCTAAAATCTCCTAGAGTATTCCTATTTATCAATAAAATGTTAAGTTTCCTTAATTTTTAAAAATCACTTCCGTAGAATATTCCTGACATATTCCTGGAATTTAATAAGCTGATAAATAATTCAATGCACCTATTCAATATATAATAATATTGCTGGAATATTATAATTAAATTAAATACTCCCTCAAGTATTAAAAAATTTCCTTAAAATATTCCTGGAATATTCCGAAACTTTAATGAACGAATTAATTAATGATTAATTGAAAAGATTAAAAAATTTTCGGAAAAAATTTCGTGGAAAATTTCCACATTATCAGTAAAAAATATTTCTAAGATCCCCTGTAATATTCCTATTGATCGATAAAATGAAAAATTCCCTCAATTTTTATATAATATTTCCGTAAAATATTCCTGAAATATTCCTCGAATTTAATGCGAAAATTTAATTAAAACGGATAATTAATTAAAAAAGTATCACCAATTTAAAAAAATATTAAAAAAGTTTACTTAAAAAGGAACAAAAAATATATTTCTTCTTTAAAATTGTAAAAAGAAAAATTTAAATTATGATAGTAATTCTCAAATTGCTTTGCGCTTTATATGTACCTACATATAATAAAGAAATCCATCTTACTTGCGGTTGAAAATGAAGAAATGAAAATAAAGAGCCGGCGCAGACTCCTTATTGCGAAAAGAAAGTTTTTGGAATTTCGATTGTCAATTTAGCCCAAGGTTACAAAACGCTAGACATCAAAGGCGTAAAAACCGATAAAATTAGGAGAAGAAGAGACTGATGATGGTGGTTGAGGTGATATAAAATACCTCAAAGTGTGGACGTCCGACACGGCGACAGCACGGAATGAGCTCATTAGACATGATTACTAGGGTGCGGAGATACTCCTTTCAATGAAGCACTCTCCCGAGAGTAGCCTGTACCGCTAATTAAACAACTGTTCTTTTCCTCATCCAAATTGCTCTCTGGGAATAAACAAATCAACATTGAATCAATTCCGAGGACATTAACAAACTCACATATATTACATATATTGTATATATACCGGCAGGTGTACTTCATATACGTCATTGTAATGGGAATTTTTAATTTTCAATTATTTTCAGCTGTCGAAATTTATTATTACTTCTGAAGCGTGTGTTTAATTACGAAACTATTAGTCCGGGAGCTAGCGACCAAAACAACTATCTCATTTCATACCGGCTGAAAATTTGAGTATAGATTACTGAAGACATATAAATAACAGAAACCCACGTCTGGCAGGCCGGTGCTGGGGCAGGGGGCGAATAGGTGAAAAATAATGTAAAATTTTCTCATTTCATACCGATTAAAACCTTCATAACTCGAAAGTTTACACCTACACGAGTGTAAAAATGTGCGTCTGGCAGTTCTGGGGTGGGGTAAAGTACGTCTGGCAAAGGGTTAAACACATAAAAAAATCGAAAATTTTTTTCTCATTTCATACCGATTAAAACCTTTAGAAATCGAAAGTTTACATTCAAATAAGTGTAAAAATACAAGTCTAGCTGTCGTGGGGTGGGGCAAAGTACGTCTGGCAGCCCTTCGAAGATGCGGCAAATGGGTCAATAGGTGAAAAATAACTTACATTTTTATTTCATACGATTAAAACCTTTATAAAACGAAAGTTTACATCTACGCGAGTGTAAAAATGTACATCTGGCAGTTCTGGGGTGGGGCAAAGTACAAACTTTCGAGTTATGAAGGTTTTAATCGGTTTGAAATGAGAAAAATTTACATTATTTCCTTGACAGAGTTTATCAGAATACAAATTTTTTCTAAATCGGAAATAAATTTTAAAAAAGTTCTAAGCACCTCCGTCTTTCGAAAAAAGTTCTTTTTTAATAAAAAAAAGCTTCAATTTGGTAAAAAAAAGCCTAAATTTGATATTCGACTCAAAAAATGGTGTAAATAAAATTACAAGACTAGCGTCGTTTTTCAACACACACATTTTTTTTTAATCGGAAATAAATTCTAAAAAAGATCTGAGCACCTCCGTTTTACGGAAAAAGCTCTTGTTTAATAAAAAAAAGCTCCAATTTGATGAAAAATGACCAAATTTGATATTCAACTGTAAAAATTGTTAATTTTATCAAATTTTACCAAAATTTTTTTTTGAATTGGAAATGAATAAATTGTAAAAATGTTCTGAGTACCTATGTGTTTCAGAAAAAGGTATTCTTTAATAAAAAAGGACCAATTTATTGAAAAAAACCCAAATTTGATATTCGACTAAAAAAATTGGGAAATAAAATTACAAGACCAACGTCGTTTTTCAAGACGAAAATTTTTTCTGAATCGGAAATACATTCAAAAAAAGTTATGAGCACCTTCGTTTTACTGAAAAAGCTCCAATTTGATGAACAAAAGACTAAATTTGATATTCAACTGTAAAAAATTGTTAATTTTTTCAAATTTCGCCAAAATTTTTTCTGATTCGGAAATAAATTTAAAAAAAGTTCTAAGCACCTCCGTTTTACGGGAAAAGCTCTTCTTTAATAAAAAAAAAGCTCCAATTTCATGAAAAAAGCCCAAATTTGATATTCGACTCAAAAAATGGTGTAAATAAAATTACAAGACTAGTGTCGTTTTTCAACAAACAAATTTTTTCTGCATCGGAAATAAATTTAGAAACAATTCTGGGCACCTCCGTCTTTCGGAAAAAGCTCCAATTTGATGAAAAAAATCCCAAATTTGATAATCGACCCAAAAAATTGTTAAAATAAATTGACAAGACCAGCGTTGTTTTTCAAGATGCAAATTTTTTTCTAAATCGGAAATGAATTCTAAAAATTTGTTAGCACCTCCGTTTTACGGGAAAAGCTCTTCTTTAATTAAAAAAAAGCTCCAATTTGATGAAAAAAGCCCAAATTTGATATTCGACTCAAAAAATTGTGAAAATAAAATTATTACAAGAGCAGCGTCGTTTTTCAACATACAAATTTTTTTTGAATCGGAACTAATTAAAAAAAAAATTCTAAGCACCTCCGTGTTTCGAAAAAAGCTCCAATTTGATGAAAAAATGACCAAATTTGTTAAAGAAAAATTGACAAGACCAGCGTCATTTTTCAAGAGCCAATAAATTGTTTCTGATTCGAAAATAAATTCTAAAACAGTTATATGGGTACAGTATTTCGGAAAAAGCTCATCTTTAATAAAAACAGCTCCAATTTTTTCCCATGCAACAAGAAGTTCTATGGAATTTTTAGGGGGAAACTTCCATGAAATTTTGCAACGTGGGAAGTATTTTGAATTTTTTTTTAATAAATTTTTCCTTTTTATTAATTATTTTAATATTTATTATTTTTTGTTATTATTATTTGAAATAAATTTTTTTATTTCATTATTTATTATTTCATCTTTACAATTGTAATTGAATTATGCGAAAAAAATAATTTTTATTAATATTTTTGAAATTAATTTGTATTTATTTAGGTAGGTATATTTTTTCAGTCATATTAATTTTTCTCTCTATTAAAATTATTTTTGATAGTTGTAACTTTATCTTGTTTATTTTAATAAATGAATAAACAAATAGATACAAAATTAAATTAAATTTTCCCCAATTTCTTATTGTCATTAAAATTTTGTATTTTTATTTCAAATAATTTTTTTTTATTTCATAATTGATTTTGTTTTATCTATTTCGTAATTCAATTTCAATTGCTCATTAATCATTATATTCCCCATGTCAGTTTTTGTTTCTTAAAAATCAATTTTCGTTCCACTCATTATTTCAAGTTCAATGTCTTTTTAATAAATCCAGTTATTGATAATAATTACCCAAAGAAAAAACAATTAATAACTATTATAAAAATTAATTTCACCTGAAGGAAAAAGTAATCATCAATAAATAAATAAGAAAAATTTGTTATTTATTAATATTTTTTAATTTCATTTTAATTGTTATTTACTTATTTATTTTCAAACCATTACTTTTTCTCTCTTTTGAAATTAATTTTTGATACACAGTTGTTAATTATTTTCAGATAATTATTATCGCAACAAGTGAATTATTAAAAAAAAGAAAGACAATAATTATCAACATGCGACTGCTATGGCGGGACTTAAAAAAAGTTGGACACTTTTCGAAAGACCAAAAGTGTCAGCAATAATACCGTTATAATATACTTTTAATAAGCATTGTGAGTTGAGTACAAAATCATTATTTATCGATACGTATATATAAGTTTCGTGAGAGAGATGCGAGTACATTGAAGAGCGCAAATAAGATTTTTGAAATCTTGTTGGCCGATCACGTTCGTCGTTTCATGGATAGAAAAACCGAGTCAGAAACCTGGGGCAATTAGTCGATATTTTAATGCGCAAAAAATGGTCTTCTCGTTATATTCTTGGTTCATGAGTGAGAGAGAAACTGAAAAAGAGAGAGAGAGAGAGGGAGGGAGAGAGAAAGAGTTGAAACGTTGACCACTTCCCAAAGGACCACCAGAAAAACGATTACGGCGCGGCGCGGCACCTTGTTAGCGCAAAGATTCTGCGGTTGACGGCTCCTCGGCACAATAACACGGACGTTAACCTTATTCACGTTCATCTGGCTAACATGCTATCTCAGAACTTGGCAAAATACACCAAACAATTTCCATTAAGAAATATCGAACACGGTGGTATGATACAACCTTCTCAACTGTTCGCCTTCGCCTCTTTCAAGATTTTGTCCTCAAACATTTTTACTATATACATACACATATACACTATATATGCCATTTATGTAGACACTCTCTTTCTCCGTGATCGTGTGAGAAAAAATATTCCTTTTTTTCCTCCTCCTTCTTCTTCTTCTTCTCTCGAATTATCATAATTAAATGTATTGCTTGAAATTAGCAATGTCTATATTGTATGTATATTAATTGGACGACTAATATGGGGATAAAGAGTTTATTTTTATTTCATTTAAAATTTTGAGAGAGAAATGAATTTTCAGAAAAAAATATTGGAAATGGTGAAAGAATTTATTGGAGTAATGGAGTAATATTTAAATATTCGTTTCATATTTTATGATATCTTTTAAGGAAATTTCGGTGCACAGAAATATTGAACCCCATGGGGTTCAATATTTTTAGTAGAATAAATTGATGAACTTCGAAAGATTTTAAATTAAAATTTTGTAAAATTTCAATTTTGAATGAATTTAATGAAAAATTTTAAAGAACTCCAGGCCCCCTCTTCCCCATTTGTCCCCTTATTTCAATTTTATCACCTCACCTTTCACCAATAAAAAATAAACAAGTTTTTCTTTTTTTGAAATATTTTTCAAAGTGTAATCATAAGATTTAGACTCAATGTTATAGAATTCAGTGCGTTTTATTTTTGATTTAGATTATTAACACCACAACATAATATAAATATTTTTTTTATGTTAATTATTTAAATAATATAGATAACGTAAAGAATTTTATAAATTATAAGGTGGTTCATTCAACAGAATGAAGACCTTTAGAAAAATAATTAATTAACATTCAAATAATTAAAATATTATTATTAATAATTTTTTCTAGAAATTCAAAAATTTTAAAACAAAACCTTCAATTTTTTCCATTTCAGACAATAATTTCTTTTTAAATAACTTAATTCCTGAAGAACTATCATAAAATTATTACTTTGAAAATAAATTTAATGAATAATTTTATTGATCCATTTCAAAATTAATTGAATTTTAAAAGAGTTGCGTTTACAATTTTCATAAATATAGATTAACTTCTAAGGATTTTAATTTCAAATTTTATAAAATTTCAATTTTAAATGAATTTCATTAGAAATTCTAAAAAACTTAAATTTTTGCAAATATTTTCTAAATTATTCTGAAATTAGTTAAATTTTTTAATTTTTACAGCTTTTACAATTTCTATTTCCCGCATAACTAGTATATTTTTAAAAGTAATAAAATTCTTCGCAGAAATTTAAAAATTTTAAGAAATTATCGTCAAAACTTGAATTATTTTTATAGGTATAAATAATAAAAAATTCTTCAAAATTAAATTATTTCCAAAAATTTTAATAAAATTCTTGCAAAAATTTCCAATTATTTGCAAAAATTTTTCTAAATTCAATGATTTTCAGTATACTATTTTAATAAAATTTTCCAAAAGAATTCAATTATTTATTAAAATAATGATATTAAAATTTTACGCAAAAGTTTAATTATTTTCATAAATAATAAAAAAATTTTGAAAAAGTTTCAAATAGAAATCTTTGAAAATCTGAATGTTTCATATTTTTAAAAAACAATTCTGTAGAATTAATTTATTTCAAAAAGTTTAATTGTTGTGCCCTTTTTGTCCCGTTTTTGAGGAAAAAAATTCCTATTTTCACCTTTTTTGAGGAAAAAAGGTACTGTGATGCCTGGAACTCAGATTTTTGAAAAATCTTAATAATTCAAATTCTTCTGAAATTTCTTCTCAATAGGTAATTCAATTATTTTCATAAATAATAAAAATTTTTACAGAGATTCAATTATTTTCATAAATAATAAAAAATTTTTGAATAAAATTCTTTATGAAAATTTAATTTTGAGAAACATTCAATTATAGGGGAACATAGTCTAGGTCGGCCACCTTTTTGACTTTTGTTTATAACTTTTTTTTAAAAATGAATTTGGACAATTGAAGTATATGGTTGGAAAGTCCTGTTTAATAGGAACATTTTTTCTGTACAAAGTAAATTGACAGGTTTAAAAATGAAAAAGTTATAAAGATTTAAAAAAAAAAAAATTTGTAGTCCAGGTTGGCCATTACAGTCAAGGTCGGCCATGTTTAAAATTCAAAGGGCATTAATCGTTAAAAAATAAAATAACATGTTTGGAGTTACGGAAAATTGATTCTTTATTGTTTACAGTTTGTAACTTAATGAAATAACAAAATAATAACAATAAACAATATAAAAAAATAAATATAAATAAAAAAAAGTTTTGCACTAAAATATTAATAAAATTAAATAAAAATATTAATAAGATGATCAATTATATTATGAGTTATACAGAATTGCAGTTTTTGCAAATGAAGTAGCTCGTCCTCAACTTTGCGCATTTTAAACACATAGTGGCCGACCTTGACAGTAAGTAACATTACCGAATTGTTGTAACCATAAAGAAATACGTTTCGGGATTCGATTTTTACTTTGTTTTCCTTTCAACCATGAGTCCCACAAATTTTCTGCATACTTGCCTTGAGGATTCAATTTGTTTTTTATCTTTTATTAATGGTTTTTCACATTATGCACAAAACTTTTTTTGAGCTTTTTTTGTACCGACGTCACAGAAAACACAATTTTCGATTTTCCGAAAATGTAATTGAACAAAAAGTTAGGTTTCACTAAGACAAGCTTCGACAAAAATGCGCGTAGGTGGCGCTAGTGAACTTGACAAAAAAACGCGAGTGGCCTACCTAGACAGTAGGCCAACCTTGACTACATTCCCCTACAATAAATTGTTTATTTTTGTATTTAAATAATTGAATTCTCGTAGAATTTTCTAATAAAAATTGATTTTAAAAATAAATTCTAGTCAAAATTTTAGATAATAATTAAATATTAAAATGTTTCATATTAAAATCTTTGAAAATTTGAATGTTTCATACTTACAACTAACCATTCTGTAAAATTAATGTTTTTAAAAAAATTTGAATGGATTTTTTTAAAATTATTTTTTTATTTTCTAAAATAGGTATATTTAATTGAAGAATTTCCGAAAAATCGAAATTTCATAAAATTGAATGGTAAACAAATAGATTTTAAAATTCTCAAAAAAATTTTTTCAAAAATTATTAAAAATAATATATATAATTGATTTATTTTGAAGAATTTTAATAGAATTTTTGTAAATAATTACATTTTTCGAAGAATTTACTTAAAATTGCATTAAAAATAATTAAAATCCAGAAAAGAATTTTATTATTTAGGTAAATATTGAATTCTTGCAACAACTTTTTATTTTTTTTTTTTTTTAATAATTGAAATCCTGTGAAGAATTTTGTTATTTATGAAAATAAATTCTTGCAATGAATTTTAATACATTTTTTTTAAAAAAATTGAATTTTTTAAGAAATTTTATTAAAATAGTAAATTTTGAAAATAATTTGAATTTCAGCGAAGAATTTTATTATATTGTAAAATGTAATTGAATTCTTGCAAAAAATTCTTGAAATTAATTAAACTTTTCGAAGAATTCATTTAAAATTAAAATTATATTAAAAATATTTGAAAACATAATGAAAATTTTTTATTATTTATGCAAATTACTTGTAAAAATAATTGAATTCTTGAAAAGAATTTTTTTTTAATGTTTTAAACTAATTTAACTTTTTTTGAACATTTTTATGGAAATTTAAATTATTATAAAACATGAAGATATCGATCACTCCGAGTCACTCGGAGTGATCGAAATTTTCATGTTTTATATTAATATTCTTATTAGTTGTTAAATTTTAAAAAAGTTTGAATTTGAAATTTTTTGAAAATTTTAATTTCTATGGAATAATAATATTGATTAAATATTTATTTAAAAAAGAATTTATTGATTATTTCGAATAGTTTTACAGTTAAAGAAAATTTTAATTAAATGTAATAGAACATTTTTTGAGTACTTACTACTTAATGATTTTTAGAGTGAATCAGAATATTCTTTAGGGTCTTGGAAAAAGTTAAAATTTTGCCTGGAAATCAGGGAAAAACAAAATTAATATTTTGTGTCAACTCTGGGATATTCCATCGCAAAAAAAATATTAAATTAATACTTTCTACTGGAATTCTGCAACGAAAATTTTGTCATGTCTTATAAATATTTTATCGAGAATATCAAATGATAATTAAATATTTGAATAAATTTATAATTATACTACTTCAGTATTTCCTAACGATAAATATACCAAGTAAATATATCTAAGAAGAATATTGGCAAAGATTTTTCGAAATTTCGATAAATTTAATTGGTTCTATTTTCGAAAAGGATGAAACGTGATGTATAAATGGCTTCATCTCTGATTCTTGAACCAAGCCTTTTACTGCCAAGTGCCAAAGAAGGATGGTGACAGGGAGTCATGAAAAAGTTGTTCTGTAGTTAACTTTGCGCCATGTATGCAACGTGGGAAGTCTCACTCTCCACTACAATACTTAGTAATTTCTATATAAGATTAAGAAAAGGTAAAAAAAAACCCTCAAGGATCATGTTTACTCAGAACAGTATAGATATTCCCTTTAATTTATTTCTTTATTCCACAATTGATATATTTAGCTCTTCAAATACGATCGGTGAAAAAAAAATTTATAGCCGTTTATAAACTAAAACCAGTTTTTTTCTGCAATTTCTCCACACAGATATGGTAACTTAACTTTGCAAATATTTCTTAGAAATATTCCCAATTTTAATAGTGGAAAAATATTACATGCTTGACAAGTATATTTAAAGGGGAGTAATAAAAGAAGAAAAACAATAAAAAGAAGAAAACAAATAGAAAAAAGGAAAAAAGATAAGAAAAAGAAATAGAATTGAAAGAGAACAAAGTATAAAAGAAAAAAAATAGAAAGAAAGAAAAGAATAGAAAAAGGAAAGAGAATAGAGAAAAGAAATATAATAGAAAGGATGAGAAATATTAGAAAGAAGAAAAATAATGAAGAGAAAAAACGAATAGAAAAAGAAAAAGGAATAGGAAGAAGAAAACGAATAGAAAGGAAGAGAAAGAATTGAAAGAGAACAAAGTATAGAAAAAAAATAGAAGGAAGAAAAAGGAGAGAGAATAGAGAAAAGAAATAAAATAGAAAGGAAGAGAAAGAGTAGAAAGAAAAAAAATAATAAAGAGAGAAAACGAATAGAAAAAGGAAAAAGAATAGGAAGAAGAAATAGAATAGAGAAGAAGAGAAAGAGTAGAAGGAGAGAAAAGAAAAGAAATAAGAATAGGAAGAAGAAATAAAATAGAAATGAAAAGAAAGAGTAGAAAAAGAGAAAAGAATAGAAAAAGGAAAGAGAATAGAAAGAAGAAACAGCATAGAAAGGAAGAGAAAAAGTAGAAAGAGAAAACAAAATAAAAATGAAGGAGAATAAAAAAAATAGAAGAAAAAGAAGAAACAAATAGTAAGAAGAGGGAAAAAGATTAGAAAGAAGAAAGAAAAAGAAAAGAAAGAGGATAAAGAACAAAAATAAAAAAAAGAGTGGAGAGAAGAAAAACTGAAGAAAGAAGAAAAAAAGATTTGAAGTTGACGCAAAATTTATAAATAGAGAAATGTTGAATATAGGAAATTAATTAACTAGCGGAACATTGAGTCGATTAATCACTATGATAATTGACATAACATGATAATTCATGATTTATTTAGGATCCTAATTAGCTGCGCCATTATAGCACGCCCGGACGAGTGGGTACACCTGTAAGTTTGTAGCCGGACAGGCGGAAATGATCGTTAAGAGAGGCGCACGCTCACGAGAGAATAAAACCTTTTCGTGTACATACTTCAAGTCCATTAATTGACGAAGGACGTCATTGGCGAACAGTGAAAAGACACAATATTTACCAAAGACGTTCCATAACTCTCTTCTTACCATTTTTTTTTTCAATCGGAAAGTGATTATTGGCGCTGTATTCTACTTCAGATCACTGTATTTCATTTTTAGCATCAAACATGTCTTTAGTTTTAAGTAAGCCATGAGCATTAAGCGAGCCTTATCTCTCAATTCAGTTTTAATTTTTAGAAGACTTTTTAGCTTTAAACAACTCCTGAGCCTCGAGCCTTAATCCAGTCTTAAGTTTCAAATGAGCTTTTAGCTTCAAACAAGCCTTGATCTTTATGTGAGCCTTGAGCCTTAATCAAGTTTTGAGTTGTAGACCAAACTTAAGTATTAGACGAGTTTTTAGCTTTAACCAAGCCTTGACGAATCAAACAAACATTGAGCCCAAATAGAGCCTCAAGGCTCTATTTATCGCTTAAGGCTTAGCCTTAAGCGAGTCTTAAAAGTCTTAGTTTAGTCTTCAAACTTCAGTCTTCAGCTTCAAACAAGTATTGAGCCTTAAACGAGCCTTATGTCTTAATTTTTTGAAAAGCTTTTAGCTTCAAGCAAGTCCTGAGCTATAACCGAGCCTTAAACCTTAAGCGAGCCTTGAGGTAGCCTTAAGGTAGCCTTGGGGTAGCCAACATTTTTTTACGGGGGTAGGCTCACTAAAGGCGCAATATTGGCTCTATAAAGGGGTAATATTGGCGCAGTAAAGTGCAGTATGGGCTCACTAAAGGCTTAGTGTTGGCTCTATAAAGGCGTAATATTGGCTCCATAAAGGCCTAATATTGGCACAATAAAGGCGCAGTAATAAATCATTATGAGCATAATATAGTAGCGCATTAATGGCATAGTATTGGTATTGTCACAGTAAAGGTTCAGTGCAGGCGTAATATTGGCACATTAAAGGTGCAATATTGATTCACTAGAGGCGCAGTATTGGTTCACTAATGGCACAGTATTGACTCTATAAAGGCGCAATACTGGCACAGTATCGGATCTATAAAGGCGCAATACTGGCACAGTATTGGCACTATAAAAGCGCAATACTGGCTCCATAAAGGCTTTCTATTGGCTCAGTCAAAAATCAGCTCACCCTCATTCAGAACTGGCCCAAAACTGTCAATCCAAACACCGCTACTCTATTGCTCACCCTTCTTGCAAACAACATCACTCAAAAACAAGTAATTTCTGATTGGTCCACAACAAACGTAAACTAGATATACGTATATATACGTGAAGGATATTCGTGAACATCCCTATATACACCGTAAACCGTGATGACAATCTCTTTGCAGGACCAGCTAGGTGTGGTCCCACCAGTAAACAGCGGATTTCCAGGAACGCGAGCCATTAGACCTTCTGGCTGGTGTTATAAATTGTACATCGTTTAATTAGGCTCTTCTCTTCGTTCTCCAAGGCTTGACCGTGTCGGGATCGCGTCGGTTATTTACCATTTATACTTGATCAGGAGAACTTCTTCTTCTCTTCTCTTCTCCTCCTCTTCTTCTTCTTTGAAATAGCTACCGTCTGTGAGGATCAAATTGGCTCAGAATTTTCAAAGTCTCCCACCCCCCTCTCACACCCACACCTCTCTTCATCACTTTGACAGTCGGTAGTGCGGTGTGTGTATCTTTTTCGAGAATTCCCCTCTCTCTCCTTTGCACTAACACGAAATTCTTTAAATTAAAATTACTCCCAAAATCAAAGACATCCGACTTCTGAATTTTTTCTTACCTTGTGATCTATGCGAACGCATTTATATTATAAAATAATTTTATTTTACTGTGAGTATAGTCGTTAGGTTAAAATTTATTTCCAATTTTTTTTTCTCTTTTTGAAGAATTTAACGTGTGTGCTTCTTTTGAAATTGATTGGAGGGACTCTTTTAAAAGGCCATTTTCGGTACCTGTGTATATTTTGCCATATAATGAATGCCTGTCGAGCAACAAATTATTTTGATAGAGATGTGAAGTTGAAGTAACGAGTTAGACATTCCAAAAGGCACGTTGAAATACTGCCGTTTTATATATAGAGACATTTTAATTACCAGGTATATTAGTTTGTTAGTTATATATATACGATTCGTAATCTAGTAATTAACTTGCGACTCTCTTATATAAGAGTATAGCGTTTCTTTGCGGATCCTTTTTTTCTCTCTTTTTGACGAATTTTTCTCCACGTACATACTAATCGCATTTAATGATTATTAAATAATTTTTTTAATTTTTATGTAAGAGCGTTTCATTGCTGAGTCTTTTTTCTCTTTCTTTGATAATTTTCCCCCTTATATGTATACTTATCATTTAAAGATTATTAAGTAATTAGATCAATTTTAATTTTTATTTATTTAATATACTTATATAGGTATCCACTTTCTTGTGAATTTTTTCTTCCTTTAGATGCTAATAATTTTAATTTACTTTTACAATTTTTTTTTATTATTTATTAATAATTAAATAATTATTTTTTTAATAATTCTTTATTTTTTATATTTTTACATTTCTTTTTTGGGGATTCTTTTTTCGTTTTGTCAATTTCTTATCATATATAGATACTAATATATTATTATTCTTCCAAAGGAATTAAATTTTTTTTTTAATTTTTAATTCAAATCAATCCATTTGTTTACAATTCAATTTTACGAAATTTTGATTAATCGGAAATTCTTTAATTAAATATATTTTAGAAAATAAAAGCATCAAGTAATTTCTAAAACTTTATGCTATAATGCTTCTAAATTATTATTTAAAATTTAACTAAAATTAATTTTTAAATAAAATTTTATTAGAAAATTCTACGAGAATTAAATTTATTTGAATAGGTACAAAAATAAATAATTTCTTAATTAATTGAATGTTTCTTAAAATTGAATTTTCATAAAGAATTTTATCAACAAATTTTTAAATAATTGAATTCTTTCGACGAATTTTAATAAAATTTTTAAGAATAATCACATTTTTCGAGGAACTTGATTAAAATTGTATTAAAAATAATTCAAATCCTACGATATGAGTTTTATTATTTATGAAAATAATAATTGAACTTTTCTAAAGAATTTCATTAAAATCTTCAAAAATAATTAAATTCCCGTGAAAAGTTCACAGAAATTTAAATATTTGCAAAAGTTTTGATAAAACTTTTTCATGAAAATTCAGGTATTTTTAATACAATTATTAAAAAATTTCTCGATAAAATTCAATTATTTTAAAAATTTTACAAAAATTTTTCGAAAAAATTCAATTATTCTTAAGAATTTTGATACAATTCCTTATCACGATTACATAATTTTCAATACAATTTTAATTGAATTATCTGAAAGAATTAAAAAATTTTGAAAATAATTGAATTTCGGAGAAGTATTTTCTTATTTATAAAAATAATTCAATTTATGATGTGAATTTTTATAAATTTTTGAACTTAATTGAATTTCTGCGAAGAATTTTATATATAATTTTTAAAATAACTGAATTTCTGCAATATTATTTTCCAAAATTCAATCTTTTTTAGTGTTTTTAACTAAAAATTTTCTATAAATCCATTATTTTTAATAATTAATTAAATATATATTTAAAAATTTAACTAATTTCAGAAGAATTTGAATTATTGAAATTTTTTAAAAATCTAAGTTCTTTAAAATTTCTAATTAAATTCATTCAAAATTGAAATTTTATAAAATTTCAAATTAAAACCTTTTAAAGTTCTTTTATTTATAAAAATTATAAATGCAACTCATTTAAAATTCAATTAATTCTTAATAGAGGCTAATTAATTAATTAATTAAGGTTAATTAATAGAGGCAAACAAAAAAGACACCAAAATTCAGAATTTTTTTTATAAATTCTAAGAATTTAATTTTTTTGTTTTTCTTCAGAAGATTTCAAAGAATAGTGCTAAATTGTTTATTTAATCATTTTTTAATATTAACTATTTTTGATAGTGCCCCAAAAAAAACCCCTAAATTTCAAAATTACAAAAAAATCGTTTAAAAATATTTTTTACTATTTTTATCAAAGTTCTTTCTTAGAATTTAAATAAATAACACAAATGTTAATTTTTAAACATTATGTAATTGCTAATTTCTTTAAACAAATTATTATTGTTTATTTACAACTTTATATCTAATTGAGCTACAGAGTTGCGATTATTCTCAATTTTGCAATTTTTCAGGCCGAATGTAACCAGTTACTAACAACAAACGAAGAATAATAATTTTACCAATTGTTTAAACAAATTACTATATTGTTGAACTTCCACTTTTTATCAAAGTGAGCTGCAGAGTTGCAATTTTTTCTGAATTTTGCAACTTTTCAAGCCAAATGTAACTAATTACTAACAAGAATCTAAGAATTACGATTTTACCAATTGTTTAAACAAATTGTTATTGTTAAATTTAAAGCTATCGCAATAGTAATTTTAATGATGTAAATAAAAATTTTCGTATACCTAACATTTTCATAATAATAAATTGTTCACAATTTTTACTCGATAATTCAGTCTTACCTCACATAAAAAAATAAAAATACCAATTCTACGAAAAAGTGTTTTTTCCCCATGTATTTTACATATGGGAAACTTTGAGCGCTTTAAGCAACCTCTAAATATTTTTTGAAAAATATTTAGAAAAATAGAAAAATATTTTTTGAAAACAATAGGGGTATTTTTTATATAGAACAATCCTAGGGGGTGAGAGCATTAAAATTCCGATTTTACTTTTTTCCCGTGCATTTTTGGACCACCCTTGTACTTAAGCTATAAAAAGTACGGAGAAAGAGATATTTTATAATAATTTAACATATAATTTTGTTAATGTTACTGTCAAATTATACTATTAATATTGTTAAAAATCTTAAGAAGGTATTGTATCCTATTTCTCAAATTCCGACTGATTACAAACAAATGCGCGTTCCTTGAATGAAAAAGCGACACCCGGAGTGAATATGAAGTTGCTAAAAGACATAATGAGTGCTATATGACAGAATGATCTGTTCTTGAAACGATGGCCGTTAGTTTTGCGGGTCCAATCTTTTAGTGAAGGCTTTTAAGTCTCCTTCTCTCTCTCTCTCTCTCTCTCTCTCTCTTTTTCTCCTGGTCCATATAGTGTTAGAGAATGTATAAGAGTAAGACAGTGGCCACAAAATAAGAAACCGGTTAGGATATCCAATTTACTTAACAACAGCCGAGAATCCAACACTTGCGGTTGTTCGAAAAGCGGCTCGTCTCTGTGTCTCCTGTCTCTTTCCTTCTCTCTCTTCTTTCTTTCTCTGTCTCTATTTCACTGTCTCTCGCTCTCTTGCATTCGTGTGGATCTCTCTTGCTGTACGGTAGCCAGCTACTAATTTCGACTTCATCAAGCGAGATAAGACTGGAATTTTTGCCACTGCCAGGAAAACCGGCCGAAAGTAGAGAAAGAGAGAATCTTCTCTCTTCTTCTTCTACTTTCGTAAAGTGAGAGAGAGAGAGAGAGAGAGAGAGAGAAAAGTAGAAAAAAGAAAGAGAAAACGAGTGAAAAAGAAAAGGAGAGGAAATAAGTGCGAGAAGCAAAAGAGCTACGAATTCATTGACATCCCGCTGTTTTAATAAGCTTTGGCTTTTATATACCGGAAAGCAATCACTGTTTAGTATCCATGTACCTTAACAAAGTATCGCCTCGTAATATCAGGAAAAAAGTGGCTCGCGCGACAGTATTTGACACTTCTCACGGAAACACAATCTATACGAGTCGCTCCTCCTTTTCTTTTTTTTTCTCAAAACATTTTCATATATATATACAGTATATAATAAAATCGACTTTCGTGACAGAAATCCGTTTCTGTCATGGACCGGTTGCTCCACTCGGTGTAAATTTATTCGCCAGTTAGTCGGGCCATTTGATTGGCCGATTGAGATAAAAGGCATCTCTCCTTTTCACTTGCGCTACTACAGCGGAATTGCTTATCAGATAATTGCAAACCGTAAGGTGGATTCGACCGGCCCTGAACTGATTTTAATTCGACTTAATCAGTTTTCCATATAATCGGGCGTGCGTGTGTAGAGGGGAAAAAAAAATTTTTTTTTATTATTTAAGCAAAAAAAAATGCGTTATGAATCGTAAATTGATTTCAATTTTTGATAATTCATTGGACGATATCAAAAGTGCGTGTGTTCCATAAGTGCGCGAGAGACTTTCGCTTCAATGGTCTCGCAAGTTTATTATCTTGAAATTACGGAGAATAACTTTTGGTCCAATAAACATCAAGGTTTGTATATATATAAATGTATCCAACAAGGCTATAAAAAATAATTTAGGACCCGCTTCTCTTTCACCTCTGATTAAACTTTATCTTCTTGACAAATCACGAGACAGGAAGATTCTCAGTTTATTGCGAAAATAAACCTTATAACGTTGAGGAAGATCTTCTTCACTCGGTGCCTCTCACTCTCTCTCTCTCTCTCTCTCTCTCTCTCTTCCTCTCGAGGGCCTAATTTAATTTAACTGGACTAATTACAGTATCATGTGAGTTCATCGCCATTAGCGTGTATGCTATTTTAGAATATTATTACAGGAGAGGAAGTAAGTGCCTTGAGGAATTAAAACAAAATTATTTTCCCCAGAAAAATACAGTTTTCATGGCGTGATTTTCTTCTAAGATATAAAGATATAATTTTTCCTGCTGTATGCTTTTTTTTTTTTTTTTTTGCTTTAAAAAATATTGTTTGACAAATCGAAAATATGCAGATATTTTTTCATGATATATAATAAAATAATACTACAAATTAGAAAATTTAAAAAAAATTATGATTAACAAATAAAAAATATACCCATTTTGTTTGTTATATTATTTTTCTATAACAAATTTCGTCTGACTAATGTAAATTATTATGTAAATTATTCTCCTTTTTATTTATAAAAAAGACTAGAAAATTGTTAATTGTTAAAAAATTTTTATTAAGAAGTAGAAAATATATCCATTTTATGCATAATTTTTATTTCTCAATAACAATATTGTTTACAAACTCATTTTTTTCTTTTGGAAAGAAAAACATTAGATATTCCCGTTTCTTAATATTTTTGTAGAAAATTCTCAATTTTTATAAGGAAATAATGTGCATCAATTCTATTTCTTAATTTCAATTGTTTTAATAAAATTCAAAGTTTTTTAAAAATAAAAGAAACAAATGTTTATAAATTATATTTGTCAATTAGAAAATTTAATTGAAAATGAAACTGAAAATTTTTGAATTTTTAAAAAATAAAGGAAAAAATTTTATTGAAAAAAAGTTAAATTTATTTACGAATATTTTTAATTGTAAAATTATTCGAAAACAATCATTCCTTTTGTAAATATTTAAAATATTTAAATATTATTTTTCCATAGGAATTAAGATTTATAAAAAAATTTTAAATTCAAACCATTTTGAAATTAAACAATACTTATAAAAAATTGTTATAAAACATGAAGAAATCGATCACTCCGAGTCTTCGACTCGGAGCAATCGATATCTTTATGTTTTATATAATAATTAAAAATGACCGACTGATAAAATCATTATTTTATATTATAAGAATATTGTTACTGTAACTTCTTAAAAATTATTTTCATATTCTATTATTATCTAAAATTTTAACTAAAATTCATTTTCAAATCAAATTTTATTAGAAAATTCTGCGAGAATTCAATTATTTAACCTTCGGAGAACACACCTCTTTTTCAGATCATTTTTCAATGCTCAACCAATTTTGAATTACTGTTCATCTGATCAACCTAAGGATTTTTAAAAAATATAGTTTAAACTCTATAAAATAAGTCTGTATACTTTAAAATCCTTATAAAAAATGTTAAACAATAGATAAAAAGCTTTTCGTAAAAAACCGAGGGTTAAATACAAAATTAAATTATTTATTGAATAATTGAATGATTCTTAAAATTTAATTCTTATAAGAAATTTTATTAACAAATTTTTAAATAATTGAATTCTTTTAACGAATTTTAATAAAATTTTTTAAAATAGTTACATTTTTCAAGGAATTCGATTAAAATTGTTTTAAAAATAATTGAAATTCTGCAATGAGTTTTACTATTTCTGAAAATAATTGAATTCCTAAAAAGAATTTTATTATTTATGAAAATAATTGAATCTCTGAAAAGAATTTTCATATTTATAAAAAAATTGAATTATTGCGAAGAATTTTATAAAAAAATTTTAAATAATTAAATTGATTCGACGAATTTTAATAAAATTTTTAAGAATAATTGCCTTTTTCGAAAAATTCAATTAAAAATTGTATTGAATTGAGAAAAATTTTTGAAAATAATTGAATTTATAAAAAGAATTTTATTATTGTTAAAAATAATTGAATCCCTTTAAAAGATTTTATTATTTACGAAAATAATTGAATTATCGCGAAGAATTTTATAAAAAAATTGTAGGTAAATATTTGAATTCCTGTGAAATTTTTATTATTTATGAAAATAATTAAATGTTTGCGTACAATTTTATTAAAATTGTTTTTAAAAAATCGAATTCTTTTGGGTAATTTTATTAAAATAGTAGATATTGAAAATTATTGAAATAAGGAAAATTTTTGGAAATAATTTAAATTTTAACAAGAATTTTATTAAAATTTTTGAAAATATTTCAATTTTGAAGAATTTTTTTATTTATAAGTATAATAATTGGGATTTTGTCGAAATATTTTTGTAAATTGTGAACATAATTGAATTTTGTGATAATAATTTTATTACTTTTGAAAATAATAGAATTTCTACAATCATTTGTAACTTCTTCAAAATTCAATTTTTTTTAGTGTTTTTAACTAAAATTCTTCTATAAATCAATTATTTTTAATAATTAATTAAATATATATTGACAAATTTAACTAATTTTAGAAGAATTTGAATTATTAAAATTTTTCAAAAATCTAAGTTCATTAAAATTTCTAATTAAATTCATTCAACATTGAAATTTTATAAAATTTCAAATTGAAACCGTTTGAAGTTCACTTATTTATGATAATAGTAAACGCAAATCTTTTGAAATTGAATTAATTTTGAAATATTTAAATAAAATTATTCATTAAATAATTTATTTTTTTATAGTTGTTCAAGATTTAAGATATTTCAAAAGAAATTTTTGTCAGAAATTGAAAAAAATTGAAGGTTTTTTATTAGAATTCGTAGTAATTTTATAGTTTGTGAGTCAAACGAAAAAGTTGCGAAATTTATTTATAAAATGACTGTGAACGAATTTTCTTTTGATAAAACAGTAATTTATTTTAAATAAATTATTTTCTGATTCGTAAAATCAACTGAATCTCAGTTTAAAATAATTGATTCAAAAAAAAAATATCGCCTACTAAATTAAAATCAGTGGAATTTTCACAAATTCAAATGTAAGTACTGGATAAAAATAAAATGCTAAAAGTGAAAATAAAACATAAATGTAATAAATAACAGAAGAATAAAATTAATACTCTCAAAAATAACAATATAAAATGTCTAATTATCTCGATCGAAGAATAAAAAATTCTCAACCAAAATCGTGTATCAAATAAAGAAAAATAAAAGTTGTTGTCTCGTTTATTTTTCTTAATAAATAAAATAAGAAAATATATAAAAATTGTAAAAAAAAGGAGGACAGAATAAATAACACTTTGTCTAAAATGTCGTGCACTGGATGACCACATATATATTTGTGAATTTTTAGATTGCAAAATCACGATAAGTATTGAGTTTATAATGGGGGATGCTGAAAAACAGAATGCGCGCATCCATTGTAAGTGCAAAACAACTCTTCCTCCTTTCGCCTTACTTTTTATATTCGGTATTTTCTGTTTATGTAACGCGTTCAGGTACAAGTATAAGTCGTTCAATGTTGCTTAAAGTGCAGAGAGAACAGGTTGCCTCTTGTCGAGGAGGTACAATGCCTGTTTTGTGGATCGAAAGGGATTCAACTCTCGTTGGCCACCAATTACACGCTCGGAATTTAAAGATGCGCGTAGTCTCTTCTTCTCTCTCTCTCTCATAATAAAAATAATAATAATAATAATAATAATAATACATCACAGAAAGAAAGAAAAAAAATTGGAAATTATGATTTACTCGAATTCGTTTTACCAACTTTTTTAATGCCCACCCAATGATTTAAAGCATATCAGCTATCAAGTTTTCTTGATCTTAAAGAATTAATTTTTTTATTTGAATTCATAGTGGGGGGCTAGGGATAAGAATAAAGAAAGCAAGTGAAACAATTAGTGAGAGATGAGTTAGTTTTTAAAGTTGCAATGTACAAGTTTATTGAATGAAAGAAAAGAATATAAAGAAGATGACAAAACAAAAGTGGTTGCGCGCACTCAAGTTTTACTTTCAATTTTCCTTTGCCGATCAGTTTAACGATGCTCGTCGATCTTTGCCACCAGGACCACCTCTGGTCCCAGGAATCAAGGGAAAAGGATGACCATGCCCGCGTAAAGGCATCTGGATTATAAATCCTTATAAATTGACAAAAAAGCGGCGATATCAGATGCCGAGATCTCTCTTTCTCTCTCGCAGTAAACCTTTGGTTGTTGGAGGAGAGAGCTTGGCTAAAACAAAAGTCACCAACCATCCCTTTCCACCCGCGTCTTGAAATCTCTGACACACACACACACACACAAACACATGGATATATATTCTTATTGCTGATATACAAGAAGTCACTAACTCGATTTACCTTTCTTTCGTGGAGGGTTATTCTACTATACCACCCTTTTCCCTTCTCTCCTGCACACACATCTTCGACATTCCTGGCAACTCGTTATTCCATTGGCAAATTCAAGAATGACTTGATATCGAAACTAACCGTCTCTGTTTAACATCGTAATTTATCAGGAAATCCGGCGAGGAATATTTTTTTATTGGATTCATGAATATTGTATAATGATTTGTTTAATGATTTTTATAGAATTCTTTCGATTGTTTGTGTATATACCCAGCTGAAAAAGTTCTGTAGAATTTCACCAGAATCATTCTATAGAATCATTGTATATGAATTCTGATGAATATTCTATAGAATTTCACTAGAACAATTCTATAGAATTTCTACGCACAGTAAATTGTGAGGTATTAAAAAGCGCTGCAGATTAAATTAACACCAAAACAGATTAAATTAATCCATTTTGGTGTTATTTTTTACTAAGAATAAAATATGTGACTTCAAATCAAAACCAAGCCAACGATTTGTCAAAAAAGTCTTAGTCAAAAGTCTTAGGCAAAGTCTAAGTCTTAATCTAATTATTAGTCCTAGTCTTATTCTAAGACTTTGACTTTGTCTTTGACTAAGACTTTGAATAAGACTAAGACTTAGACTTAGACTCTGACTTAGATTCACTTTGTTAATTGTTAATCTTAGACTTAGATTCACTTTGACCATTGTTAATCTTAAACTTAGATTCACTCTGACTTTCTTTGACAAATCGTTGATTTTGTTTTGATTTGAAGTAAAATTTCATTCCTATAGTTAAAAATAACATCAAAATGGATTATTTTAACCCATTCTGGTGTTAATTTAATCCTAGAGGAATTAAACTACTCGAACTAGGTCTATAAATCCCGTAAAGATCATATAGTAAATTTACTTCAAGTCCGTAAAATTCAGTTTTTTTTTAAAAAAAAGGTTCGTAATTTGATTAAAAAAGAACGAACAACAATTTTTAAAAATTCTCATAAAAATTTCAATTATCTTTATAAATAATAAAATTCCTCCGAAATTCAAATTATTTTCAAAAATAGTAAAACTCGATGCAGAATTTCAATTATTTTTAATACAATATATTTTAATCAAATTTCCCGAAAATTGTAATTGTTCTTAAAAATTTTATTAAAAATCGTCGAAAGAATTCAATTATTTAAAAATAATATGACGATAAAATTCTTTATGAGAATTGAATATTAAGAAACATTCAATCGCTCAATAAATTATTATTTATTTTTTTATTTAAATAATTGAATTCTAGTAGAATTTTCTAATAAAAATTGATTTAAAAATTAATTTCATAGTTAAAATTGTAGATAATAATTAAATATTAAAAGTTGTTACAAATGATTACAGAAATTCAATTATTTTTAATAGTAATAAAATTCTTGTCAAAAATTCAATTATTTTCAAAATTATTTAAAAATTTCTCGTACAATTTTCAATTATTTTCTTCTCCAAAATTCAATTATTTTCAAAAATTTTAATAAAATTCTTGGCAACATTTCAATTATTTACAAAAATTGTCCTCAATTCAATGATTTTCATTATCTACTATTTTAATAAAATTCTACGCAAACATTCAATTATTTTCATAAATAATAAAAATTTTACAGAAATTCAAATATTTACAAATTTTTAATTAATTTCTTCGCAATAATTCAATTATTTTCGTAAGTAATAAATTTTTTTTATGAATTCAATTATTTGCATAAATAATTGTTAAAAATTTTAATTAAATTCCTTGAAAGAATTTAATTATTTAAAAATTTATTGATAACATTCTTTATGAGAATTCAATTATTTAATAATTTACTTATTTTTGTATTTAAATAATTGAATTCTCGTAGAACTTTTTGATAAAAATCGATTTAAAAATGAATTTCAGTTAATATTTCAGATAATAATTGAAAAAAAGTATTATAGCATAAATTTTTGGAAAGAATTGAATTTTCAAATTAAAATTTTTAAAAATCTGGATTTTTCGTATTTTTAACTGACAATTCTGTAGAATTAGTTTTTTTCAAAAAGTGTAATCAAATTTTTTTTGAGATTATTTGATGTTTTTATTTTCTAATATATAATATTTAATTGAAAAATTTCCGAATAATCGAATTTTTGTAAATTTGAATTGTAAACAAATAGATTTGAAAATTCTCAAAGAACTTTTTTAAAAATTATTAAAAATAATTAATTTAAAGCAGAATTTTAGTTAAAATTTCTAGAAAATATAATAATTGAATTGAAATGATGAAAATAATTTTGAAGAATAAGTTACAATACCTAACAATATTTTTATAGTATAAAATAATGATTGAGTCACTTTTAATTATTATAAAACATAAAGAAATCAATATTATTCCGAGTCGAAGACTCGGGAGTGATCGATATCTTCATGTTTTATAATTTATAATAATATTCTTATAAGTCATTGATTTTCAAAAGGTTTGAATTTGAAATTTTTGAAAATCCTTATTCCTATGGAGTTCAAAAAATCTATAATTTTCTTTACTTATAGTATAAAAATTTGCCGGAGTTAATGACCAACAGAATTAGGAGTGAAAATGTCCAGAATTAAAAATCGACTCTAATATGGAGAGTTAATTATTATCTTTTTTCACCGTTCGTTGAAAAAGTAGATTTAAGAGTCATCAAAATTCTAAGAAGTTGTTTAATATTAACTCTGTGATTACAAAAAAACTCCTTAGGGATTACTCCAAAAGATATTAATCAACTCCAGTTAAGTATTAGTAAACTCCAATTGCGAGTAATGTGTTTACTCCTTTTAGTTGAACTTCAAAGGAGATTGAACAACTCCAGTCAGGAGTCATAATTTAACTCCCTTTGCTTTAACTCCAAAAGAGGCTAAATTAAACTCCAGTTGGCAGCGGTTTTTTAAATCCATTCGCTTTAATTCTAGTAGACTAATAAACTCCAGTTGCGAGTTGTAATTAAACTATATCCTTGCTTTAACTCCAAAAGAGTACTCTCTTTTGGAGTAAAGTAAGTAAGTAATTAAGTAAGTATAAGTAAACCCTAGTAGGGATTTATCTTTTAACTCCCTTTCGTTCCACTCCAAAAGAGACGAGTAAACTCCAATTGGGAGTTATATTTTAACTCCCGTTGTTTCAACTCCGAAAGAGATTAACAAATTCCAGTTGGGATTTTTAGCTTCTAGTAGCAGAAAGATGTAAAAAATAACAATTTAACCTTTTTTTTTACTTTATCGAAAATAAAAAATCCGACCCGCTTCGAAGAAAAAATGCACCTTGGGTTATTGTATTTTCGTAATAATTGCTACCGATTGTGAACCGCCATGCTGCATTTCCAAGTTTTTACCACCTTGCTCCAGCCCTCTCTAACTCGAGGTTTCCCCCCTCTTTCCCCCCCTTTTCATTCTGATATACTCTATCCTTTTCTTTGTTGATATGCCATGCTCGGACACTCTCCTTGTCTCCCTTCTCTCCCTCTACCGTGCTCTCCTACTCCAACGATTCATTCTTCTTCTCTCTCGCTCTCCCTGCCATCAGGAACATGGCCGTTTCAGTGGCGCAATTAGAGGCAGCCTGCGCGGGCGTGCTGACTACAATATCATTAAGATAGCTCCTCTCCTCTCTTTCTCTCTCTCTCTCTCTCTTTGTGTCGATTTTCTTCTCTTTCAACTATATTTCCCTCTTTTTCTAAAGCATTATCTCCCTGCCTCGAACTATCTCTCTTCATCTGCCCCACGGGCTCACGAGAGACGAAGATACAGCACAAGATAATTACTTAATTGTCATTCCCCATCGGTACTCGGTCCGCCCATTCTGGAATCAGCTTCCCACTTTCGCTCGTTTGCACGATCGTCGTATTAACGCCACTGTATAGGTCCATTTTTCATCCCACACATTTATTTTCATTTTAATCACCCTCTTTTGTTGGCCCTTAATAAAAATTATAAATAATTTCTTTCTCTGGGTTTTACTTTTTTTTATTTTTTGCCTTATTATACACATAAACTTGAGATTCAGATTTTTGTCTTTTATTAAAAATTTTTTAATTAAGGTAATTTTAATAATTATGTGAAAAGTAATTATATTTTTTTAATTATTTATTATTATATGGATTATTATTATTATTATTATTATTATTTGTCATTATAAATTTAATTATTTATTATAATAATTTATTATTATTATAAACTTAATTATTTATTACATCCTTTAGTTCATTTTTTATCACCCTTGCAAGCCTAAAATTAATTTATTAGCTCGATAATAATTTTTAAATTTATGAAATTATCTCTGGAATTTCCTATCGGAATTTCTCTGGGAGGAATTCCAAAGTCAACTTTTTGATATTTTTTAACATAAAGTTGGAATTTTCATGTCGAAAGAACTATTCAGAAATTCTATTGAAAATAAAAAAAAGATTTTTTAATACCCTACGGAAATTCCCTACGGAATTCCGTAAAAAATTTCAGTACGCAATTTCTGCAAATACTCCACATTATATATATTTTTGTAGAGTTTCTTTATCAGTTAAGGATTTTTTTCGTGTAAAATTAATAAAAAAAAAATTTTTTAATTTAAAAAATATAGTTATAGGGAAATAATATTAAATAGTATAAAAAACTGTTATACCAATTACAATTGGAGTTGGTAATAGTTTTTTAAACTTTTTAATATTATTTGCTTATTATTATATTTATTTAATTTTTTTTATTAATTTTACAAGGAACGGAATCCATAGCTAATAAAAAACTGTTACCAACTCTGCTAATTGGAATTGGTATAACAGTTTTTTATACTATTTAATATTATTTCCTTATAACTATATTTTTTTAATTTTTAATTTTTTTTATTAATTTTACACGGAAAAAATTCTTAGCAGATAAAAAAATTCTTTGCGGAATTCCGCATAGAATTTCCATATTTTAATAATTATATGAATTCACTGAAAATTATTTCTTTAATATTCCATAGAAATTCCACTGAAATTCTTTATAGATATTCCATTCATCAGCTTAGGAGATAAAAATTCACTAAAAATTACTAATATATTTTTTAGAAATATTCCTTCGATATTCCTCAGAAATTCCACTGAAATTTTTTAGATATAATTTTTTAAAAATTTCACTAGAGTTTTTTTTAGATATTCTAGTCATCAATTCTGAAATCTAGAAATTCACTGACAAATGACTGGAATATTATTACTTGGAAATTCCACTCAAATTATTTAGATATTCCATTTGTCCGTTATGAAATGTAGAAATTTACTGAAATATTTATCGATTATTTTTTAAAAATTCCTTTGGTATTCCATAAAAATTCCACTGGAATTCTTAAGATATTCCACTTGTCATTTTTGAAATCTAGAAATTCAATGAAAAAATAAATTATTTCAGTTTTTGATTATGAAAATTCCCCGAATATTTCTTAGAATTCCCTTTCATATTCCATAGTAATTCCAATGGAATTTTTTTAGAAATCCCATTAGCCAGTTTTGGATTATATAAATTCACCAAAAATTCCCAGCATATTTCTTAGAAATTCCTTTGACATTCCATAAAAATTCCACTAAAATTCTTTACATATTCCATTTTTCACTGAATATTTTTTAGAAATCCCTTTAATATTCCATAAAAATTCTACAAGAATTCTTTATATATATTCCATGGAAATTACTCAAAAATTCTTAAGACTTTCCAGTTCTCAGTTCTGGAATTTTCACTCGAAAATTCCAATCCATGTTTCTGTAGAAATTATTACAGAAATTTTTAACAATTTTTTCATAGAGAAATTCAACGAAAAAATTCTCAAATATTTCTCTAAAATTCCTTTGATATTTTGCTCTCCAAAAATTTCTCCAGTTCTTCAAAATTTTTTAATTTCATTCTTAAAATTCTAATTTAAAAAATGTGTAAAAATTCAACCAAAAATATCTTGATATTCCATATATACAAATTACATGCAAATTTCTTTTCCATAATTCTGAGATATTTAATAGAAATTCCATTTAAAAATTCCTACACTATCACATAAAAATATTTAACTTGAAAAAGAATTTTGTGAAAATACTTCGCTAAATTCTAAAATCTTGTAATTCTCCTAAAATTTCTATACGAAAAAAAAATTATAAAAAGAAATATTATTTCCACACTTTCAGAGAATAATTATTTCACAATAATATAGGTATATTAATTTAATGAGTCGTTTTTAATCGTCAAGTAATTACGTTTTCTTCCCATTAGTTAACAAATGATTATTAATTATTGTTAT
Source organism: Leptopilina heterotoma (assembly GCF_015476425.1). NCBI lineage: Eukaryota > Metazoa > Arthropoda > Insecta > Hymenoptera > Figitidae > Leptopilina > Leptopilina heterotoma. The sequence continues at coordinate 2,130,373 of NW_025110813.1, forward strand.
TAATAAGAATATAATTATCACTTGGGTAAGCATTTATATAAACGAGTCTAAACCGCACATGCTTATTAAAAAATTTAAGAATGTGTCTTGAATCTCATTTCAAAGGTCATTGACTTGTTTACTTCCATATTTTTGATAATTATTATATTCGCCTCATATTTTTTTTTGTTTTGGTCAAAAATTGATAATTGTTGAGTAATTCATTTACGGTTCAATGACCCCAATTAGATGATAACTGGTATATTATTTCATATTTAATTCCTCTTCTTTCATTAATAAGACTAAACTCATCATTCTTATTATCTAAATGATTTAATTTTTTTCTAATTACGAAATGATTATATTTTTTATTACTTTATGTTTAATTATTTCTAATGCTGTTAATTATTTCGTTTATTAGTTCAATAATTGACAATGTTTCAAAATGGTTTAACAATTTTTTAATTCGTTTCATTGGATCACAATCTTAAATTTTTTTAATTTTCTAATGAAAATTTACTTATTTACTTATTTATTTATAAAAATAGATAAATAAAATAATAATATTATTTATTTATCTATTTTGTGTTTACTTATTTATCAGGGTGGCTACATGTCAGTAAAGTCAGTAAAGACAGGGAAATGTCAGTAAAAAAAAAATTTTTGACAGTAAAGTCAGAAAAAAAAATTTCTTGTCAGAGAAATTTAGAAAATTGAGATTTTTTCAACTTATTTTCAAAAATTGTGTCTTTCTCGACGTTCCTTCCAAATATTGCAACAAAATATCATATTTTCAGTATTAAATGTAACTTATTTCGATTTTTATAGTGCGAAAAATAACTATATATGAACAAATTTTTCATATAAATTTTCGAAATATTATAATTAAAAAGATTTTAAATAATTGAAATTTTGTAAAATTGAATTGAAAATAATAAATTTTTTCAAGTATTTTGTTAGAATTTTTGAAAATCAATTTTTGAAGAATTTTAATTCCAAATTTGCAAAATAATTGAATTATCAAAAATTTTAATGAAAAATTTTTAAACGTAAATTTAAATATGAAAATTAATGAAAATTAGCTTCTAATTTTTTTAAATATACTATTTTCAGTACTTTCAATTACACATTTCCAAAAATTCAAATATGTACAAAAAATAATAACATTTTAGAAATATTTTTAACATTTCGGAGAAAAAAAATCATGTTCAAAAAATATTTCATTAAAAGTCATCAAAAAATTAATTAGTTTTTTTTAAATAATAAATAATACCTATTTATATTCTTATTTACTTCCTTATTTTCCAACATTTTGACACTAAAAAAATCCAATTTTGGAAAAATTACAAATAATTTATTGTAGAAATTCAATTATATTCAAGAGTGGTAAAATTCTTCTAATAAAATTTAATTATCTTTCAAATTTAAAAAAAATTCTCGTCAAAATCCCAATTATCTTTATAAATACCAAAATTCTTCCCCAAAGTTCAATTATTTTTATAAATAATAAAATTTTTTCAATTATTTTCAAAAAAAATAATTATAAATTGTAGAAAATAATAATTGATTTGAAATGATGAAAATAAGTTTGAAAAAATTACTGTAATAATATTCTTATAATATAAAATAATAATTTTATATCACACGGTCATGTTTAATTATTATAAACCATTCTTATATGTTATTAAATTTAAAAAGATTTGAATTTGAAATTCTTAATTCCTATATGGAAAAATAATGTTGATTAAATATTTATTAAAAAAAAAGTTATTGATGTTTTCGAATAATTTTACAATTAAAAAAATTCGTAAATAAATGTAACAGAACATTTTTTTGAGTAAATTTTTTATCTATTTTCTAAAAATTTAAAAAGTTTCAATTTCATTTTCAATTAAAATTTGTAATTGACAAATACGAACATGATTATAGTTAATTTACCTACTTATTTATTTCTCTAATTATATATACTGATTTTGATTTCTTTACATATTTATTTATCAACCAGTTTAAAATCATTTGAAAATTGAATTTTCATTTCTAAAATCAATATTTTTTAGATGAATTGAAAATTGGATGTTTTTAGAAATAAAACAAAGTTTTCAAATTAATAAACATGAGAATTATTCCATATTGAAACATTATATTGACATATTACTTGGAAAATATTATTATTGCAAAAAAGTCTATAGATAAAAGTCCTCTCTATAAAATATCACAACTTTCATTTTGAAAGGAAAAAGTGATAGAAAAATGATTTAATGCGCCTACATAAGTTATAAATGTATTCGCATTTATAAAGCTCATTTCGAACAAATAGGCGTCTCTCTTGCCATGAAATGAGTGGTATGTGTCGAAACTAGAAAAAACAATAGAATTCCAATAATTTCAATTGTCGTCAGCCATGCAAGCACGAACATAATTGTCGTCGATGTGAATTTCACAAGAGCAGAGACGCCATGAGCTTTTATAATATTGGTCCCTCTCGGGCAGGTTGAGCTTTTTTTAGGGTGGGGGAATTGCCAAGTAGTAGTGGTAATTGGTGGAAGGGACAAGAGAGAGAGAGAGAGATGGTAAAATAGAAGTGAAAAAGTGAAAGGAGAAGAATAGAACTGAGGGGGTTGAAAATGAGTGGGAAAGAGAGGACACGATGAGGGTTGAAGGAGGTGATGGGGTTGTAATGGTGATTCCCCCACCCCCTCCCGTCACTATTTGGCGCACGCGTAACCACTGCCAGTCAATATTAACCGACTCCTGTTCTCGAGTCACCATCGTATGTACAAACGATTCAACAAAATACTGATAAGTCCTTCTATTATCTGAGAAAACACCTTTCAATTAATTCACGCTGAAATATGTTCATTTATCTTTTTTATTATTATTAGGTATGTGTATATTTTACATGCCCGATTGTTATGTGTCCCAATTGTTTAATATCTACTATAGAAATTGTAGATAAAATAATAAATATTCGATTAAAAGTTTCTAATTTGAAATATTATAAAATTTCAATTTTTAATAAATTTAAATAAAAATTTTAAAGAACTCAGATATTTGAAAAATTTTAATAATTCAAATGCTTTGTGAAATAAGTTAAATTTTTTAATATGTATTTAATTAAAGATTAAAAAAAAATTTGCATTTTGGAGAAGTTACAAATAATTGCAGAAATTCAATTATTTACAAAAGTAATAAAATTCTTCTCCAAAATTCAATTATTTTTAAAAATTTTATTAAAATTCTTGACAAAATTTCAATTATTTTCAAAAATTTTCTTCAATTCAATTATTTTCAATATCTACCATTTTATAATAAAACTTTTCGACAGATTTCAATTATTTAAAAAATTGTTGATAAAATTTAAAGTAAACATTACATTAATTTCAAAAATAATACAATTTTTTTTACCGAAATTCAATTATTTTCATGAATATAATAAAACTCATTATAGAATTTCAATTATTTTGAATACAAAGAATTGCAGAAATTCAATTATTTTCAAAAGTAATAAAATTCTTATCACAAAATTCAATTATGTTCAAAAATTACAAAAAAAAATCTCGTCAAAATCCCAATTATTATCTTTATAAATAGAAACCTTTATAAATTTCTTCTTAATAATTCAATTATTTTCTAAAAATAATAAAACTTATCGCAGAGTTTCAATTATTTCTAATACAATTTTAATCGAATTCCTTAAAAAATGTAACTATTCTTAAGAATTTTATTAAAACTAGTCTAAAAATCCAATTATTAAAAAATTTGTTAATAAAATTCTTTATAAGAATTAAATTTTAAGAAACATTCAATTATTAAATAAATAATTTACTTTATAATTAATATATTTGACTCAAAGTTAACTAGACTTTTTATTTGTTTCAAATAAATTTTATTTAATACAATAAAATTTTATTTGGTTCAAACAAAAGCTTTATTTATGACTAATAAAATTTGTATTTAAAACAAATAAATAACCTAATAGTTGGCTCTAAGACAAATGTACTTTTATTTAACTCAAATTATATTAGGTTTAAATAAAATTTTTCTCTGGGTGTATATTGATTGTTACTAATAGAAAATAAATATTTCAGAACAACAGGACATTATAATTTTTTATCTCTTGCATTACATCACGACAAATGTGCAATGTAAACGAAAAAAGAAAACTAAAATCTATATAGACATCGAAACACTTCCTAAACTAACCAGTGAGGATAAGCGACAGTCCTATCTTTTACACGTTCAGGTAGAATTTTATTATTCATTTGATTATTTAAATTGCGAAAAATTGTTTATTTCAAATTAAGTATTTTTCATTGTCAATGTAAGAAAATAAATATTTCAGAACATTGAGTAAGAAAATGTCATTTACTAACGCAAATTGTTTTTGCTTTTGTCTATAGAAGAAGGATGAGTTGCATTCATCAGTAGAAAAATTGAAGGATTATTTGCAACAGAAAGAATTGCCATTCGAACCGATAGTGGCAATTGTTGGGCCCTTATTGAATATCGAATCATTTCATGTGATAGTGGACGATATTGTGTATACGACAAAATAATTTCTTGAAGCAGTTGATTTAAATTTTAAAGTATTTTACGTCTTCGACCGTGATTATCCCCCCTTGTCGAAGATTTATGGAAGTTTCTTCAAAATGTTCTTTATGAAATACCTCTAATTGGCGAGAAAATGTCAATGCAGCATAAACTCTTAAGTGGAAAAATTGAAATGCTTTGTAAAACGTAATCAAATTTAAGTTTAGCTACTTTTTTCTTCAATTTCAGAGTTACAGACAATATTCAATTTGTTGTAATTTTTTTTGTTCTTCTAATTTGACTCTAATAAGACTTCTCAAAAATGTTTGTTTATTCCACAATTTATGTAATTTTTATATAAAAATTCATGTATTTAATTCATTTAATTATAGTAAATTTGTTTATATTTGGAACAAATCCACTTTAATCAATCGTTTAGAGATAATTAAAACAAAGTGAAAAACAAATAAAATTATTTATAATAAAAGTTTATTGTAACTAATACTCTTTCTAACAATGCAAAAATATATTAGATTTAAGAAATAAATTGTTTAATTTATTTAAAAATAAAAAGTTTCTTAGATAAAAAAAATATGTTTATATCAATTATAAAACCCTTCAAAATTATAAATAATTTTTTTTTTAGAATTCCCAAGTAAAATGAAAACTACAATTATTTTTTATAATTTGTAGAATTAATTCAATAAAGTAAATGCAAAAATTGTTTTAATAGTAGAATTTTTACTAGAAAGAAATTGTCAAACCATTATTTTTTTTATTAATTTAAAATTTAAATTATTTAATTTAATGGATATTTTCAATTTTTGTTCAAAATCGATTGTTACTAATAGAAAATAAATATTTCTGAACAATGGGACATCATATTTTATCTCTTGCAACTATTTTTAAATAGTTGATTGGTTCGAAAATAAGAGAATATTTAACGTTTCTCTTCTATTAATATTCAACATGATGATGAATTGTTGAAATAAAAACCAAAAACTGTGGTTTTAGTGGACTTCAACTAGGAGATCCGCAGTAAACAGTAAAAAAGAAGTTGAAAATTTAAATAGTTTTATTTAAATTCCCAACTATAGGTGCGTGTACTCTTTACAGAATTATAATACAATAAATAATTTATATAAATAAAAAAAATTGTAAGAGTTAAAAGTTTTAACAGTTGAGAGTAAAGAAAAAAAATGTAGGAATTTTGTATCTTCTCCAGCAAAACATCAGTTAAAAAAAAATAAAATAAGTAACAAAATTTTAAAAAACTACCAACAAGAAAAAAATAATTTATATAAATATTTTTAGAAAATATTGCTAACGACATTTTTATAGAAATCTGTAAAGAGTACACGACAGTAAAAATTAAATCTTATTTTAAGACAGGGCAGAGATTAATTGAGTCTTGACAATAAAATTTAGTCTTAATTTAAAATTTAATTTCTGCGAAAATAATTTTAATATAAATAAATATGAAATAAAGTTCAATTTTACGAAGAACGTGAAATTTAGATTTAGTTATAGATATTAATTTAACGCAGGCACTGTCTTAAATTCAGCCGAAGGCTAATGATTTTTGTAGATAAATCACATTTAAATTAAATAAAAATCAGCATTAAAAGTCTATTCTGAAAATCAATAAAGAGTATCTCAAAAATGTTGCAACCTTAAATAAGACTCTTTCTTCCTTAAAATAAGATTTCCTTTTTACAGTAATCACACAAGTACAGTACAATATAACATGATACACAAAATTATCAAAATATCATAAAGGAACATAGTTAACAACATAGTGACAAAAATAAGTATCATGCAAAGTATTCACCTTATTACTGATAAATCCAGTAATTGCAACTCAAATTATGAGTCAAAAGGATCCATTGGAACTGGTAAATTCCAGTAATTGTGACTCAAATTTTGAGCCGAAAATATTTCCGATTTTTCCTACCTATAACTTGTTCTACCTACCCGATTTCTACCTTCCCGATCATTTTTCGTTTATTTAAGCGTCTATTTATTGGAAACCTATTTCTATAATTCACGAACCGCCTGTAAAAAAAGAACTCTCTCAATCACACTTCTAAAAAAATTACCTTCCACCCTATAAATAAAAATTCCTAAATTTTATACTCAAATTTTTGATTAATTAAAATACATTCACTCCACGATCCTCTCTCATACCGCCAAGGTGCAAAAAGCCTACACTAGGGATAAAGGGGCACGTTAGGCTCACCCATACGTCCCGGGACGCATCCGCCACCTTAGCTCAAAAACACTCAAAAAAAGAAAAACAAAATTCCTGAAAGAAAAACACTTAATTGTATCTAATAAATGCCATTTGCCAAGTCTCCAAAGTTCTGAACGTTCAAATTAATGAACGAAATATTTTTTGTCAAAAATATTTTCATAAATTACAGATTAATTTTCATTGATACCAATGAATGAAAGTGATAAACTTTACATTTAGAAACTATATAATTAATTTTCTTTATAGTGACGCAAATTTGTTGTAACAAAAATTTAACTTGAAGAAGAAATTAACAAATTTTGTTCATTTGAACGTTCAGTACTTTTTAATTATTATTTGCGAAAAGTTCAACTTTAAACCAAGAATTGAATACAACATACATTAATCGAATAAAACTTTAAATAATTGATTAAAACGAAAAAATTGAATAAAGATGGAATGTATTAACTAGGAAAAATTTCAATTGCAATGAATTTGAAAATTAATAAAATATCACTGAGATAAAAAATGAAAAATAGAAATCTACTTTTAATAATTTTTAATCATAGGAAAAAGTTACTTGGCATCATAGCAAAAATGGCAAAGCATTGCAAATTAAACAATTGAAAGGTCATAGATAGCAAATAATATAATAAACATTGACAAAAATATTATTTACGTTGTATCAGAAAATACTACGAAATAATAAAAATTGGCAATGGTGTCACTATGTTGTTTTTGTTCTTTCCCTGTTTTAAAAAAATTTCTAAATTTAATTCAATTTAATTTAATTTAAGTTTCAAATCGATAAATATAAAAATTTAAATTCACTTTTTAAAAATAAAAAATATTTGCAAAGTTTATAACTTTAAAGCAATATTCAAAAAATTGATTTTTGACTCTCAAAATTAATTTACTCTACTAATTTTAATAGCAAAAAATCAATTCAAAAAGCGTAATAAACAGGGAAAAAACATTTAAAAGGAAATTTTGTAATATTGAGTCGATTGTTTAATCGACTCACTTGTTTAGTGGTATCACAGTTTGTGATAAACCACTTTGGGATTCCCACGGTGGATGATGAGCCCACGTTGTGGCGATGGGTTCCCTACATCACCCCTTCTGGGCCACCCTTGAAGATCCCTGGCTCTTGATCGCACTTCTGCGCCAGGTCAAGGGCCACACGGGACCGTGAAATTAAAATTTAAACAAAAATAAATAAAAAATAGACTAAATACACTATACTTAAAAAAAAAAAAAAAAAAAATAGACTAAGTAAACTACAAAAAAAAATTAAAAAAAACACGGCAGTGTGCAGGGACCACTTTTCTTCTCCACATCTTTCGAATTAGACACTGAAAAAGAAAACTGATTAGAAAATTAAAGAACTTTAACCTTCTACCTACTTAGTTGACCGTTATCAAAAACAAAAAAAATACAAAAACTTTAGGGGAATTACATTCAAAAGCACCAGAATGGGGATCAGTCAGCGTAGGTAGAGGGTTAAATTAAAACTAAAAAGGATTGAAATTAAAAAAAATGTTCTTCATCAGCTTTTGAAAAGCCATATTTCACTTACGACAGGTGCCTATTACTAAATTCACAAAAAAAACAAATATTAAAAAGTTTTCAAAAGTATTAAAATATTAAAGAGTTTAGTATAAATTTGATCCATATTGTAAAACCATAAATTTTAAACTTTAATTTTACAAATAAAAGAAATACTCACTATTTCGAATTATAGGCGTCGTAGTGGAAGATCTGCATATTTTTTCCATGAGTAAAATAAACTTCCTTTCTTGCAGCCCAGCTAAAAGAAAATAAGAAAAATTAATTCATTGTAAATAAAATAAGAATTTAAAATTCTAAATGAAAAATATTTTCTTTTTTTGTTCCGTTATTTGACACTGTTGATTAAAATTTTCATAAACTGTCATACCTATACCGCAAAGTTACTAAACCTTTGCGCGGTTTTACCGCATTGTAATAAAAATATCATAACAGCTTTCATGACGATATAGTATTCGTAATGAAAGAATTTGCAATAAATAATCAATCCTCCCTCTTTTGGGCCAATAATATTGATGACATTTTCTTCCTTGGAAAAAAAACATCCCCTGAAACTCAGCTGATCCTACCTCCTCCGAGAGCAGCTCCGCAAGAAACTTTCATCCTTCAAGAAATTGCCTCATGTAAATTGAAAGAAAAAACAATTTAATATAACATCTTAAGCAATATGTTGATTTGTTTTTACTCGTCAAAATGGAACTGAATTTTGATGGGTAAAAACAAATTAAATTATCTTCATAGATTTCTTCATGTTTTATAATAATTAAATACGACCGAATGGTAAAATCATTTACAATTCAATTATTATTTACAAGAATTATTAACTAAAATTCTTCTTTAAATCGATAATTTTTAATAATTTTTGAAAAAGTTCTTTGACAATTTTCAAATCATTCGTAAATTCTTCAATTAAATAAATATTAGAAAATAAAAACTTAAAATAATAATAAAAAAATTCAATTAAACTTTTTCAAAAAAATTAATTTAAAAATTCACGCTATATTGCTTTTAATATTCAATTATTATTATCTAAAATTTTAACTGAAATTAAATTTAAATGAATTTTTATTAGAAAATTCAACTAGAATTTAATTATATTATTATATAAATACAAAAATAAATAATTTATTGAATAATTAAATGTTTCTTAAAATTTAATTCCAATAAAGAATCGTTATCAACAAATTTTCAAACTATTGAATTCTATCAACGAATTTTAATAAAATTTTTAAAAATAATTGAGGCTCCGGATCTTAAAAGGGCACTTTTACCATTTAACATCAATACTGTGAAAGTGTCCTTTTAAGATCCGGAGCCTCAATTACATTTTTCGAGAAATTCGATTAATATTGTACCTATTAAAAATAATTGAAATTCTGCAATAAGTTTTATTATTTGTGAAAATAATTGAATCCCTAAGAAGAATTATATTACTTTTGAACAATAATAATTCAATTATTTCTAAAAATTTACGCTCTAATGCTTTTAAAATTCAATTATAATATAAAATTTTAACTTTATTTTAACATAACGAATTTAATCTTTAAATTTTTAAATAATTGAATTCTTTTGACTAATTTTAATAAAATGTTTAAGAATTTTTACGAGGAATTCGATTAACATTGTATTAAAAATAATTGAAATTCTGCAATGAATGCAATTGAATTCCTTAAAAGAATTTTATTATTTTGAAGATAATCGAATCCTCGTAAAAATTGTATTACTTATGAAATTAATTGAATGATTGCACAGAAAATTATAAAAAAAAAATTTGTAAATAACGAAATTTCTGTGAAATTTTTTAAAAATAATTAAAAGTTTGCTTTTTTAAATAATTGAATTCTTTTGGAAAATTTTATGAAAATAGTAGTAGTAGCATTTTTGTATAGGTAAATAAAATCAATACGGTATAATAAATTTCCCTTTTTTATAAAATTAAAGAAACTTATTTGAACATTAATTGGAAAACGTTTGCAAAATATTTTGAAAATGACAACTGTGAAGTCAATTATTAATTTGTAAATTAATTGCTATTAAATGAACTAAATTGATTAAAACATTATTTAAAACAGAGAAGGAATTAGAAGAAATAAATTGAAAAAAATAGGATTAAAGAAAATAGAAATAAAAAAAATTAATGCGTCACAGAGCGGTGAATCCCACGTTGGTCGATGGATGCTATGCCATCGCGCCTCCTCTAGGAAAACAAAAATTTTGTCTTCCACGTCCTTCCTTCCTTCCATCCTTCTGGTTCTTTCTTCAAGAATTTTCTTCTTCCATATTTTTACTAAGTCTCGATTTTTCTTCGAAAATGGAACTGTGAAGCAAATAATTAGCATTTAAAAATGTTAACGAAAAATTAATTTAATTAATTAACAATTAATTAATGTTCATAACGATCACATTATTAACATTAATTATTGAAATTGAGGATTTTTTAAATTGTAGTTAAAAATAATAAATAAGAAAAGATTCGAAATTATTTTGATAGCTAGCAAAAACTAATTATTTGTCATTACTGTAGACAATTTTAGAATAATTTGTTTGTGATTAATTAAAATCATTATTTTACATTCTTTTAGAATCTAATTTTTAGTTTATTTAAGGTTAAGTATTGAAAACTGTCAATCTCTACAATCGTAACTCAACAAGCAGCAGTACTGAAATGAATGCCTTCTTTTCAGTAAAATTAAATCTGCAAATTATAAATGAAAAAAATAATGTAAGATATTTTAATTCCTAAAACATCAGAAAGCGGTTAAATTCTAATTAATCATGCCTGTTGGTTAAATTAAAACAGAGCAAAAATTTGATGAAAACATGTGATAAATAAACTTAAATCAATACTATTAATTAAACATGTTGGTTTAATTAACCTACAAATTTAATAAATTGAATTAAACCAACTTTGTTTCAAAAGAACACTAACTTGTATACAAAACGATATAAAACTATTAACAATTAAATATTATTCGTAAGGGAGCGTTCACAAATGATGTCACGTCTTTGGGGGCGTGGGGGTCACTATACTAAACGTGACACAATGTATTTTTACACGTGAAATTGCATGAAATTGCGTGACAGGGGGGTATAAAATTCCGAAAAATTGCGTGACATCACACTCCCTAACGTGTATGTAGGTGTCAATTATTTTTCGAAACTTTAGAATGGGATATCCTTTTTTTAATTTAATTGTTAAAATGTTTATGAAGCCACCAATAAGAATTATCATAAACACAATTAATTCCAATTCAATAGTTGATACTTGAATTCTTTGAACACATTCCAATTCACGACTATAAACTTTACCACCGATCATATACAAAACAAATTTTTAGGTTAGAAAACTAAGAAGAAAATAAACTGCTTATCAAAAATGATAAACTCCACGAGCTCTACGTGAACGAATTTATTACACAGTATAATAAAACTAATGATTTAATTATAAACAGTTGATTACTTCCGTAATAAACAACAATTGATGTTGATTATTTAACAAAATTAGAAAACACAACAGATCCGATTGTAAAATTTTATTTTTCTAATATTGGCAAACCTGTCTTAGATATTTGTCCATAATTTCTAGGTAATTTATTTTTTCAAATATAATAAAAAGGTAATAACTTCATATTCACCTTTTGTCTAAATCTGTAAAAATTGATTTGCTTTTTGAACTGTACTTAATTTACTAAAACTGTCTCATTTCTCATTTTGATATTTGAATATTAATCAGCAATCACAAAAGTAGAAGTGGGAGGAAAAATCAATATCGAGAATCAATACATATAATTATGCCGACAACAGGTAAAAATCAATAATGGAAATCAATGTGCGCATAAGTGTGAATGTCAGTTCATTAACCACAATTTGATTGGTAAACAAGTATTAATAATTATAATCAGAATTATAATATGAATGCAAATTGCAAAGAAATAAAGAAAAACGATTGACAATTACCGTAAGATCCATTGCTAGAAGTCAAGATAGTGGAGTCAATCAGCAAGCATCACTGTAAACATGTAGAAAGACAAAATAGAAAACATTTTCTTCGAGTTGCGCAGATCCTCCATCGTGAAGCGCTAGTTGCGAAATGCTGCCACTGCGAAAAAACGCCGTGTATTTATACGTGGCCGGAGAGTGAGAGCGGGCAGCCAGTGAGAATCTTCCGGCGCTTTCTGATTGGCTGCGCAGTCTTCCTCCCTGGCAACGTAAATACACGGCGTTTTCTCACAGCGGCAGCATCAGGGATGGGTACGTATTATACATGATGTATTATACCTGGTTTTCTACACGTATAATACGTGGTATTATACATCTTTAGTTTTCTACGTATGTCATGTATTTTACATACATTGCGTGACGCGCGGGATTTTTAAATTTTAGACAAGAAACATGTGATTTTAATAGTATATTAAATAAATTTTAAACATAATTTCAATTTAAAAATTTATTAATTAACATTGAAAAGTTTTTTTAAAATTTATGTTTTAAAGAAATAGCACACAAACAAAGTTCTAACTGTTCGTGGTCAGGTCAGGTTGTCTGCTGCCGCCAGACCCATTTATAGGTTATACATCTCCATGTGCCAGGCCATGTGTCAGTGATTGTTGTACAATATTGCTTTTTTTAAAATAAAAAAAAATTAACAAAAGAGGTGGAAGGCCGAAACACAATTCCTGGGAGGAATTGTGTTTTATTCCCAAAAATAATAAAGGGAAAAATGTTGCCCTGTGTCCTATTTGCAACAAAACATTGCAAAATACAGCTATAATAATAATTTAGTACTTTTGTATGAAAAAGTTTATTTGAAACCCGTTTATTTTCAAATAAATAATAAATTAACGTGTCTTTTTAAAATTGTTCTATATAAATATATAATACAAGTTATGAAAAAATGTGTGTAAAAAACCATATGAAAAATCAATAAATATATATTATACGCATTTTTTTGTAAACTTACCTTATATGTAACCTTTTTTGGTTTTTTCTTGGTATTTTTAGCAACAATTTAGTAATGAAAACCAGGAAACAAATAAAAAATAATCAAACATATGATTTTTATTATTATTGTGAGGTTTGTACGCATGCGCAGAACTGGACATGTATAATACCAGGTTTTCTACAATTTTCTACGTATTATACGTCATTTATGTATTATACGTAGAAAACTCCGAAAAAAACACTTTTACCCATCCCTGGGCAGCATTTCGCAACTAGCGCTTCACGACGGAGGATCTGCGCAACTCGAAGAAAATGTTTTTTGTCTTTCTACACACATAATGACACATAATTGTACATGCTTACAGTAATGGTTGCTGACTGACTGCGCTATCCTGACTCCTAAATGCAGATCTTACGGTAATTATCAATTGTTTTTCTTTATTCCTTGTAGTTTGCATTCATTAATAGTACACATTACACAAGAAGTTCTAAATTAAATAAATAATAAATTAAAAAATACGCTAAATATTGACGACATAAAAGATTTTACAAGATAATTCCTGCTGTTTTTCTCAATGTGGTTAAATAATTGAATAAGTATTTTTTACCATTGTTGTAATATCAATAATGATACATAATGATAATGTACGTAGGTAATTGAGGCAGGGTTGCCAATTACTTGAAATAAAATCTAACAATACCGGGATTATACCAATTTTGCCTGTAGTTGCCACAATCATGAATCATGACAATTGTTGTTTATATCTAAAATTATTTACTTCTTTACATTACAATTGGTAATGTTTGATTAATTATAATTAATTTTGCAAAAAAATTAGTTTTTTCGGTAAGTTTTTATGACAGGGTGAAAAAATTTTCTTTGTAACTGCGTATAACCTAAAAATTTGTTTTGATTTCAATCGGTGTTTGCGCTGAGAATATTTTAGATTCGTAATTTCCGGAAAGAATTCAAGTATTTATTATATTGAAATCATAATTATGATTCAAAGAAAAATTTTAATAATCTTAATAAGAATATTTTCGATTAATTCTACTAAATTTGGCAAAGAATTTATAATTTTTTATAAATATAGTTTTAATGATTTGAGTGACGAAACGCGGATAACGTTTTCATGATTTTCTAACCTAAAAAATTTGTACTGTTTCCTACCGCAATAACAATTTCAATAATCATAATAATTTTTACAATAGATTTAGTAATATTTGATTAATTCTGCTGAGTTTACTGCAAAAAATTTGTGACTGTGAAATTTTTAATGTTTTGAGGAGATTGAATTTTCATCATGATTCTCTAACCTAAAAATTTGTTTTGTTTTCTATCCGTGGATGCCATGAATATTAACATTTCTTGTTGATAATTTCTGAATAATTTAAGTATTTATTACAGTTAATTATGATTACAATAAAAATTTTAATAATCTAAATAATAATTTTGCATCTATAAATTAAAAATTATATTGTTCGAGTTTCAAATTTCGAAACAAAATAACAAGAGTAAATTATTTCGCCCGTTATGAAAAATAAGTAAGTGAGGGAAAACGGGCGAAATAGACACCACACTATACGCATTTTTAAATTATAGTCGAAATAAACAATAAATAATTATTTTAAAATCTGAAAAATGAACAAAATTGCTTCATTTACACTTTCAGTTTGTTATAAATTGAAAATGAATTTACAAATTATTTGCAAGTTATTTTTACTTTTTTCCAAATTATTAAATAATGGTAATTTTTATTTATATTTTATTGAAATTTGTAAATAAATCCTAAACAAAGAATGTGCAATAGAAAATTGCCTTTCTCCTAAAAATAAATGTATTTGTCAAATTTTTTTAAATCTATAATTTACAATTATTTAAATAATATTGAATTCTCGTAGAAATTTTCTAATAAAAGTTGATTTTAAAATGAATTTTAGTTTAAATTTTAGATAATAATAGAATATGACAAATAATTTTTAAGAAATTACAGTAACAACATAAAACATCGTTATCTTTACGTTTTATAATAATATTTTTGAAGTTGATTAATTTCAAAAACGTATGAATTTAAAATTTTTGAAAATTTTAATTTTCAATGAATTTAATCAGAAATTTTAAAGAACTTAGATTTTTGAAAAATTTTATTAATTCAACTTCTTCTGAAATTAGTTAAAATTTTTAATATATATTTAATTAATTAAACATTAAAAAAATTGAATTTTGGAGAAGTTACACATGATTGCAGAAATTTGATTATTTTTAAACCTAATAAAATTCTTGGCAGAAATTCAATTATTTTCAAAATTTTTAATTATTTTCAAAAGTAATAAAGTTCTTAACAAAAATTCAACTACATTTAAAAATTCAAAAAATTCTTGTCAAAATTTCAATTATCTTCAAAAGTCTTCCTCAATCACAGATTTTTAATTTCTACTGTTTCAATAAAATTTTCTTAATTAATTCAATTATTTACAAACAATGTTAATAAAATGCGCAAATACATCCACTTATTTTCATAAATAATAAAAATTTCACAGGAATTCAATTATTTACAAATTTTTTATAAATTTCTTCGCACTCTCTAAATCTGAATATGTGAAATTTCACTTATTGTACGTTATAAGTCGTCCTCTCGATCAATAAGTGCATATACACTTATAAATAAGTGAATTTTTCACTTATTCTGAGTGAAATTTCACTTATTATAAGTGTATATGCACTTATTGATCGAGAGGACGACTTATAACGTACAAATATGTGAATTTTCACATATTTAGATTTAGAGAGCATTTATTTAATTTTTTCATAAATAAAAAAATTCTTTTTTAAGGGATTCAATTAATTTCATAAATTATAAAATTCTTTTTAGGAATTAATTTATTTTCATATAAATAATTAAACTCATCACAGAAATTACAT
Organism: Leptopilina heterotoma; assembly: GCF_015476425.1. Taxonomy (NCBI): domain Eukaryota; kingdom Metazoa; phylum Arthropoda; class Insecta; order Hymenoptera; family Figitidae; genus Leptopilina; species Leptopilina heterotoma. The sequence goes on from NW_025110813.1 coordinate 2,146,548, forward strand.
TATTTTTAATAAAATTTTAATCGATTTTCTCGAAAAATGTAATTATTCTTCAAAATTTAATTCAAATTTGTCAAAATATTTGAATTATTTTAAAATTTGTTGATAAAATTCTTTATGACAATTCAATTTTCAGAAATATTCAATTATTCAATAAATTATTTATTTTTGTTTTATAATAATTGAATTCTCGCAGAATTTTCTAATAAAAATCGATTTAAAAATGAATATTAGTTAAAATTTTAGATATAATTGAATATTAAAAGCATTATAGCATGAATTTTTTTTTAAATAATTGAATTTTGAAAAGTTTTCAAATTAAAATCTTTGAAAATCGTCGAAAGAATTTAATTATTTAAAAATTTGTGGTAAAATTCTTTATGAGAATTCAATTTTGAGAAAACATTCAATTATTCAATAAATGATTTATTTTTGTATTTATGATCCCCAAGGTTTGAACGTTCAAATGAACGAAATATTTTTTATTGAAGATATTTTAATATATTACTAATCACAAACAAATTTAAAAACTGAAATATTTACGTTTAGAAACTCAGTAATTAATTTTTTGGATAGTAACGCAAAATAATTGCAATAAACATTTAATTTGGAGAAGAAATAAATAAATTTCGTTCATTTGAACGTTCAGAACTTTAGGATCTTTTGTATTTAAACAATTGAATTGTCGCAGAATTTTCTAATAAAAATTGATTTAAAAATTAATTTTGGTTAAAATTTTGGATGTAATTGAATATTAAGAGCATTATTGAGTAAATTTTTATAAATATTATTATAATTATATTATTATTAGTATTATTATAATTAAATAATTAAATTCTAAAAAGGTTTCAAATTAAAATCTTTGAAAATCTTAATTTTTTATTCTTTTAACTATAACAATTCTGTAGAATTAATTTTTTTGAAAAAGTTTAATTGATTTTTTTAAAAATTGTTTGAAATTTTTATTTTCTAAAATTATATTTAATTGGAAAATTTATAGGCATTTAAATTCAAATTTTTATAATCTTAGTAATTTTTATGAACTTGTATATAATTATATGAATGCTGGAAAAAATTTTAATTACATTTAGAGACTTTAAAAATCACTTTTTTCATCGTGACGCAAAATTTATCTTAAAAAATGTAATTTGAAGAAGAAATAAATAAATTTTGAATTTGAACGTTCAAACCTTTATAGGATTATGAATTTTCTTATATAAACTGTGATTAAAAACTAAGAAATTATGAAATCTTTTTTACCTTTTTTTTAATAATGTAACAAAATTATTTAAATAATTTTCGAATTTTTTTTTAGAAATAAATAAATAAAATGTATAATTTTAATTTGCCGGACAACATTTTTTTAAACAAAAGTTTCATTTTGCTTATAAAGGAAAATAAAATAAATTTACATCTGGATTCGTCAATTATTATTTTTACATTATTGCAAACTTCAAAATAAATAACTTTCTTCAATAAAATGTAAAGAACATGAATGGCTAAAACTGTCTGAAAAATAATATAAAAGACGAAGCTTTACGACTTCTTCATACATAAAGCCTATGTCTGAAACCAAATCGACCAAGAAATGTACGATAATTAAAAAATAATTATTCTAATTATAAACGAGCGAGTAATTAATTGTTTCCAAATGAATATACATATATCTATAAACTAAAAGATTCTCATCTTCTTTTTGATGCCGTTAAGAGCTTCACTTTTCTCCGTCAAGTGATATATATATATTTTGCAGAATCTGTTCACGTCACATGCTATACTTGAATGTTGCATGTGAACGAGACATTTCATAGACTTGTCGGCAATAACGCAGCTGTTTATTGCCCACGCGAATTAATGTTAATCAGATCAAAGATAATTGTCGTTCTTGAATCCGCGTTGAAAGCATACATGGATCCTTTTAAAGATATATGTTCACGTTGCAATTTAAAGTACCATTTGGTCTTTTACGAACAGATAATAAACCAGTTTATTATTTTCGTCTCAAAAAAAAAAAAAAAAATATCTTCACATGAACTTATATATATTTATATTTTATTTATACTCTCAAATGGTTCATAAATTTTCAATTATTCCGTTTAATAAACTAACAATAATGATAGCTTTAAATATTGCTGAAATAATGTTTCTACATTGAATATAAAAATGCGGAATTTATTTTCTTTTCTTGAGGGAAAAAATATTTTCTAATATTCATCGATAAATTATTATTAATGTTGTACTTTTTTTTGATATTTGATGCTGATGACTGGTTGACAAGAGTCCGTCTGAGGACAAACTTTTTTTTCCTCTTTTTGATAAGACGTCGTCGTATCAAGAAAGTCGCGAACGTTTCTCTACCTTAGGTAATTTCCTGCGTTTTATGGACCGCTTAAGAACTCGAGGTTTCACGATCGAAGTAGAATTAGGACACTTATCGTCGTTTTCAGATCAAACAGCGCGAAAATGGAGTAAAAATCAACCAAAATTGCATTTTAGAAAAAAATGAATAAAAATTCGAAGTGAAAGTGATTTTGTACTTCTGTTTAACTTCTATTTTTAATTTATCAATATTTTTGGTGGATTTCGATAAATTAGGACTAATTCGAAATCATCTGTTTTTGTCTGACTAATACGGGTAGTTATCACTAATTACAAATTTAAGAAACTAGGTCTGACTATTTTCGACTTTTATACTTGTACTTTCAATATTTTCTTCGAGTTGCGCAGATCCTCCGTCGTGAAGCGCTAGTTGCGAAATGCTGCCGCTCTGTGATCTCTAATGTACAAATTAGGTTGATGCGGATGCATCTTTACCCTTGTTGTCTCATATTGAAGTTGATTGAGTCCTTGAGGATTGGCGAGTTAAATAATTTTTTAAAAGGGGCCCACGTCCAATATTTCAATTAGACGAAGGCGCCGAGCACTTGGTCGGCAATCTTCGGGTTTATAGTTTAAAATATTTTTAAGTGTCTCATTTTTGTGTTCTTCGATTTGTTTGAAAAATTTAGTAGCTGAGTCGCGGCAGAATCTGCGAATACTAAGAATGTTAAGATCTTTGTGTAATTGTTCATTTGTGACGAACCATGGAGCATTAGTGATCATCCTCAATATTTTGTTTTGGATTACTTGAATTTTGTCGATGTGAACTTTTGCTGCTGCACCCCAAGTTGTGATACAGTAGGTCACGGCAGGCCTGATGATAGATGTGAGAATAAGTCTTTTGCAGTTCAAGTCTAAGTGAGGATTTTGCAGAAGTGGCTTCAGATTTGAGATGGCAGCAAGACCAATTTTCTTCATTTCGCATGTGTGTTTGTTCCATAGTAGTTTTCTATCAATGTGAAGGCCTAGATATTTTGCTTCGTTTGACCAATTAATGATCGCATCTTTGACTTCGATTTTTGCAGATGGTAACTCACGTTTTCTGGTGTGAAAGACTGCTTGCGTTTTTCCATTGTTAATTCCGATTTTCCATTTGTCCATCCATTTTACAATTTCGTCAAGTGATTTTTCAAGTCTGGATACCGTGAGTCTTTCGTTTCGACACTGGGAGATGACAGCTGTGTCATCCGCAAATAGGGCAATTTCAGAGTAGTCATTTTTTGGAATATCGTGCGTGTAAAGGTTATACAGAATGGGGCCAAGAACAGAACCCTGAGGAACACCAGCCAGTATGGGGTGATTTGAAGAGAAGCTGTCCTCCACTTTTACTTTAAAACTTCTTTTTTGCAGAAAAGAGCGGATGATTTTTACCAGGTTTGTGGAGGTCCCTGCTGCATTCAGTTTGTGGATAAGTCCATGATGCCACACCTTGTCAAACGCTTTTGCTACATCCATATATGCTATTGCCGTAAAGTTCTTTTCGGCAAATCCTTTGTGGATTAATTCAACGAGTCTGAGAGTTTGTTGGTTTGTGGAATGACCTTTGCGGAAACCAAATTGCTCGCTCGGTAGTAGATCCAGTTCCTCCACTTCTTTCAATAATCTGGATAAAATTTTGCGCTCAAATATCTTGGAGAAGGCAGGTAGAAGACTAATTGGTCGGTGATTTTCTGGAAACTTCCAGTCCTTGTCTGGTTTAGGAATGGTGATAATATTTGCCAATTTCCAGTCGGCTGGGAAATAGTTTAATCGTAAACTAGCGTTGATGATGTTCAGAAGCTTGACCTTGGCTTTACGAGGCATTTCCTTTATGGTTTTGTTGCTTATTAAGTCGTTGCCAGGAGCTTTTTTGTGTTTAAGTCTTCTGATTATGATTTCTATTTCTTGAAGAGTGGCTGTGCTGATAGGATCTGGTGGAGTTTCGTCTATTTGGTCTATTGTGCCAAGGACCTCCTCCTCAAGTTCTTCCGCGTCTTCATCGTCAGGATCTGGTTCATTTGGCGTACATTGTCTTTCTATGCTGCTTGCCAGAATTTCAGCTTTCTCGATGTTTGTGTATCCCATTCCATTTGTCCCTTGTAGGGGAGGTATTTTTGAACGCTTCGTTTTGAGAGCTTTTATTAGTTTCCATAAACCACTTCGGTCTGAATTTAGCGATTCTATTTTGTTGTCCCATCTGCTATTGTGGAAGTCTCGTAGTTTCAATCTAAGTTGGTTATTTAGTCTAGTAGCATACGAGATATCATCCGGGTGGCATGTTCTTTGCGCCTTTTTTCGAGCTTTCCTCTTGTCCTTAATCATTTGTCGCAACTCAACCGGCAAGACAACAATGTTTGGAGTGTTTGCTGTAATTTCCTTCGTACATATTTTTGTAGCATGTTGAATTTCATGTGTAAGGATTTTTAATTCCATGTCAATTTCTTGAGTAGTTTTCAGTGTCCTAATATTTTCCATATTGTTTTTTAAAAAGATTGTGAAGCGGTTCCAGTTTATAAAAGATTTTGTAGTAGATTGTTTAATTTGCTGGTTTCCAGTGAGTGAAATTTGAATAGGGTTGTGATCAGAGCTGAGGTCTTGGACTACCTGCAAGTTGAGATCTTGTTGAATATTTTTGGTAATTACAATGTCCAAGATTTCAGGTCTACCAGTTGTGCAGTAATGTGTTGGAGCATTTGGGATGTGAAGATCGATGTCTTTATTGAGAAAGTATTGCAGTAGAGCTTTTCCAGATTTATTCGAAGTGTTGCAGCCCCAGTATGTGTTCTTGGCGTTTAAATCGCCCATCAGGATAACCTTGTTATTTAAAGAGAAAAAGGCGTTCAAGTCAGCTTCTGTGATGTGTTTTTTGGGTGAGCAGTAAGTGGCAATGATGAGAATCGGTCCACTAGGCCTTTGGATTTCAATGATAGAGTTTTCTATTTGCGAGTCTTGAGTTTGTTGAAGGGTATGTTGAATGTGTTTCTTGATCAAGACAGCTGTTCCTCCATGTGGTTCGGCTACGCGATCGGTTCTGTATACTGTGTAATTTGGTATAGTAAGATTGTTTCCATTTTTGAGCCAAGTTTCGCCCAGTAGCATAATGTCGATATTTTCTTCCAGTAAGAAGTTTGTCAGTTCGTGTTTTTTGTTGAGTATACCACAAGCGTTCCAATAGAAAATTTTTAAATCATTTTGAGAACTTTTATCCATTATGAATTTGGGCTATTTCCTTGGAACATTTTTCCTAGTTGCAAGGCGACTTCTTGCATTTGGCTATACATGGAGTTGAATTTTGAGAATAGGTCTTGTAACGACATTTCACCAGTTTTAACTGCGGGTTCACTACTTTGTGTGGAAATTCCTTTTGTTACCTCAGCAAAGGAGATATTTTTTGGCGGAGTAATTTTCATAACGGGCTTCATTTGGTTTTTCAGTTTAGGCCAGCTTTTGCAGCCCCTAAAGGATGCTGTATGTTCCTCACCACAGTTGCAACATTTTCGAGCTTTGACTGTGTCCTTCTTGCACTCGTAAGTGTGATGATTTCCTGCACAAAAGACGCAGCGAGGATTTGCGGCACAGCGGCTTTGAGCATGTCCAAAACGTTGGCATCTGTAACACTGCCCTATGACAGCTTTCTGATGTTGGCTTTCCACTGTTATGATTACGTTGACAAGGTGTTTTAATTGAAAAATATCTTTTTCACTTTTTGGGAGTGTAACTAGGACGAGTGGAATAGGAGTTTTGTCCTTACTTCTTTTCATACGTAAGACCGTTGCTGGATGAAATCCCAAATCCTCGAGTTCAAGTTTGACGAGATCGGTTTCAATTGGTTCCGGAATTCCTCTTAGTACAATGTGAAGTAGTTTTTCTGAGGGAAGTTGCCAGGTGTGGAACTGTAGGTTTTCTTCTTTTAGTAATTTAATCAAGTTCCTGAAGTCATCGGAAGAGGATGGTTCGATGCGAATTCCTTCTGAAGTGGTTTTTGCCTTGGAAAAGTTTATCTTTTTTGAAATAAGCCTCGCACTCAGCTGAATCCATTTATCCTTATTGTGGAGTACAATTGGCGGGATTCTCTCCTTCTTTGGTGTATCATCTACAGTAGTGTCACGATTGCCGTCATTTGAGGGTTCCTGGGTATCCATTTGTAAAACTTGAGTTTGAGAATGGGAAAACTGATTTAAGTTGTTGTTGACCTCAGAGCTTTCAATTTTTCTTGAATGTTTGCTCTGTTTTCTCCGTTTTCTGCTTGAAGACGATGACAGAACTGACTCGCACGATGAAAGGTCTTCTTCCTCATCATTCAGAGATTTCTTGGCTTCAATTTGTACCATAAGTTGCTTCACTGTGAGGGTGAGTTCGTTTATTTGGGAGGTTTGCGTTTGCAGCAAGTTTTCAAGCGATTTGATGTGATGGTGGAGTCTGCGATTTTCCGATAAAAGTAAGTTTTCCCTCGCTGAGAAGGTCGTTTCTGAGGATAGAGTATCCTGCTTGTCGTCCATAATAAAACCATGGAGAATGTTCAATAGTTTGGTTTGGTTTAGTCCTGAAGAAGGACTGTGTCGATCGAAGGATTTGATTTGTACGTACGAGCAGTATGAAGGCACAGAACCGAACGACGATGTACGTCCGCGTAGCGCGAAGGCACACAATCGACCAAAGACGCACGTCCGAGCAGTTTGCAAGAACCAAAAGAACTGATGAAATGCTGCCGCTGTGAGAAAACGCCGTGTATTTACGTTGCCAGGGAGGAAGACGGCGCAGCCAATCAGAAAGCGCCGGAAGATTCTCATTGGCTGCCCGCTCTCACTCTCCGGCCACGTATAAATACACGGCGTTTTTTCGCAGTGGCAGCATTTCGCAACTAGCGCTTCACGACGGAGGATCTGTGCAACTCGAAGAAAATGTTTTCTATTTTGTCTTTCTACATGTTTACAGTGATGCTTGCTGATTGACTCCACTATCTTGACTTCTAGCAATGGATCTTACGGTAATTGTCAATCGTTTTTCTTTATTTCTTTGCAATTTGCATTCATATTATAATTCTGATTATAATTATTAAAACTTGTTTACCAATCAAATTGTGGTTAATGAACTGACATTCACACTTACGCGCACATTGATTTCCATTATTGATTTTTACCTGTTGTCGGCATAATTATATGTATTGATTCTCGATATTGATTTTTTTTTTTCCTCCCACTTCTACTTTTGTGATTGCTGATTAATATTCAAATATCAAAATGAGAAATGAGACAGTTTTAGTAAATTAAGTACAGTTCAAAAAGCAAATCAATTTTTACAGATTTAGACAAAAGGTGAATATGAAGTTATTACCTTTTTATTATATTTGAAAAAATAAATTACCTAGAAATTATGGACAAATATCTAAGACAGGTTTGCCAATATTAGAAAAATAAAATTTTACAATCGGATCTGTTGTGTTTTCTAATTTTGTTAAATAATCAACATCAATTGTTGTTTATTACGGAAGTAATCAACTGTTTATAATTAAATCATTAGTTTTATTATACTGTGTAATAAATTCGTTCACGTAGAGCTCGTGGAGTTTATCATTTTTGATAAGCAGTTTATTTTCTTCTTAGTTTTCTAACCTAAAAATTTGTTTTGTATATGATCGGTGGTAATGTTTATAGTCGTGAATGGGAATGTGTTCAAAGAATTCAAGTATCAACTATTGAATTGGAATTAATTGATAATTCTTATTGGTGGCTTCATAAACATTTTAACAATTAAATTAAAAAAAGGATATCCCATTCTAAAGTTTCGAAAAATAATTGACACCTACATACACGTTAGGGAGTGTGATGTCACGCAATTTTTCGGAATTTTATACCCCCCTGTCACGCAATTTCATGCAATTTCACGTGTAAAAATACATTGTGTCACGTTTAGTATAGTGACCCCCACGCCCCCAAAAACGTGACATCATTTGTGAACGCTCCCTTACGAATAATATTTAATTGTTAATAGTTTTATATCGTTTTGTATACAAGTTAGTGTTCTTTTGAAACAAAGTTGGTTTAATTCAATTTATTAAATTTGTAGGTTAATTAAACCAACATGTTTAATTAATAGTATTGATTTAAGTTTATTTATCACATGTTTTCATCAAATTTTTGCTCTGTTTTAATTTAACCAACAGGCATGATTAATTAGAATTTAACCGCTTTCTGTTTTAGGAATTAAAATATCTTACATTATTTTTTTCATTTATAATTTGCAGATATAATTTTACTGAAAAGAAGGCATTCATTTCAGTACTGCTGCTTGTTGAGTTACGATTGTAGAGATTGACAGTTTTCAATACTTAACCTTAAATAAACTAAAAATTAGATTCTAAAAGAATGTAAAATAATGATTTTAATTAATCACAAACAAATTATTCTAAAATTGTCTACAGTAATGACAAATAATTAGTTTTTGCTAGCTATCAAAATAATTTCGAATCTTTTCTTATTTATTATTTTTAACTATAATTTATAAAATCCTCAATTTCAATAATTAATGTTAATAATGTGATCGTTATGAACATTAATTAATTGTTAATTAATTAAATTAATTTTTCGTTAACATTTTTAAATGCTAATTATTTGCTTCACAGTTCCATTTTCGAAGAAAAATCGAGAATTAGTAAAAATATGGAAGAAGAAAATTCTTGAAGAAAGAATCAGAAGGATGGAAGGAAGGAAGGAAGGAAGGACATGGAAGACAAAATTTTTGTCTTCCTAGAGGAGGCGCGATCCGCGATGGCATAGCATCCATCGACCAACGTGGGATTCCCAGCTCTGTGACGCATCAATTTTTAAATTTCTATTTTCTTTAATCCTATTTTTTCAATTTATTTCTTCTAATTCCTTCTCTGTTTTAAATAATGTTTTAATCTCTTTAGTTCATTTAATAGCAATTAATTTACAAATTAATAATTGACTTCACAGTTGTCATTTTCAAAATATTTTGCAAACGTTTTCCAATTAATGTTCAAATAAGTTTTTTTAATTTTATAAAAAAGGGAAATTTATTATACCGTATTGATTTTATTTACCTATACAAAAATGCTACTACTACTATTTTCATAAAATTTTCCAAAAGAATTCAATTATTTAAAAAAGCAAACTTTTAATTATTTTCAAAAAATTAAAAAAATTTCACAGAAATTTCATTATTTACAAATTTTTTTTATAAATTTCTTCGCAATCATTCAATTAATTTCATAAGTAATACAATTTTTACGAGGATTCGATTATCTTCAAAATAATAAAATTCTTTTAAGGAATTCAATTGCATTCATTGCAGAATTTCAATTATTTTTAATACAATGTTAATCGAATTCCTCGTAAAAATTCTTAAACATTTTATTAAAATTAGTCAAAAGAATTCAATTATTTAAAAATTTAAAGATTAAATTCGTTATGTTAAAATAAAGTTAAAATTTTATATTATAATTGAATTTTAAAAGCATTAGAGCGTAAATTTTTAGAAATAATTGAATTATTATTGTTCAAAAGTAATATAATTCTTCTTAGGGATTCAATTATTTTCACAAATAATAAAACTCATTGCAGAATATCAATTATTTTTAATAGGTACAATATTAATCGAATTTCTCGAAAAATGTAATTGAGGCTCCGGATCTTAAAAGGACACTTTCACAGTATTGATGTTAAATGGTAAAAGTGCCCTTTTAAGATCCGGAGCCTCAATTATTTTCAAAAATTTTATTAATATTCGTTGATAGAATTCAATAGTTTGAAAATTTGTTGATAACGATTCTTTATGGGAATTAAATTTTAAGAAACATTTAATTATTCAATAAATTATTTATTTTTGTATTTATATAATAATATAATTAAATTCTAGTTGAATTTTCTAATCAAAATTCATTTAAATTTAATTTCAGTTAAAATTTTAGATAATAATAATTGAATATTAAAAGCAATATAGCGTGAATTTTTAAATTAATTTTTTGAAAAAATTTAATTGAATTTTTTATTATTATTTTAAGTTTTTATTTTCTAATATTTATTTAATTGAAGAATTTACGAATAATTGGAATTTCGTAAAATTGAATATTGTAAACAAATGGATTTGAAAATTGTCAAAGATCTTTTTCAAAAATTATTAAAAATTATCGATTTAAAGAAGAATTTTAGTTAATAATTCTTGTAAATAATAATTGAATTGTAAATGATTTTATCATTCGGTCGTATTTAATTATTATAAAACATGAAGAAATCTATGAAGATAATTTAATTTGTTTTTACCCATCAAAATTCAGTTCCATTTTGACGAGTAAAAACAAATCAACATATTGCTTAAGATGTTATATTAAATTGTTTTTTCTTTCAATTTACATGAGTCAATTTCTTGAAGGATGAAAGTTTTTTGCGGAGCTGCTCTCGGAGGAGGTAGGATGCAGCTGAGTTTCAGGGGATGTTTTTTTTCCAAGGAAGAAAATGTCATCAATATTATTGGCCCACAAGAGGGAGGATTGATTATTTATTGCAAATTCTTTCATTACGAATACTATATCGTCATGAAAGCTGTTATGATATTCTTATTACAATGCGGTAAAACCGCACAAAGGTTTAGTAACTTTGCGGTATAGGTATGACAGTTTATGAAAATTTTAATCAACAGTGTCAAATAACGGAACAAAAAAAGGAAATATTTTTCATTTAGAATTTTAAATTCTTATTTTATTTACAATGAATTAATTTTGCTTATTTTCTTTTAGCTGGGCTGCAAAAAAGGAAATTCTTTTTACTCATGGAAAAAATATGCAGATCTTCCACTACGACGCCTATAATTCGAAATAGTGAGTATTTTTTTTATTGGTAAAATTAAAATTTAAAAATTATAGTTTTAAAATTATGGATAAAAATACAAAACTCTTTAATATTTTAATACTTTTGAGAAGTTTTTAATATTTGTTTCTTTTTGTGAATTTAGTAATAGGCACCTGTCGTAAGTGAAATATGGCTTTTCAAAAGCTGATGAAAAACATTTTTTTAATTTCAATCCTTTTTAGTTTTAATTTAACCCTCTACCTACGCTGACTGATCCCCATTCTGGTGCTTTTGAATGTAATTCCCTTAAATTTTTTGTTTTTTCTTTGTTTTTGGTAACGGTCAACTAAGTAGGTAGAAGGTTAAAGTTCTTTAATTTTCTAATCAGTTTTCTCTTTCAGTGTCTAATTCGAAAGATGTGGAGAAGAAAAGTGGTCCCTGCACACTGCCGTGTTTTTTTTAATTTTTTTTTGTAGTTTACTTAGTCTATTTTTTTTTTTTTTTTTTTTTAAGTATAGTGTATTTAGTCTATTTTTTTATTTATTTTTGTTTAAATTTTAATTTCACGGTCCCGTGTGGCCCTTGACCTGGCGCAGAAGTGCGATCAAGAGCCAGGGATCTTCAAGGGTGGCCCAGAAGGGGTGATGTAGGGAACCCATCGCCACAACGTGGGCTCATCATCCACCGTGGGAATCCCAAAGTGGTTTATCACAAACTGTGATACCACTAAACAAGTGAGTCGATTAAACAATCGACTCAATATTACAAAATTTCCTTTTAAATGTTTTTTCCCTGTTTATTACGCTTTTTGAATTGATTTTTTGCTATTAAAATTAGTAGAGTAAATTAATTTTGAGAGTCAAAAATCAATTTTTTGAATATTGCTTTAAAGTTATAAACTTTGCAAATATTTTTTATTTTTAAAAAGTGAATTTAAATTTTTATATTTATCGATTTGAAACTTAAATTAAATTAAATTGAATTAAATTTAGAAATTTTTTTAAAACAGGGAAAGAACAAAAACAACATAGTGACACCATTGCCAATTTTTATTATTTCGTAGTATTTTCTGATACAACGTAAATAATATTTTTGTCAATGTTTATTATATTATTTGCTATCTATGACCTTTCAATTGTTTAATTTGCAATGCTTTGCCATTTTTGCTATGATGCCAAGTAACTTTTTCCTATGATTAAAAATTATTAAAAGTAGATTTCTATTTTTCATTTTTTATCTCAGTGATATTTTATTAATTTTCAAATTCATTGCAATTGAAATTTTTCCTAGTTAATACATTCCATCTTTATTCAATTTTTTCGTTTTAATCAATTATTTAAAGTTTTATTCGATTAATGTATGTTGTATTCAATTCTTGGTTTAAAGTTGAACTTTTCGCAAATAATAATTAAAAAGTACTGAACGTTCAAATGAACAAAATTTGTTAATTTCTTCTTCAAGTTAAATTTTTGTTACAACAAATTTGCGTCACTATAAAGAAAATTAATTATATAGTTTCTAAATGTAAAGTTTATCACTTTCATTCATTGGTATCAATGAAAATTAATCTGTAATTTATGAAAATATTTTTGACAAAAAATATTTCGTTCATTAATTTGAACGTTCAGAACTTTGGAGACTTGGCAAATGGCATTTATTAGATACAATTAAGTGTTTTTCTTTCAGGAATTTTGTTTTTCTTTTTTTGAGTGTTTTTGAGCTAAGGTGGCGGATGCGTCCCGGGACGTATGGGTGAGCCTAACGTGCCCCTTTATCCCTAGTGTAGGCTTTTTGCACCTTGGCGGTATGAGAGAGGATCGTGGAGTGAATGTATTTTAATTAATAAAAAATTTGAGTATAAAATTTAGGAATTTTTATTTATAAGGTGGAAGGTAATTTTTTTAGAAGTGTGATTGAGAGAGTTCTTTTTTTACAGGCGGTTCGTGAATTAGAAATAGGTTTCCAATAAATAGACGCTTAAATAAACGAAAAATGATCGGGAAGGTAGAAATCGGGTAGGTAGAACAAGTTATAGGTAGGAAAAATCGGAAATATTTTCGGCTCAAAATTTGAGTCACAATTACTGGAATTTACCAGTTCCAATGGATCCTTTTGACTCATAATTTGAGTTGCAATTACTGGATTTATCAGTAATAAGGTGAATACTTTGCATGATACTTATTTTTGTCACTATGTTGTTAACTATGTTTCTTTATGATATTTTGATAATTTTGTGTAACATGTTATATTGTATTGTACTTGTTTGATTACTGTAAAAAGGAAATCTTATTTTAAGGGAAGAAAGAGTCTTATTTCAGGTTGCAACATTTTTAAGACACTCTTTATTGATTTTCAGAATAGACTTTATTTGCTGATTTTTATTTAATTTAAATGTGATTTATCTACAAAAATCACTAGCCTTCGGCTAAATTTAAGACTGTGCCTGTTAAATTAATATCTAACTAAATCTAAATTTCACGTTCTGCGTAAAATTGATATTTATTTCATATTTATTTATATTAAAATTATTTTCGCAGAAATTAAATTTTAAATTAAGACTAAATTTTATTGTCAAGACTCAATTAATCTCTGCCCTGTCTTAAAATAAGATTTAATTTTTACTGTCGTGTACTCTTTACAGATTTCTATAAAAATGTCGTTAGCAATATTTTCTAAAAATATTTATATAAATTATTTCTTTTGTTGGTAGTTTTTTAAAATTTTGTTACTTATTTTATTTTTTTTTAACTGATGTTTTGCTGGAGAAGATACAAAATTCCTACATTTTTTTTTCTTTACTCTCAACTGTTAAAACTTTTAACTCTTATAATTTTTTTTATTTATATAAATTATTTATTGTATTATAATTCTGTAAAGAGTACACGCACCTATAGTTGGGAATTTAAATAAAACTATTTAAATTTTCAACTTCTTTTTTACTGTTTACTGTGGATGTCCTATTTGAAGTCCACTAAAACCACAGTTTTTGGTTTTTATTTCAACAATTCATCATCATGTTGAATATTAATAGAAGAGAAACGTTAAATATTCTCTTATTTTTGAACCAATCAACTATTTAAAAATAGTTGCAAGAGATAAAATATGATGTCCCATTGTTCAGAAATATTTATTTTCTATTAGTAACAATCGATTTTGAACAAAAATTGAAAATATCCATTAAAATAAATAATTTAAATTTTAAATGAATAAAAAAAATAATAGTTTGACAATTTCTTTCTAGTAAAAATTCTACTATTAAAACAATTTTTGCATTTACTTTATTGAATTAATTCTACAAATTATAAAAAATAATTGTAGTTTTCAATTTACTTGGGAGTTCTCAAAAAATAATTATTTATCAGTGTTTCAATAATTTTGACGGGTTTTATAATTGATATAAACACATTTTTTTTATTTAAGAAACTTCTTTATTTTTAAATAAATATTAAACAATTTATTTCTTAAATCTAATATCTTTTTGCATTGTTAGAAAAAGTATTAGTTACAATAATCTTTTATATCAATACAAACTCGTCTATCTCTGCATTTCGTAAAATGGAGTACGTCAATTATTTTACGTAAATTTTTATACAAAATACAATTCACATCACTTTACAAATTTGAGAAATAACGAAAGAAAAATTAATTTTCATTTATATAGAGCAATCTGATAATGGAAAATAATTTTATTTGTTTTTCACTTTGTTTTAATTATCTCTAAACGATTGATTAGAGTGGATTTGTTCCAAATATAAACAAATTTACTATAATTAAATGAATTAAATACATGAATTTTTATATAAAAATTACATAAATTGTGGAATTAAGAAACATTTTTGAGAAGTCTTATTAGAGTCAAATTAGAAGAACTCTCTTTTGGAGTTGATTTTTAACTCGAAAAATTTCACTCCCAACTCCCAAGTCTGTTAACTCCCTAAATTTTTTACAGTGTACTTCAGGAACATTTTTCAAGTTGTAAGGAAATGTTAAACATTTTCATTACTTTTAATTGCAATTTCAGTAGTAAACAGTACACTGTAAAAAATTTAGGGAGTTAACGGACTCGGAAGTTGGGAGTTAAATTTTTCGAGTTAAAAATCAACTCCAAAAGAGAGTTAATTTCTAACTCACTTCATTCAACACCCGCGCGAGTTATTTTTTCCTTGGGGAGTTAGCATTTGGGTGTGAAATTTTAACTCTCTTTATTTAACTCCCCTGGCATTAACTCCCCAGTGGGTGCGACCTTTATAGACCCCCCGGGGGAGTTAAAATTTAACTCCCTTTTTTTACAGTGTAAGTTTAGTCAGACAAATTAGCTAATTTATTGTTTGGTAAATGTCAGTTCAGTAGTAAAAAAAAAGTTTTAGTCCACAATAATATAAATAAAGAAATTAATTTTTAAATCCATTTTTATTAGAAAATTCTACTAGAATTCAATTATTTAAATACAAAAAAATAATTTATTGAATATTTGAATGTTTCTTAAAATTGAATTCTTAAAAAGAATTTTATTAACATATTTTTAAATAATTGAATTCGATTGACGAATTTTAATAACATTTTTAATAATAATTACATTTATATTTATCGAGGAATTAGATTATAGTTTTATTAAAAATAATTAAAATTTTATTACTTTTGAATATAATTGAATTTCTGAATCATTTGTAATTTCTCTAAAATTCTTTAAATTATATCGTACAATTTACGAACTTTTCGTCATTTTTTAATCAAATTACGGACTTTACGGACTTTTTTTTAAAAAAAACTGACTTTTACGGATTTGAAGCAAAACCGACCTTTACGTAATTTACGGACCTAGTTCGAGCCCTGTAGTAACCATACAATAATATAATGTTAAAAAAATTATTTCACGAAATTTATATTCTTTCTAATTAAAAATCAGTAAAATTTAGTATAGAATTCATGTAGAAATTCTATAGAATCGTTCTAGTGAAATTCTATAGAATATTCACTAGTATTCATATAGAATGATTCTATTGGAATTATTTATTATTAATGAATATTCAGCAAATAAATTATATTTCGGAAAAATTGAAGTTACGAACATAAGTCCGAATGCAGTTTGCATGTTTGACTCAACGAAATCTACGAGAGTGGGGGAAGCAAATTGCAAGGAACTATAGACTATTGAAAACATATCGTTTCTGATATGTGTGTGACATTTGAGATTTCACGTTTGTCGTGGAAAGTTTCGGAAAGAGGGTCGCCAGTGTGGAGTAAATATATATATGTATATTTATATGAAGGGATGATGTGGGTGAGGTTGAGTAGTTAGGTGGAAGGGATGTAGAGTATAGAGAGTGAGAGAGGTTGTTGGATCCTGAGCACGTCTGCGGATGATAGGAGTAGCGCTCGGCAACAATACCCAGGAAATTACATAACTGTTGGAAATATCAACCAATACCAGTGGGTACCACCGCCCCGCGAGCCGACGGCGCCAACCCCTCGCATTATTATAACTGGTATATAGGTGGCGTATTATACGCAGCCGTCGAGGGAACTCAGGCAGGCGAACGAGATAGCGCCCGTACTGGAGAATGAAACGAGAAATTGAGTTGTGCAGAACAGAATGCTCCACCTAGCAATTGATACGAACCTCTCTAGAGTCATTTGTTCAAATCGAAAAAAGATCAAAAAAGAAATTAATATAAATAAAATAATCCTTTCTCTCCTCAGTTTATTTTCTCTAATTCGCTAATTTTATCAAATTCACATAGTTTTTCTAAGAATATCAAATTCAGACTTCGCACTCGATAATTAATTTTGAAAAAGTAGCTTTCAAACTAAAAAAAAGTATAGTAAAAAATTAAATTAAATTAAATTATCGAAAAATTAAACTTGACAATCAAAAAAACTCATTTTAGAAACTTCACAAAACTGACAAAAATTTCATTCTATATGACTTTTTCCTAATTTTCATCAAAAATATTTACTTCTTTCTTATCCTGCTAATAAATTCAATTCCTGCAATGAATTTTATTATTCATCAAAGAATTTAGATTTTTTTATTATTCATGGAAAAAATTGAATTCTTACGAAGATTTTAACAAACTATTTTTTAAATAATTAAATTCGGTTTGGAAATTTTAGTAAAAAATATTTTTGGAAAATAGTAGATATTGAAAATTATTTAATTGACGAAAATTTTTGAAAATAATTGAATTTCGGAGAAGAATTTTATTAAAATTTTTGACAATAATTGAATGTTTGTGTGACATTTTATTAAATTTGTTTGAAAATAATTGAATTCCTAAAAAGCATTTTATTATTTATGAAAATAATTGAATTCTTGCGAACGATTTTATTAGCATTTTTTTAAATAATTCAAATTGAATTTCCAAGAAAAAATGTATTACTTTTAAAAATAATTGAATTCTTATGATGAATATTGTTATTTGTGAAAGTAACTGAAT
Source organism: Leptopilina heterotoma (assembly GCF_015476425.1). Classification (NCBI taxonomy): domain Eukaryota; kingdom Metazoa; phylum Arthropoda; class Insecta; order Hymenoptera; family Figitidae; genus Leptopilina; species Leptopilina heterotoma. The sequence continues at coordinate 2,164,147 of NW_025110813.1, forward strand.
TTTGCAAAGAATTTTATTAAAATGCCTCAAAATAATTGAATTTTAGGGAATAATTTTATTATTGATATTTAATAATTGAATTCTTTCCAAAAATTATTTATGTTTGTAAATAATTGAATTCTTGCGACAAATTTTATTAAAATGTTTAAAAAGAATTGAATTTCTGTTAAAAATTATTTTATTTTTGAAAATAATAATTGAATACTTGGGGAGAATTTTATTAAAATCTAAAAGAATAATTGAATTATTTAAAAAAATTTAATTATCCATAATTGTATTTAAAATAATTGATATCTTTCGAACAATTTTATAAAAATATTTGAAAATTTTTTGAGGAATTGAAATTAAATTTTAAAGAATAATTTTCTCAAACAATTCTTGTAAAATTGTATTAAAAATCATTAAAATCCTGCTATGAATTTTATTATTTTAAAAATAATTGAATAGTTGCTAAGAATTTTAATAATATTTTTAAAAAAAATTGAATTCGTGAGAAGAATTTTATTATTTTTTTTCAAAATAATTCAATTATTGCGACAAATTTGATTAAAATGTTTAAAGAGAATTGAATTTCTGTTAAAAATTATTTTGTTTTTGAAAATAATAATTGATTTCTTCATGAGAATGTTATGAACATTGTTTTAAATAATTAATTTTTTCCAAATATAATAAATATTATGGAAATTTTATTTTAAATAATTGAATTCTTGTGGAAAACTTTACTTGTGAAAATAATTGAATTTTTCGATTAGTTTATTTAAAATAGTATTAAAAATAATTGAAATTCTTTGATGAGTTTTATTATTTATGAAAATAATTGAATTCTTGCTTCGAATTTTATCAAAAAATTTTTTTTTTAAATTGAATTTCCAAAAAAAATTTTATCACTTTTTTTAAATAATTGAATTTGTTTGTGAAATTTTATAAAATTATTAGATAATTGAATTCTCGTAAAAAAATTTTAAATAATAGGTAATTTAATTTTAAAAGAATTATAGCATAAATTTTTAGAAATAATTGAATTTTAAAAAAGGTTTTAAATTAAAATATTTGAAAATTTTAAGTTTTAATACTTTCGACTAACAAATTCTGTAGAATTAATTTTTTAAAAAAAGTTTAATTAAATTTTGTTTTTTAAATTATTTGATGTTTTTATTTCTAATAATCTAATTCATATATTTAATTGAGAATTTTCGAATAATAGAAATTTCGTATAATTGAATTGTAAACAAATGAATTTGAAAATTCTCAAAGAACTTTTTTAAAAGTTATTAAAAATAATTGATTTAAAGAAGAATTTTAGTTAAAAATTGTAGAAAATAATAATTGAATTGAAATACTGAAAATATTTTTGAAGAAGTTACTGTATCAATACAGTAAAACTCTTTTTAACAATTCAATAGTTTTTCAAAATAATTTTAATAAAATTCTTTATAGAAATTTAATTAATTTCAATAATATTTATCGAAATTCAATTATTTTCAATATCTACTATTTCAATAAAATTTCACAAAAGAATTTAGTTATTTAAAAAGAAATTTAAAAAAATTCGTCTCAAGAATTCAATTATTTCAATTATCTTTATAAATAATAAACTTTTTCTCCAAAATTAAATTATTTTAAAAAATTTTAATAAAATTCTTAACAAAATTTTAATTATTTTCAAAAACTTTTCTCAATTCAATCAAATTTTTTCACGGAGATTCAATTTTTTTTAATACAATTTTAATTTTATTTCTCGAAAAATGAAATTATACTTTAAAATGTTTTTAAAATTCGGTCAAAAAAATTTTAATTACCTATTTAAAAATTTGTTGATTGTCAGTTACTAATTCCAAATAGTAAACATTTTTACTAATTTTAATTTAGAATAAATAATTTATTTAGAGAAGAATTTTAGTTAAAAATTGTAGAAAATAATAATTGAATTGAAATACCTACTGAAAATAATTTTGAAAAAAATTACAAGAACAATATTCTTATAATATAAAATAATGATTTTATAATAATATTTGTTTATTTATTCTTTTAAAAATTTATTTTATTTATTTATTATTCTTTTAAGTTATTGAATTTCTAAAAGGTTAGGATTTAAAATTTTTCAAAATTTTAATTCGTATGAAGAAATTTTCAGATGAAATTTATACCCATCACTAGAAGATTCACAATGAGAGCGAGGAAAGATATCGCGACAGTCGTTGGTGTATATACACACATACACATTCATATACGTTTATACAAAAGCGACAGCTCGTCGAGTGCCGAGTAATTCGCAAAAATTAATTACCAACTTGTTCGTTTGGTGAAGGGAGAGTTGTGCATATATATAGAGAGAGAATATATTTCTCGGTGACTGTAGAAAATGGAAACAAATGGGTGTACGAGTTATTTCAGAAATCATGAGACAATAGTTGAGTATGAGTAGTATCTAATATACTCCGGGAATATGTATCTACCATTAACAAAGTTGCAATTCTGTTACCCGGCATATAATATAACCGCAAGTGGAGAGAACTGTTATCAAACGCTATTCACATATCTGCTTGACATGAATTGTTTCCCATCGACGATGCTAGAGAGAAAGAGGGAGAATTCGAATATATAACAATTGTAATGAAACTTTCATTACACATATATATACATATGACTCTAGAAATATAACGAATTTGACACAATTCCGGAAAGTATTTCAATATCTTTCAAATTAAAAATATGGCAATTATATTCTTCTCCCACAATCTCCATTTGACATTTTAACTTTGTGTTATATACTTGTATATATATTTCGTTTAAATATCATCACTACTAAGTGAGAAAGTGGAAATCAATAAAAATTGACGTTTTCTTTTGTGTGAAAGTTGAATTTAATTTTCAGATAAATCGGAGTTCGTTTAGAATAACTGTCATTTTCTCACCACTATTTTATAATTCATTTTAATTGAATACAAATTAAGACAGTCTTAAGATGATTATATATAAAATATTCTAATTAAAAATACTTTGAGCAATTACTACTGCATTGTGATAATTTAGAAACTTAAAATTAAAACTAAAAAATCTTATTTAACAATTATTTAAATTTTGAATAATGTCTAAATTAATTTTAAAGTTAGTAGGACAAATTCTTTTTTCAACTACTAACAATTAATTAGGTAACTATTAATTTAATTTAACTTAACTATCAATTTACCAACCAATAGTTTATTGAAATTGTCTGACTATATCTGCACATTACTACTGATCGCAATATGATGAAAATTTTAAAAATTATTTTACATTTTAATACTATACTTATTGTTTGAAAACTTTTCTAATGTATAAATCGAAATGTTCAGTCTGACTGCAACAGGTCTTTTCTACTTAGACAAAATTAACCAATTTTATTGTCTGACTATAAAATTCTGTTACTACTGTTTTCAGAGTGAAAAAAGTTTGTTTGACTACAAATACTTTCTATCACTGGTTTTAGCGAGAATTATTATTATTATTAATATTATTTTTATTATTATTATTATTTTTATTACTATTATTATTATTAATATTATTATTAATATTAGTATTCAATTTACATTTATAAAAATTGTTATTGGTATTTCAGAAAATGTCAGAATTAATTTAAATTTAGTGCAACTTCAACTTTTTTTTACTACTGAACTGACATTTACCAAACAATAAATTAGCGAATTTGTCTGACTAAACTTACAGTTTACTAGGTACTGAAATTACAATTAAAAGTATTGAGAATTTTTAACATTTCCTTACAACTTGAAAAATGTTCCTGAAGTACATAAAATATTTTAGTCTGACTATAACAGTCGTCTTCTACTTACACAAAAAATTATGTAAATTTTCCTGTCTGACTGTAAAATTCTTTTACTACTGTTTCAAATTGAAAAAAATAGCTAAAAACTATAGTCTGACTAAAATCGACATTTATTGCTGGCGTGAAAATTACTTGAAAAAATTTGTCTGGATGTGAATAGAATGTTTCACTGATTTTGACAAAAATTATTATTATTAAATTATCATCATTTAATTAGATTATTTAATTGTTTATTGCTTAAATAGTGCAGAAGAAACCTATTTCTCAGAAATTCTAAGTAATATTACTGGGAAATTTTGAAAAATGTCAAAACTAATTTAAATTCAGTCTGACTACAACTTTTTTTCTACTATTTATAGCTATACTAATATTTAATTATAAAGTGAATCAGTGAAATTGTCCGACTAAATTTACAGTTTACAACTGAAATTATAATTAAAAGTATTCAAAACTTGGACCATTTTCATATAATTTGGAAAATGTTTATGTTATACGTAAATTAGAACAGTCTGACTATAGCAGTCTTCTTCTACTCACACGAAAAACTGTAAATTTTGCTGTCTGACTATAGTATTATTTACTACTATTTTAAAATTGAAAAAAGTATCTAAAAACTGTGGTCTGACTGAGAGTGACTTGTACTACTGGCGTCAAAATAACTTGATTAAAATATATCTGACTGAAAATTTGTACTATAACTGATTTTGACATGAATTAATTTCTCTCCGAATGAAGATGGCATTTACTACTGATTTATACTTTTAACTAAATTTTACATTATTTTTTCTTCTTTCGAATAGGAAAGCACAAGTAGATAAAGAATGACCCGTCTGACAGTAATCGACTTTTACTACTGATAATTTATATAGAATAATAGACACATTTCGTTCTGAATTTACAAATATTGTTTTTTTAGTAGTGTTAAATATTAATTACTAACAGTAATGTCTGACTAATGTCGATTTTTACTACTGATAATTTAGAGAGTAATAAAACAATTTATTTCTGTATTTACAAATACTGTTCCTTTCTAATATTATTAATGTTCCAAAAGAACCTTTAAACACTTTAATCCTTTTTCTCCGTGTAGAAAAAATGTTTTGACAAAAAATACGATAATTTTTAAAAAAAGCATAGGTATATGTACATAAAAGAACTTTGATTGACACACAATTAACAGATCAATTACCAGTGACACTGATTACAAAACTGATTATAACTTCAAAAAATAATTATACGTCTATTATGAACGAGCTAATCCCAAAAACAATAATTGCGATAGTTACTCAAAAGGATTAAATATCACAGAGAGAAAGGCGATAATCTATAAATAATCTTCATAAACACAACTCATCACAGTCTCATAATTGAATCTCAGGCATCATCCATTGAAATGTGCGGTCAAAAAGTGATTTTAGGGGTAAATTTTTTGATTCATTGAAGAAAAATTGTCCATTTTCAATTCAGTGATTCACTAGCATTGTGTTGACAAAATATAATCCAATAGGGCAACTTACATGCACCCTAAGTAAACATTTATGATACAGAAGCAGGGAAGGGGGAAAAGTTAAACGAAGGTATCGATACACCCTATATACGTTATATTATACTGTTTGTCTATTATTATATATAAATCTTCTGTGGCGTGTGTATTTCAGGGGAATATCTCTTTAACCAAGATGTAAGCCGGCGGGGAACATTTGAGACTTATGACTGTGATTAAATATGACGTATCGAATACAGGATCTCAGCAACTGGGCTTGGCTCCATTTCGAAAAATTGACCCACTCTTTAGCTTATTATTGCTCCAACCTCGGCAATTTCTTTCAATAATGATTACATTCAATTATATTTATACTCAATTCGTTATCTTGATATTTAATTTTATTTTGCTTCTTGTAAACTATATAAGAAAATTATTACTAAATTAATTTATTATTAATAACAATGGTAATAATAATAATTATTATTATTATTATTATTATTATTATTATTATTATTATTATTATTATTATTATTATTATTATTATTATTATTATTATCAAATGTATTCAATACTTAGTTGATTTTTTATTCTATTGCATTTCAATTTTATTTCATTTATTAATTAATTTATATATTGGTGTGCAATATTTAAAATATTTATTTACTAAAAAATTAACTAATTATTTACATATAATTACGGCATATTTTATTATTTATTTATCAGGGTTGCCACAAAAAAAATAATAATGCTTTTAATAATAATGATTTTAATATTCAATTATAATTTAAAATTTCAAGTGAAATTCATTTTTTAATCAATTTTTATTAGAAAATTTTTCGAGAATTCAATTACTTAAATAGAAAGATAAATAATTTCTTTAATAATAATTGAATATTTCTTAAAATTGAATTTTTATGAAAAAATTTATCAAACTTTTTAAAAATAATTGAATTCATTCGGCGAATTTAAAATGTAATTTTAGGAATAAATGCAATTTTCTATTAGTATATTTAAAATTGTATAAAAAATAATTTGAATTCTGCGATAAGTTTTGTTATTTATGAAAATAATTGAATTATTGCAACGAATTTTATTAAAATTTTTTTTAAACAATTGAATTCCGGAGAAAAATATTATTATTTATGAAAATAAGTAATTTTTGGGAAGAATTTTATTCAAATTTTTTTAAATAATTCAGTTTCTCAGAATTTTTTAGAACTTTTTGAAAATAATCAGAAATTTCATTAAAAAATTGAAAATAATTGAAATCTAACAAAGAATTTAATTAATTTTTTTTTTTTTAATAATTGAATTCCTGGGAAAAATTTTATTTTTAAAAAGAATTGAATTGTTGGGAAGAATTTTATTAAAATTTCTATTCAATTACTTTGAAGAATTTTATTTTTTACGAAAATAATTGAATTGTTTCAAAGATTTTTACAAACATTTTTGACAATAACTGCGTATTCGTAGGAAGAGTGTTATATATTTTACGAAAATTATTGTATTCTATGATCAATTTTATTATAATTTTTCAAATTTGTAAACCATTTTAACAAAATTTTTTAAAATAATTAAATTCTGGAGAAAAATTTTTTTATTTATGAAAACAATTGAATTCTTGAGAAGAATTGTATTGAAAATAATTGAATTGTATAGGAAAATTTTAATAAAATTGTTAAGAATTGTGTCAAAATTTTTTTAAATAATAGAAGTTTTAAAATAATTAAAGTAATTGAATTCCTGTGAAATTTGTATTAAAATTTGGTTTAAATAATTGACTTTTTGGAAAATTTTATTAGAATAGGTAGTAGATATTAAAAATAATTGAAATGAGGAAAATTTTTGATAATAATTGAAATTTTGACAAGAATTTTATTAAATTTTTTGAAAATAATTAAATTTCGGAGAAGAATTTTATTAAATTTTTTGAAAATAATTAAATTTCGGAGAAGAATTTTATTATTTATAAAAATAATTGAGATTTTGACGAGAATTTAAAAAAATTTTTGAACATAATTAAATTTCAGCGAAGAAGTTTATCACTTTTAAAAATAATTGAATTTCTGTAATCACTTGTTCTTAAAATTTCTATTTAAAATTTTAGATTCATTCAAAATTAATATTTTCTAAAATTTCAAATTGAAACCTTTGAAGTTCATGTATTTATGAACATTGTTTATTTATATTGGATTTATTTGTTTAGAATAAATTTATTATCACAGTAAAACAATTATTTGTTATTTAGATATTATTGTTCTTATTTATTCTAAATTTATTAATTAATCGATTAGGTATTTATCCAATTATTTCTTTGTTGAATGTTAAATATTAAATGTTTGTTGAAAATATTAATAAAAAATATTAACAAAAAATAGTTTAAAAGAAAAAAGTAATGAAAAAACCGGAATTAAAAATTTTATAAATTAATAAACAAGTAAATAAATAATTGTAAATCAGTAATTTACAATAAAAAATAAAATTTTCAAAATGACCCTCAATTTCAAATGATAAATGTCAATGTCTGACCCGCTAAATGGACATTGAACTTAGGCCCACGGTTAATGATTGTCAATTATTGTAATTTTACTGTTGTATATTTTAAACGATTCATTAACAAGTCATTGATCGACAATCGACGGAAATGCGTTCTTTCTTACAACACAATAAAACTTGTGTTTATATACATATATATTTGAGAAAAACATTTGTGTCGTGATGGCCACTCATATAAATATATATTTATAACAAACAAAAAAACATACAATTGTATTATCAGGTATAATTTTTTTTTCTTGCCTAATGTAATATAATCGCTCGCGCACATTCTTCATTAGAAATTCCAATTTGAATGTGTGACCCTCGTCGGGTCACTATCAAAGAAAAAAGAAGGAAAGGTTCCTCTTTTCTGAATGCCATTATCATTCAAGTCGTACAATTTAAATATATTGTCGTTTGTACACATCACGAAGCAGTTTACCCCGATTTAATGAATTTGATAGCTATACGTTTTATTTCCAACACTCACGCTTTAGTAATTATTCAACACATGATAAATATTCATCACCCTATTCGTATTTCCAATAGTTTAAAAGGAATTCAATTAATTAGCGCAAGTCCAATTTCATTATCCGCAGATTATTTAATTTCATTAATTAATTTTATATGTGTCTTCTTATTTTTATTTCTTGTTACACTTTTGTGTATAGTAAGCATAAATATATGAATCGCTCGATAATCTCGATGTCAATTGAGATTCTCAGTTAAGAACAATCGTTAATTTGAATCAATCAATTAATTACACTAAAGAAAAAATTTATTTGAATCAAATAAAAATTATTTGATTCAATTAAATGGTTTATCTATCTGTTATCCATGGATAACAGAAATAAATATTTAAATTAAATATTTATTTAAACTAAGTAATTTACTCAAAAGGAATGTCCTATTAAAATTATTTACCAATTTCTTTAAATGTAAAATTATTCAAAAACATCATGAACTTCTTTTTAAAATAAATATTTAATCATTATTATTTTTCCATAGGAATTAAGATTTTCAAAAAATTTCAAATTCGAACCTTTATCAAATTCAACAACTAATAAAAATATTATTATAAAACATGAAGATATCGATCACTCCGAGTCGAAGACTCGGAGTTATTGATATCTTCATGTTTTGTAATAATTTAAATTTCCATAAAATTTTTCAAAAAAAAAATTTTAATTATTTACAAAAATTTTAATAAAATCCTTCCCAAGAATTCAATTTTTTTTACAAGTAATCCATGAATTCAATTATTTAAAAAAATGTAATAAAATTCGTTCTGAGAATTCAATTATTTTCATAAATAATAAAATTTTTCATAGGATTTCAATTATTTTTAATAGAATATGTAGTAGATAAATTCCTCAAACAATTTATTTGGTTTCAAAAATTTTTTACAAAAATTCAATTACATTTCACAAATAATGAAATTCTTCGCTGAAATTCAAATATTTTCAAAATCTACTATTTTAATAAAATTTCTTAAATGAATTCAATTTAAAAAAAATGTAATAAATCGCATTGCAAGAATTCAATTATTTTCATAAATAATACAATTCTTTACAGAATTTCAATTATTTAAAAGAAAATTTAATTAAAATTTGTTGCAAAAGGATTCAACTATTTTTATAAATAATAAAATTCTTCACAGGACTTTAATTATTTAAAACAAATTTTTGATAATTTTTGAAAAAGTTCTTTAACTTGTAAGTTAAAAGTATGATAAATACAAATTTTGCAAGATTTCAATTTGAAACCTTTTCAAAATTAAATTATTTCTTAAAATTCACGCTTTTTAATGATTTCAATAATCAACTAAAATAAACTAAATCTATAATTTTAACTGAAATTCATTTTTAAATCAATGTTTTTTAGAAAACTCTACGAAAATTCAATTACTTAATTCTAAAAACTAATAATTAATTGAATAATTAAATTTTTCTCGACACTAAATTCTCATAGAGAATTTATATCAACAAATTTTTAAATAATTAAATATTTGCGTAGAATTTTATCAAAATTTTTTTTAATAATGCAATTGATTTTAAAAAATTTATAAATACCTAGATATTGAAAATTATTGAATTCAGAAAACTCTTTTAAAATAATTGAAATTTTTGTACGAATTTTATTAAAATTTTGGAAAATTATTGAATTTTGGAGCAGAATTTTAATATTTATAAAGATAATTGATATTTTGAGAAGAATTTTTAAAAAATTTTGAACACAATTGAATTTATGTGATAATATTATTTAATTAATTAAATATATATTAAAAAAATTTTACTAATTTCAAAAGAATTTGAATGTTTCTTAAAATTTAATTCTTATAAAGAATTTTATTAACAAATTTTTAAATAATTGAATTCTTTTGGCGAATTTTAATAAAATTTTTTAGAATAATTACATTTTTCAAGGAATTCGATTAAAATTTTATTAAAAATAATTGAAATTCTGCGATGAGTTTTATTATTTATAAAAATAATTAAATTATTGAGAATAAACTTATTAATAATTTGTAAACATGTATTTGAATTCCTGTGGAATTCTTATTGTTTATGAAAAAATTTAATGTTTGCGAACAATTTTATTAAAATTGTTTTTAAATAATTGAATTCTTTTGGGTAATTTCATTAAAATAGTAGATATTGAAAATCATTTAAATGAGGAAAATTTTTTGAAAATAATTGAAATTTTGACAAGAATTTAATTAAAATTTTTGAAAATAATTGAATTGTGAAGAAGAATTTTTTTATTTATAAAGATAATAATTGGAATTTTGTCGAGATTTTTTTGTAAATTTTGAACATAATTGAATTTTGTGATAAGAATTTTATTACTCTTGAAAATAATTGAATTTCTGCAATCATTTGTAACTTCTTCTAAATTTAATTTTTTTAGTGTTTTTATATCTAAAATTCGTCGATAAATCTATTATTTTTAATAATTAATTAAATATGCTATTAAAAATTGTAACTAATTTCAGAAGAATTTGAATTATTAAAATTTATCAAAAAGCGGAGTTCTTTAAAATTTCGAATTAAATTCATTCAAAATGAAGATTTTATAAAATTAAAAAATAAAACCTTTTGAAGTTCATCTCTATTTATGAAAATTGTAAACGTAGCTCTTTAAAAATTCAATTAATTTGTAAATATTTAAGTAAAATTATTCATTATATAATTTATAAGTAGTAATTTTATGATAGTTCTTTAAGAATTAAGCTATTTAAAAATAAATTATTGTCAGAAATAGAAAAAAATGAAGGTTTTGTATTAGAATTCGTGGTAATTTAATAGTTTATGAGGCAAATAACAAAGAACATTTTTTAGTTTATTTCCTTGAATCAAATAATTTTTATTTGAGTAAATTAAAATGGTATGAACTATTGAAATACTGAAATTATTGTTTCAAATATAATTTATTTGTCTTAAATAAAATTTATTTGATTCAAGTAAATATTTTTTTGACTGTAGATAAGTAATCGCTTATTTGAATCAAGTAAATAATTTTTAAGTTTAAATCTGAATTAATAGAATTTTACTAATAAATAGTAAAATTTCACTAATTGTTAATAATTTTCATCTATAACTTTTTCCCTTTTTTATTAGTAAAATATTACTAATTTTTAGTAAAATTTCACTAATTTCCTTGTGAATATAAAATAAAATCGGTCTGAAAATATTTTGACCCTTTATGAATTTTTATTTTTCTTAAAAATTCATGGATTTTAAAATTCATGATATAATTTTGTAGAAAATATGTTTTTGAATCCAAAAAAGAATTGACAAATGAAAAAATTGATTTTCAGAATTTTTTAAGTATTTTTTTTTTTAAATATTGACTAAAAACACTGAAAAGTAATATTGTTATTATTCAATTTTTTATATGGAAACACATTTAATCATTTTTCTAACTAATTTATTACAGATCATCATTTTTATACCTATATATAAAAAACTAAAAATTAAAATAAAAGTAGAATAAATTTATGATCTGAAATTAGTTAAACAAATGAGCAAATGAATTTACATATATATGCAAAAATTTAATTACAATAGTATTTTTTAGCATTTTCAGCTTAAAAGCAAAGATTTAAAAAAGAATGCTTCAAAAATTATGAAAATAAATTTATTCATTTGACAATTTTTTTTGCGGATTCAAAAACATATTTTTTTGCAAAATTTATTTCAAAATCCATTAATTTTTAAGAAAAATAAATTTCAGAACCGGACCTATTTAAATATAATTAAAAGAATGTGTTTATACTTTATTTTTTAGTAAAATTAAACTTTTGTTTAGAATAACATTTTTTTTTTTTAAAGAGAGAAAAAAGAAGATAATTGTGTAAATATAAAAAAAAATTGACAATAAAGTGAACAGAGACATAAAAATCGTTGTGCATTGAAAATAGATCGTAGAAAATGTTTCTATTAAAAATAAAAAAGAATGTCATATTTCACATCCTTTTCTTGAACGATATTGAAAGCATTGAAGGGTTCATGTCGGTATAATCTTGGGTAGTCGTCCGTAAAAGATATCTGAAGAAAACACCTGAATCGGTGGCTTCTCATCCGTTCAACCCCCACGCGGCATTTACAAAGAGGAAAAAGTCACATAGAAGCCATGATTCGAGAGTCATTTGTCATCGCCATCGAGACAGTGGATTGTATTGCACCTTCAGTCGTCATCTTTTGCTGCCCGCAACAACCCCTCCACTTTTATCTCACTCTCTCTCTCTCTCTCTCTCTCTCTCTCTGCTTCCAACCCATCAAGCCAATATTCTTTAATAGACCACCGTGCCATTCACTAATATTTTTTTTCCTTTTTTTTATTTGAAGGAGCAATAAATCGTCAAATAATCTATTTCGATGCGTTATGACTAAAGTAAAAAAATTTTCAATTGGATACCTCCTTGAGGACTTTTTTCTCTCGTTTATAGATATTTTATATAATAATAGTGAAACTTGATACGATATGAAGTTATTCAACCATTAATATATACGCAATTGTATATAGTGGATGAATTTTACGAGATATGAGAAATATTGTATTTATATGAAAATAAAAAGTGTCGTGGAAGTTTGCTCCCGTTTTTCATTTCTTCTATACCGACAACGTATATGTATATATAAATTTACTGCTATCAAACAATTTTCTCGAAATTAATGTTGAGATTCCTCTCTTTTCCCACGCTTTACTTTCTTTCAGTATTTTATATATATTCTTTTTCAATCGCTATTATCAATTTTTTTTCATCCATTATAAATCATTTCTTTAATAATTTTTATAGACATATTTTTCTTTGTTAAAAATTTCATTCATTCATTCTTTCGACTTCTGAAATTAGTCATTTTCGCGTATATTTTTTTTATCTTTTGATAGTTGAAATTTAATGATTTTTAAATAATTCTTTTTCTATTTTTAATATTTTTCCTTAAAAGACAAGACTATTTTTAAAAATGGTAATAACTTCTTTAAAATATTATTTCCATAAAATTTAACGAAATTTTCAATTAATTGCATTCGGGAATTCAATTATCTCGAAGAAATTTTAATTAAATTTGAATTAAACATTTTTAGTAGCTTAATTTTTTAGAATTTTTAAATTAAATTATTTAGTGTTTCAGTAATTTTTGTACCTATATTATTTTTTAATAACATTGTTATTTGTTTTTCCACAAGAAATACAATCTTAAAAATTACAAATTCAAATCTTTTGAAATTAATTAATTTTAAAAATCACAACAGTAATTCTTCCAAAATTCAATTATTTTTTAGTTTTTTTTAACTAAATTTTTCTTTAAAGCAATATTATTGTTATTAATATTACCAAAAATCAGGAAAATCAGGGAATTATATCAAATGTAATGAAAACCCTCGTCAAAAAATTCCATGGAAGTACTCCCCGGAAATTATGTTCAAAAATTTTTAAAAATGCCATGTAAAAATTTCCATTATCTTTAAAAATAATAATATTCTTGGACGAAATTTAAATTATTTTCAATTTCAAATATTTCAATTATTTTTTAATAAAATTTTTTAAAACATTTCAATTGTTTAAAAAATGTGTTGCTAAAATTTAAAGCAAACATTAAATTATTTTCATAAATAATAAAATTTTTTACCGAGATTCAATTATTTTCATGAATAATAAAACTCATCATTGAATTTTTAATTATTTTTAATACAATTTTAATTGAATTCCTAGAAGAATGTAATTATTTTTGAAAATTTTATTAAAATTCGTCGAAAAAATTAAATTTAAAAATTTGTTGATAACATTCTTTATTAGGATTTAATTTTGAAAAACATTCATTTATTCAATAAATTATTTATTTTTGTATTTAAATAATTGAATTCTCATATAATTTTCTAATAAAAATTGATTTAAAAATGAATTTCAGTTAAAATTTTACATAATAATTGAATATTAAAAGCATTATAGCATGAACTTTAAAAAATAATTTATTTTTGAGTATTTTTGAAAATAATAACATTTTTCGAAGAATTTACTTAAAATTGTATTAAAAATAATTGAAATCCTGTGAAGAATTTTATTATTTAGGAAAATAATTGCATTCTTGTAAAGAGTTTTTATTACATTTGTTTTAAATAATTGAAATCCTGTGAAGAATTTTATTATTTATGAGAATAGTTGAATTCTTGAAACAAATTTGTATTAAATTTTATATTAAATAATTGAAATTCTGTTAAGAATTGTATTATTAATGAAAATAATTGAATTCTTGCAATACGTTTTATTACATTTTTTTAAAAATTAAATTCATCTAAGAATATTTATTTAAATAGTAGATTTTAAAAATATTTGAATTTCAGCGAAGAATTTCATTATTTGTGAAATGTAATTGAATTCTTGCAAAAAATTTTTTAAAAATTACATTTTTATAGGAATTTATTCAAAATTGCATTAAAAATAATTGAAATCCTATGAAAAATTTTATTATTTATGAAAATAATTGAATTCTCAGAACGAATTTTATTACATTTTTTTAAATAATTGAATTTATGTGAAAAATTTTATTACTTGTAAAAATAATTGAATTCTTGGAAAGGATTTTATTAAAATTTTTGTAAATAATTAAATTTTTTTTTTTTAAACTTTATAGAAATTTGAGTTATTACAAAACATGAAGATATCAATAACTTCGAGTCTTCGACAAGACTCGGAATGATCGATATCTTCATGTTTTATAAAAATATTCTTATAAGTTGTTGAATTTCATAAAGGTTTGAATTTAAAATTTTTTGAAAATTTTAATTCCTATGGAATAATAATAATGATTAAATATTTATTCAAAAAAGAATTTATTGGTGTTTTGGAATAATTTTTCAATTAAAACACTTCGTAATTAAATGTAATCAATTTTACTATTAAATATCTTAAAGTTTTTCTTTTATTTCTCACAATAATTAAACTTTACAGAGTATAAAATTGAATTTATTTTAAATAATATAATTCAATTTCAGAAAATTGAGATTTTAAATTATTTTAATTTAAGATTCTGAAAAAATTAGTTTTTTGAAAAATAGTTATTTAAATTGTTTGAATTTTTGAATATTTATTTAATTGAAAAATCTTCGAATAATTGAAGTGCAGTAAAATTGAATTGTTAACAAATGAATTTCAAAATTTTTTTGGGTAAACTTTCCATTTTAATTTAAATAATTTAATTCTCAAGTAATTTTCTCAAAAATTATTAAAAATAATTGATTTAGAGATGATTTTCAGTTAACAATTTTAGAAAATAATTGAATTTTATAAGAGATGTGTCAACAACTTTTTTAAAGAATTGAATTTCAGAAAGTTTTAATTTCAAATTTAAAAAAAAAATAATTTTAAATAATTACAATTAAAAATTCTAAAGATGTTAATTCTTTGAGAAATTTTATTCAAATTGCTTTGAAATTGTTTGAAATTCCGTAAAACAAAATAATAAACAAGTGGATTTCAGTGAACCTTGATCTTTTCTTTGAATATAATAATTTAATTCGCAAAGAACTTTTTCCAAAATTATTATTAAAAAAAATAGATATAAAGAATTTTTATTAAATTTTTTTATTTTAGGGTAAAATATTTAAAAATTCATTATTTTAAAAATGAATTCTCAATTGATATATGTTGAAGAAAAATTAAGAATGTTATTATTAAATATACTGCCGAGAAAAAAGAAATTACTCTCTAAAGAAAAATTCAGTTATAATAAAAAATTCCATTACATAATAATAATAAAAAATTTGATCCATTTCAATAAAACTAATACGTTTCAAATATCAAATAATATAAAAAACTGTTTTCCCATAAATACTCCTTGTGATTCCTGAATGCGATGATGAAATCAAAATATTTCACGACATTATTGAAAGTATTTTTGGTACATAAAAAAAAATTTAAATAATTCCCAAAATTTCAATCATTAATCATAACAAAAATTCATTCAAGTATTGTAAATAATGTCCAGTGTAGAAATGAACAACAGTCAATGATGACAGGACTCGTGTGTCCAGTGTATATTCAACAACTTATATACATAAATTTTCTAAAGAATGAAAAGTACACTTGAGAATTCAAGAGGTGTAAATATGACAACGTCATCCACTCGAGAATTTAGATATTATAAATAAACGCATTTTTATATAGAATGGAACTTTTTCTTCGCCACTATATGAAAATGCATTCTCTCGGGAGATATATTCTTTTACTGAAGTGCGCGCGGTACATTCAAGAGAAAGTCATATCACGCTCTTTTTCATTCATGTAAATTTTCAAACTAGTCTCTTTTACTTTTCAAAGGAAAGAAAAAATGACCATTGATGAAGTTACAAAAGTACCTGCGGCGGAGAATAAAGTTGACAATAACTTGAGCTCTTCATATGGCAAAAATCTGTGTGCATATACATATATATATATACGTTTCATTCATGTACAAATTTCACCGCGCATATACTAATGATGAATGGAATTTTTCAATTTTAATATTTCACGCCAATTATTTACGGGAAAAATTTTATGTTTGAGAAATTATCAAATTTTTTATGGTAAAATTTGAAGAATTCATTCAAATTTTACTCGTGAAATGAGACGAATTTTTGTGAATACAATGATGATTTACAAGTCATCTTTATTCATAGATATATATGAATGTATAGACATTAATGGGAAAGATGATATTGTTATAGGGTCAAAACTATTTTTATTTTTTAACAATCTAGTATTGAATTTGAAATCTTTTATTTTCAATAATTAGGTCTTTATAATATTCCTTTATTATATTACTTAATAAATATTTATTATTTATACTTAAATATACTAAAACTTAACTTTTTTCAATAAAATTTTTTCCTTTATTTTCTAAAAATTCAAAAATTTACAGTTTAATTTTCAATTAAATTTTCTAATTGACAAATTTAATTTATAAACATTTGTTTCCTTTATTTTTAAAAAACGTTGAATTTTATTAAAACAATTGAATTTAAGAAATAGAATTGATGCAATTATTTCCTTATGAAAATTGAAAATTTTTTACAAAAATATCAAGAAACGGGAATATTTAATGTTTTTCTTCACAAAAAAAAAATGAGTTTGTAAACAATATTGTTAATGAGAAATAAAAATTGTGCATAAAATGGGTATATTTCCTACTTCTTAGTAAAAATTTTTTAACAATTAACAATTCTCTTGTATTTTTTATAAATAAAAAGAAGAATAATAAATTTGCATAATAATTTAGATCAGTCAAACGAAATTTGTTATAGAAAAAAGGATATGACAAACAAAATGGGTATTTTTTTTATTTGTTAATCATAATTTTTTAAAAAATTTTCTAAGTAATATTATTTTATTATAAATCATGAAAAAATAACTGCATATTTTCGATTTGTCAAACAATATTTTTTAAAGAAAAGAAAACAAAAGCATACACAGAAACTAACTTCAAACTGAGGACAGAATGAATGAAAGAATATGAAGATTAATATATAGTTAATTAATTAATTAATTTTAGAATAAAAGTTATTGAATTTCAAAAAGGTTTGAATTTGAAATGTTGAAAATCTTAATTTCTATACGGAAAAATGATGATGAACAGTGGGAAATGAAAAGTGACCATTGAGTAAAGAACCATCTAGAAAAAAAATTTTTACAACTATTTTTCTTTCAATATGAAATTATTGCTCTAGTTTTAAAAATATATTTTATTAATACTTCATGAGAGTGATGTAATAGAGCCAATATTGTAAAATTGTATTGAAAATGAAACGAAGACAAAAGAGAAGAATATATAGAGTCTCATTTAAACTCATCGACCTGAAAGTCGCGGGGCGATATTGTTGAAGCATCATCTCTCAAAATGGTCTAAAAAGCGCTTAATAGCGTTGATAATGGCATCATAAAGATGGTTTTAACCGGATCGTAACTTTAGAAGCAAGTACTTAACGAGCACCGAACTAGAGGTATAACCGTTCTATCATTGAAAGACACAAGTGACTTCATGCTAAATTTACTCTTGAAAATAATAATTCCACTATCATTTTGCGAGTTGATAATAATGGGTAATCCAAAGTATACCTCCTTATTTTGTTTGTGTGTGAGCTGGAAGCAATCAAACAAAATTAATTTTTAGATCTTCAAAAGTCGTAGAGAGGTAAAAATTAAAGCATAAAAGGAGATTTAAACAAATTCAATTTGAATTATAGTAAAAATTTTAATTAGAATTAGTGACTGACTTTTTCTGTTTTAATTCAATAATGGAGACGCTACTCTCCACTTGCGAACGCCAAGGTCACCGCTAGATGGCAATTCCTCGCCACCTAGCGGCGACCTTGGCGTTCTCAAGTGAAGAAATTAAATCACCCTTAAAAACTCTCTTGTAATTAAAAAAATATTTTTTTCAGAATAATTTAAATCAGATTACTATAGAAAGCAAAATTGCAATAAGAGCAAAATTAACAAACAATTTGATAATTTATGTTAGATTCACTATTTTCAGATGCTATTTACAAAAAAATCCGCGAAAAAAACTTTCATAAATAACATTTTTATTCTTCTAGATTACGACAATGTATTTTAAAATCACGACGGAATTATTTCCTTACATACATATATCTACACCGAAATAAAAGAATAATAATAACGTTTTATCTGAAATTGAATGCGAGATTTTTCTATTGGACAGAAGTTGAAGGCATTTTCATATATATGCGAGAGGTAAAGAAAGAGGGAATGGAAAAAAAAGAAAACTTTGGCAGCGAATAAACAGCGCGCACTGAAAAAGCCATTGGATATGGAAAGGCTCGCGCGCGCGCGGAGAATCTCCCTCGAAAATAGCACAATAGCTCATCTCCCGGTGTTGATATGGTGCTCTGACTTATCGACCGAGGCATATTTAATTTCCGCTCAATGCTAACACTATAACCATTCCCTCTCCCGCTCTCTGGCTCCTCACCTTACAACACTTCTTCTTATCTACCCTTTTCCAATAAGGTTTCCCACTTTTGAATTACCCCTTTTTCCTCCTTGTATACCCACACACAATACCATATTCACGTCACAAGAAGTAACATATAATCAATAAATTTCCTTTATTCGCAAAGCTAAACGTAATCGTCGTGTGGATACATATATATATTTACAGTGGATTTTCGACACATTTCCAAAGTTAAGCAGCGCTGAACAATGCAATCATTATGAATGGGTGTCCCATGTTGTTTACACTTGTTTTTTTCTTTATTAATTTGTTCTAATTTGCTTAAAATTTCGCTAACTAGTATTATTGATGACGATATAATTATAACAAAATTGTTAATAAATAATTAATTAATAATTATATCAAATATTACGCCTTTAGCTCTTTATCTTTAAGCAGATATTAAGCTTTTTTTAAGTGGGACACATCTGTCCCACTTACAAAAAGCTGAATATCTATAAACAACATTAATATTTTTTATTCAAATTTGGTGCATTTTCTTCAGCAAAGAGAGGACTTTAAAAATATGTAGACTAGAAAGTATCTAGAATTTGCTATTGTTTAAAAAAATTGTAAACAATTGTTAATAAAAATTTGCCAATTTTCAAAACATTTTGGATTCGTATGAAGCTCGTTACCAAAAAAAACCCACGAAAAAAAGTTACAAGCGAATTGCATTAAATATATGCACAAAGATTAGGAAGATAAAATATGCAAGAAAAGAGATGGAATTGTAAAATTGAGACACTGGAGGCGAGCAATTTTCAACAATCAAAGGCAATTGGTTCTTGAAATGATCGCGTGGTATTGAAACAAAAAATAGCGACAGGAAGGGAAGAGGGTGGCGAGGAATTATATAGAAGAAGGTTTCAAGAGAGCGCAGTCCTGTTCCTTCTTTTTTTGCGGATCGAGAGACACTATCTGGTGTGCTCTGAGAAACGCGAGCAAGCAAGCAATGTGCCAGCAACAAACACACACGAGCCAGGTGCAAAAGAAGTGCTTCGTCCTCAAGGAACCCCCCCCCTCTCTCTCTCTCTGTATGTGTGTATTTCACAAATAAGCGTATAAATTCTATATGTGTTCTTCATATATTCTATGTGTGCTCGTGTATATATTCCATATGTGTTTGTATATAAATTCTATATATGTCTGCATATATTCTCTATGTGTTCGTGCGTATATTCTATATGTGCTTGTGCGTATAGTCTATATGTGCTTGTGCATATATTGTACATGTGCTTGTGCATATATATATTATACATGCGCTTGTGCGTATAGTCTATATGTGCTTGTGCATATATTCTACATGTGCTTGTGCATATATATTATACATGTGCTTGTGCGTATATTCTATATGTGCTTGTGTATATATCCTACATGTGCGTGTACACATTTTATATGTGATTGGGCGTATATTCTATATGTGTTTGTGAATATATTCTACATGTGTCTGTATAAATTCTATATGTGTTTCTGCGTATATTCCACATGTGTTTGTGCATATATTCTACATGTGATTATGTATATATTCCATATGTGTAAATGTGTTTGTGCATATATTCCACATGTGTTTCTGCATATATTTTCTATATGTTCGTGCGCATATATTCTATATGTGTTTGTATAAATTCTATATGTGTTTTGCATATATTCTATATGTGATTGTGCATATATTCCATAGGTGTTTTTGCATTTATTCCATAGGTGTTTTTGTATATATTCCATATGTGTTTGTACGTATATTCTATATGTGATTGTGTACATTTTACATATGTGTTTGTGCATATATTCTACATGTGTCTGTGCATACATTCTACATGTGTTTGCGATTATATATATATATATATATGTATATTCTATACATGTATGCGATCCTATATATATTCTCAAGTCCACTGTCGTATATCGAATACAAGTTTCTCGGAACACAATCGCATATAATACATATGCAATAGCTCTCCCGGGTACCGGTGACAGTTGCCTGAGTCCTAGCGAACGAAGAGTGTCCATAATAGCCAGAATGGACATCGGAGGTGGACATGGAATTGTACAACATGGCCGCCATGAGGAGCGAACCGCGCTCGATAATTGAAGGGCTTCTCTGTCTCACTTTCATCCTCCTGCATCCTCTCATTCTTCTCTCATCTCACTCACTCATTTCATGCTCTCTCTCTCTCTCTTTCTCACTCTCACTCTCTCCCTCTCGCTCCTTCTCACTCGTTTTGTTATATTCCCTCTATCTCGTTTTGTCCTTTTTCCGTCCCTCTTTTGCACCCTGTATATGCGCCCTACTCCCTTTCATTTCCTACCTTCGCGTGAAATGGAGGAAAAAAACGATTTGCACGACGCGCAGGGGGACGAGCGCCAATCGGATGCTGCCTGGATAAATCCAGAGGCGTTTGGAAGCGATCTGTTTTACGTCATATATAGAGAGAGAGTGAACCTTTGAAATAAAAAAAAATGATATGGAACGATTTTGACACTATTTTGTCGTTTCTGTTTCTATTTTGTACATTTATAATAAAACAGGGTGCGATTTTTATTTTTGTGGATTATTTGCGAATTAATAATTATTGTTTGCGTCCTGTTTTTTGAATTTTTAGAGCCCAGGTGGAAAAGTTAACGTTAGCTAATGCTACTAACGTTTGACTAACATTAGGCTAACGTTAATCTAACGACATTTTTTGGTCACTAATGTCAGATTATAACGTTAGTTAACGCAGGGTACGAACTATAGGTTTGTAAATCTCGTAAAAGTCCGTAACTTTACTTGAATTCCTTAAAGTCCGTTTTTTTGAAAAAAGGTCCGTAATTTGTTTCAAAAAGGATGAAAAGTTTGTGAATTATATTGTACGATATAATTTGGATAATTTTAGAGAAATTACAAATAAATGCAGAAATTCAATTACAGTAGAACCTCGATTATCCGAGGTAATGTGGGGAAGAGGTACCTCGGATAATCGAAAACTCGGATAACACGGAACCAATGAAAATTTCAAAATTTTAAATTATTTTTCATGTGTTTAAAATGTTAGAATAATATTAAATGACAAAAATGGACGAAATTTTAAATGCAATGATCACAAATAGTGGTTTTGTAAAATTTATTTTCCAAATTTAGTCGCTCGATCCGTTTTATCCGAGTTATTCCGCATTATCCGAGCATGTTTAGTGCCTCGGATAATCCGGAATCTCGGATAACCGAGGTTCTACTGTATGTTCAAAAACTTTTTAAACTCTGGTCAAAATTTCAATTATCTTTAGAAATAATTATATTCTTCTCCGACATTCAATTATTTTCAAAAATTTTCCTCAATTCAATTATTTTCAATATCTACTATTTTAATAAAATTTTTCAAAAGATTTCAATTATTTAAAAAAAAATTTAATAAAAGTTTACACAAACTTTAAATTATTTTCAAAAAATAATAAAAATTTCACAGGAATTTCATTATTTACAAATTTTTTTTATAAATTTTTTCGCAATCATTCAATTATTTTCATAAATAATAGAATTTTCACCGGAATTCAATTATTTTCGTAAATATTAAAATTCTTTTTAGGAATTCAATTATTTTCATAAATAATCAAACTCATTGCAGAATTTTAATTATTTTTGATACAATTTTAATTGAATTCCTCGAAAAAATTCTTAAAAAATTTATTAAAATTCGACAAAAAAATCCAGTAATTTAAAAATTTATAAAAAATTTCTTTATGAGAATTTAATTTTAAGAAACATGAAATTATTCAATAAATTGTTGTTTTGGTATTTAAATAATTAAATTCTAGTAGAATTTTCTCACAAACATTGATTTGAAAATATGGATTTCAGTTAAAATTTTAGATTATAATTGAATTTTAAAAGCATTAAAGCATACATTTTTAAAAATAATTGAATTTTGAAAAGGTTTCAGATTAAAATCTTCGAAAATTTGAATTTTTCATATTTTTAACTAACAATTCTGTGGAATTAATTTTTTTTGAGAAACTTTAATTACTGATTTTTTTTTGAAATTATTTAAAGTTTTTATTTTCTAATATACATATATATTTAATTGAAGAATTTACGAATAATTGAAATTTTGTAAAATTGAATTGCAAACAAATAAATTTGAAAATTCTTAAAAAACTTTTTCAAAAATTATTAAAAATAAGAAAAAAAATAAATTATAGAAAGAAAAATAAATAATAATAATAATAATAATAATAATAATAATTATTATTATTATTATTATTATTAATAATTTCTGATTTATTTATTATCTAATGAAAAAATAAATCATTACTAATCCAGTATAATCGTGTGTTTTATCAATATAATTATATACTATCTGGATAAAAAAAATTTCAAAACCTTTTTGAAAAATAATAATAATAATACTAATAATTTTTTTTTTTTTTTTTTTATAGAAAATGTTTAGTTAAAAACACAAAAAAAATTCAATTTTGTAAAGGTTACAAATTATTGCATAAATTCAATTATTTTCAAGAGTAATAATATTCTTCGCAAAAAATTAAATATTGTTGAAAAGTAATAAAATTCTTCTTAGGGATTCAAATTATTTTTACAAATAATAAAACTCATCGCAGAATTTCTATTATTTTTAATACAATTTTAATCGAATTTCTCGAAAAATGTAATTCTTCTTAAAAATTTAATGAAAATTCGTTGATAGAATTCAATTATTGGAAAATTCGTTGATAACGATTCTTTATGGAATTGAAATTTAAAAATCATTCAATTATTCAAAAAATTATTTATTTTTCTATTTAAAAAATTGAATTGTAGTAGAATTTTATAATAAAAATTAATTTAAAAATGAATTTCAGTTAAAATTTTAGATAATAATTGAATATTAAAAGCAATATAGCGTGAATTTTTAAAAATAATTAAATTTTAAAATTATGTTTTATGAAAAAGTTTTGAAATTTTTTTTAATATTATTTGAAGTTTTTATTTTCTAACATTTATTTAATTTAAGAATTTACGAATAATTAAAATTTCATAAATAAATTAAATTTTGTGAACGAACGGATTTGAAAATCTTCAAAGAATTTTTTCGAAAATTATTAAAAATAATCGAATTAAAGAAGAATTTTGCTTAAAAATTCTTGTAAATAATAATTGAATTGTAAATGATTTTATCACTCCATAAAACATGAAGATATCGATCACTCCGAGTCGAAGACTCGTAGTTATCGGTATCTTCATGTTTTATATTAGGAAAAATTTGAATTAATTTTTTTTTCTGTCGAGTACTAGAGAACAATTAAAATTTCCCCATCGTTTAATGGCGACAGAAGGCATCTTATTTAAAGATAACTTTGGTATATAGTCACTTTTAAAATTGTTTTAAAAAATTAATCAAATGCATTGGTTTTTAAGGTGAAAGAAAGAAAAATAAGGTGTTTTAAAAGGACTACAATGTATTTTAAGATTCTTGTTTTTGCAGTGTAAGATTTTGCATATTCTTATTAGATCCCTTTCTTCGCGACGCGTCACAAATATTATAATAGTAGAATTTACTTTATTTATTTTCTTCTCATGTAGAATTTTAATTATCCCATATAGAAACCAATAAAAAGAATTCATAGTCCTAACAAGATATGATTTATTACACAAAAACATATATGCGAGTCTCGTTTAGCAACTAAGTCCTTTGATCCTTATATTCGGATTACAAAAGCCAAACGCCTTTCATTATTTTTCTAGTCCAGGGGTGCACAAAAATCCCCAAACAAACACAAATAATCCAAATCAGCCCCTGATTGCGGGACCCTCTTCTTATGTTCCGCAGTATGAGAATTTTCACTCGAAAATATATATAAATATATTATTATTAGTGGAAAAAAGTATGAGGTGGCATATAGAAAAAAAGTAGGAAAACAGCTCCTTTAGCAGGTCATTATATTGAGAGCAGTAAGGGGAAGATTTTTCCCGGTGCCTACTATTGTATTTGGTGATATGTTTGAGAGATAAGTGTTCCTGGGTGTTGGAAAGTATATTCTTCTCCCTATTTTTTGCATCATCATCATCATCATCATCATCGTCGTCGTCGTCGTTGTTATTGTTGTGGGACGTCGTCATTTTCAGAGAGCCGCGTGCGAGACGTCCATACTGCTATCAAACAACTACGATCACTGACTAAGCTTCGTTTGTTAAATCGACCCTACTTGATTTTCGCCTGACGATATTGGTCCACTAGTCAATTCGCGTGACCGTCTTTCAACCAGAGAGCCGTAAATGATGCTAATGCGCTGCTGGGGATGATAATCCGCCTGGTTACCTCTCGAATCGATTAGAGCTTAGAACTTTGACAATTATTATTATTAGAAAACAGGATTAGTCTCATGTATATTATATACACAGAGGTGGATATGTAGGAGATTTTTATTAATTTTCTCCCCTTTATGTAATGAGAAGATTTGTTAATAACGATGATGATGATGCAATAATCAGGGCTCGAACCAGTGAAGATATTTATAATTATATACATATATAAATATATAATATTATAATAGAATATAAAAACTTACACTACCGTCGGGAATTATCGGTACGGCTGCACGCGCACGGCCCAAAAACATACCAATCTTTAAATCACGATTTTTTTGTAAATACAAATGTCAGAAAATTAACAAATATACCATTCGAAAGATTATTAAATTCTACGATTAATGGTACATAACTGAAAATTTTGATAATTTATACAAAGATTGCAACAATTGACAAATTTGACAAAAAAATTTTAAAAATACAATTTTTTTGGAAATTTTTTCAACCCCTGCACATTTTTTAAAAATTGCAGACAAAATTTGAAACTTATATAGGTGTGATCATTCAAGTCTCATCTTTAATTTAAGACCAAAAGAGTTTAAAAATCTTTTTCGGTTCGTGAGATATCATTATAAACGTCCGAGCATGTTTTTTGACAAATGCATTGAATTAGTCGATTTTGAACGGTTTTTGGCTGAAAACGCTCGTCCGTTTATAATTATATCTCGCTAACCGATTAAGATTTTTGAATTATTTTGGTCTTAAATTAAAGATGAGACTTGAATGATCACACCTATATAAGTTTAAAATTTTGTCTGCAATTTTTAAAAAATGTGCAGGGGTTGAAAAAATTTCCAAAAAAATTGTATTTTTAAAATTTTTTTGTCAAATTTGTCAATTGTTGCAATCTTTGTATAAATTATTAAAATTTTCAGTTATGTACCATTAATCCTAGAATTTAATAATCTTTCGAATGGTATATTTGTTAATTTTCTGACATTTATATTTACAAAAAAATCGTGATTTAAAGATTGGTATGTTTTTGGGCCGTGCGTGTGCAGCCGTACCGATAATTCCCGACGGTAGTGTAAAATAATATAAAAAAAATTCAATTAAACTTTTTCAAAAAAAAAAAATCACGCTATATTCCTTTTAATATTAAATAATAATTAAAATTAGCAATTTTAAAAATAATAGAATTTAAAAATTTGTAATTCAAATTTTTGTTCAAAACACTAAAAAAAAAATCCAATTTTGGAAAAATTACAAATAATTGCAGAAATTCAATTATTTTCAAGAGTGACAAAATTCTTCTCATAAAATTCAATTATCTTTCAAATTTAAAAAAAATTCTCGTCAAAATTCCAATTATCTTTTTAATTATAACAAAATTCTTCCCCAAAGTTCAATTATTTTCAAATCAATTTCAAATTCCCAAAAATAGTACGCAAACATTTAATTATTTTCATAAATAATTAAAATTTCGCAGGAATTCAATTATTTACAAATTTTTTATAAATTCCTTCGCAATAATTCAATTATATTTTTATAAATATAAATTTTTTTTAAGGATTTCAATTATTTTCATAGAAAATAATTAAAAATTGTAGAAAATAATAATTGATTTGAAATGATGAAAATAATTTTGAAAAAGTTACTGTAATAAAATTCTTACAATATAAAACAATGATTTTATCACTCGGTCATTTTTAATTATTATAAAACATTCTTATAAGTTATTAAATTTAAAAAGATTTTAATTTGAAATTTTTAAAATTCTCAATTCCTTTGAAAAAATAATATTGATTAAATATTTATTTAAAAAAAAAATTATTGATGTTTTCGAATAATTCTAAAATTTAAGAAATTCGTAAATAAATGTAAAAGAACATTTTTTTGAGTGAAATTTTTCCTTTATTGTCTAATAATTTAAAAAGTTTCATTTTCATTTTGAACTAAAATTTGTAATTGACTTAATAGAATAGAATATTTAATGTTTTTTTTTCTCAAAAGAAAAAAATGAGTTTGTAAACAATATTGTTATTGAGAAATAAAAATTATGCATAAAATGGGTATATTTCCTATTTCTTAATTATAATTTTTTAACAATTAAAAAATTTTCTATTCTTTATAAGTAAAAAGGAGAAAAATTTGCATAATTTAGATCAGTCAAACAAAATTTGTTATAGAAAAAAGCATATAATAAACAAAATGTATTTGTTAATCGTAATTTTTTAATATTTTCTAATTTCAAATTAGTATTCAATTATTTAAATACAAAAATAAATTGAATTTCCATAAAGAATTTTATCAACAAATTTTTAAATCATTGAATTCTTTCGACGATTTTTAATTAAATTTTTAAGAATAATTACATTTTTCGAGAAATTCGATGAAAATCTGTATTAAAAATAATTAAAATTCTGCAATGAGATTTATTATTTGTAAAAATAACTGAATCCCAAAGAATAATTTTATTACTTTTCAACAATATTTAATTTTTTGCGAAGAATATTATTACTCTTGAAAATAATTTGTAAGTTTTACAAAATTTATTTTTTTTCGTGTTTTTAACTAAACATCTTCATTCAAATAATATAAAAAAAAATCTGCAATTAAACTTTCTCAAAAAAAATTAATTCCACAGAATTGTTAGTTAAAAATATGAAAAATTCAGATTTTCAAAGATTTTAATTTGAAACGTTTTAAAAATTCAATTATTTCTAAAACTTCACGTTCTAATGCTTTTCATATTCAATTGTAATCTAAAATTTTAACTGAAATCCATTTCTAAACAAATTTTTATTAGAAAATTCTACTAAAATTAAATTATTTAAATACAAACAAAAATAGATTATTGAATAATTGCATGTTTCTTAAAATTGAATTATCATAAAGAATTTTATATCAATAAATTTCTAAATAATTGAATTCTTTGGACTTTTTAACTAAAATTCTTCTTTAAATCAATTACTTTTAATAATTTTTAAAATAGTTTTTTTACAATTTTCAAATCCATTTCTATACAATTCAATTTTACAAAATTTCGATTATTCGGAAATTCTTCAGTTAAATATATATTAAAAAATAATTGAAATTATGCATTGACTTTTATAAATTTATGAAAATAATTGAATTATTGCTAAGAAATTTATAAAAAATTTGTAAATAATTAAATTAGTGTGCAATTTTTATTATGTAGAAAAATAATAATTAATTATTTGCATAAAATTATATTAAAACTTTTTTCAAATAATTGAATTCTTTTGGAAAATTTTATTAATATAGTAGATAATTAAAATCATTGAATTGAGAAAAATTTTTGAAAACAATTTATGAAGAAATTTATAAAAAATTTGTAAATAATTGAATTCCTCTGAAATTTTTATTATTTTATGAACATAATTAAAGGTTTGCGTAGAATTTTATTAAATTTTTTTGAAATAATTGAATTATTTTGGAAAATTTTACTAAAATAGAAGATATTAAAAATCATTGAATTGAGGAATATTTTTGGAAATAATTGAAATTTTGCCAAGAATTTTATTAATATCTATATTTTTGAAAATAATTGAATTTCAGATAAGAATTTAATTATTTCGAAAGACAATTGAAATTTTGAAGAGAATTTAAAAAAATTTTTGAACATAATTGAATTTTTGCGAAGAATTTTATTACTTTTGAAAATACTTGAATTTCTGTACTCATTTGTAACTTCTATAAAATTCTCCAAATTCTTCTTCTTCATAGTTTTCTTTAGAAGTAACGAAGTAACTTTCAGAAGTAACTTTCAGTAAGTAAATAATGTCGTAATTTGTTTATAACCTAAGTGAACTTCGACCTTATGAAAAATACGGTAGGTTTTTACTTTGGACAGAAAAATTGATGATTGTTTTTGCTTTGATGCTTTTGGAAACAAACCGACAGAAGACAAAAACTATTTTTCCTCAACTTTAATTATTGAGAATCAGCAATATATTTATTTGATACTCATTTTATTTTTATTTATTAATTATTGTTTATAACATTCTCTAACAATATTTGCTTTTCGTTCTTTTATTCTCAAATAATATTAAAAGTAGCTATAAAACAAGACTTGTTAAAAATTACTATTGAAACTTTTAAATATCTCTCTTCGATTCACTTCTAATTGGACAATTTTTTCCTTTCATTTACGAAACGTTTATAAATGCATTTTAGACTCAAAAGGGGGAAAAAAGAAATGAATCTAAAAGAAGAAGACGATGAAGAAGAAGAAGAAGAAGATTAAATGTGAATTGTATTTTGAATTGAAAAGTAAATTCGTGGGGCATTTGTTGTTCTCTTATTCTCGTGACTGGAGAAATCGATTGAGATGTCTCGAGGGTGGAAAGAAGGTCTCAGTGATTTCTCTGCAGTCATCTCGCTTTACAAGAAGATCTTAACGTTTGTCGTCTGCATATATACAGTAAACGTGCAAAAGGTCCCAACCGTCTGCTCTACAAATATACAAATTTAACTGCGTTGCTCGCATTTTACGGCCGAGACATACTGACTCGAACATGTGCTACGTGAACTCTCTCTCTCTCTTTACATTTCACTCACGTTATTCCTATTTACGTATGCTGACATCCATTTTCAAATATGATTGTGGAAAATCCTATTTACATTTCATTTCATTTACCTCAATATCCCTCATTTTTCCATATCAAAATTTCTCTCTTCTTGCAAAAGAACAAGGTTGCAACAAAAATTTAATGTTGTTTTTCCCTAATTTCCAGATAAAATTTTGTCTTTTTTCCTGACCCTAAAGAATATTTTTATTCACTCCAAAAATTATTAGATACTCAAAAAAATGTTCTATTGCATTTATTTACAAATTTCATTAATTGTAAAATTATTCGAAAGCATCAAAAAACTTCTGTTTTTTTAAGCATTTATTATTTTTAAATAGGAATTAAGAAAAAAGATTTTTTAACAATCTATATAAATTTTTTTTTGATAAACTTTCTCGTATAAATATGAAAGATGAGTTTTCTCGAGAATTTTCTTTCTCTCGATTTTTTTTTGAGAAAATATTTTCTATTATTAAAAAAAGAAGATTGCTCTAACTATGAACTAATAACGTAAATACACCAGCAAAAGGTTTGGTGGTTAGGTGTAAACCCGCGCTTGAATGTGGCTGATGGTTAATGGGACCACCCGTAGTTCTCCACTAATGCCGCCACGATTAAACGCAGACAGGATATTAAACTGAAGGTCCATATACACACCATGGTTATAACATATTTTGACAATACGTACCTCCAGCAATAAAGTAACCTCGTAAACCTCTTAAAGCACTTATCTCGAAACATTTTCCTTCTCCTCTCTCTGTGAGCTGTACTCACGCGCTCGCAGTTTCACGCAAGAATCTCATATTATAAAACTTATATTATACCAAAACAAATATTAAATTATCACTCTGTGGCAAAAATTATATACGCACGTGAAATTATCAGACAAGAAGTTATTGTAGTCGGAAAAAAAGAAGAAAAATTTAGCAGAAAGATCAATGTTATTCTCTCGAAACGAAAATGTTATATTAATATAGATATAATTAATATTTTTATATTCTTCTACAAATATAAATCATTTCTTTCTAATTTACAACGTTTTCATAAGGAAATATACAGAATTTAATTAGGGGAGACCGGGGCGTAATGGCTAACTTTTCACTCTTTGTTGTTTTACTCGGACATTTTTGTTCTAATTGAATGTTTATCTTCCAGAAAAGTTACTCTGGTATCTCAGCTTTCTTTTAAGACTACAAACGTCCCGATATGACTCTTACTTTTTATTCTACAACAGTTTTTCTGGAGCAATGCAGAGCTCCAAAATATGGCCCGAGTCGGGGCGTAATGGATAACTCCCGGGGCGTAATGAATAATGATTGCTAATTATTATCTACAGTTTCCAATCTTATTGCATATTGTAAATTAAGGTTCCTGGGTATTCCGTGAATGCTATTTTTATTCAGCAATACTTCAACTATCGCTTTTTTAATAATATTCTGTGATATTGGCACTCTCTCAATTTTTTTTGTAATTTCTCATTAAAATCGTAGCTTGAAATCTACTATTTGTAAATTTTAGACCAAAACTTTAAAATTTTGTTAAAAATACCTAAACATACTTAAACTAAGTGACAAGTAACCGCGAAAACAAACCTACACTTCGCCGATATGGTAGGTTGCTTTTTATACATAGCGTATTGCATTAGCCAACACGCCCCGGGAAAAACTAGCCATTACGCCCCGGGGGTACTCGGCAAATATTTGGCTTTTCTTTAACAATACCGGAAGTGTGAATCAAAAATCTCGAATTGTCCCTTAAAAACAAACGTGTCAAGATCGAAACCTCATTTCAGTTTTTTTTTAAAAGCTATTTTTGAAAAAAATAGAACGAAAAAACGAAAATTTTGAAAAGTTACTTTCGTATGTCAAAAATAGTTTTTCTACTATATTTCTTACAATAATGAATAAATATTAATGAAACTTCCGACAAACTTGCAGTATACCAAGTACAATAACTTGTCTATTGTGCGAAATTATTACAATTTACGGCTTTTAAACAAATTACAATTATTCATTACGCCCCTTAGCCATTACGCCCCGGTCTCCCCTAATTAATTATCTATAGATAATTTTTACATCAATTCTATTTCTTAATTTCAATTATTTTAATAAAATTCAAAGTTTTTTAAAAATAAAGGAAAAAAATGTTTTTAAATTAAATTTGTCAATTAGAAAATTTAATTGAAAATGAAACTGAAAATTTTTGAATTTTTAGAAAATAGAGGAAAAAATTGTAGGGGAATGTAGTCAAGGTTGGCCTACTGTCTAGGTAGGCCACTCGCGTTTTTTTGTCAAGTTCACTAGCGCCACCTACGCGCATTTTTGTCGAAGCTTGTCTTAGTGAAACCTAACTTTTTGTTCAATTACATTTTCGGAAAATCGAAAACTGTGTTTTCTGTGACGTCGGTACAAAAAAAGCTCAAAAAAAGTTTTGTGCATAATGTGAAAAACCATTAATAAAAGATAAAAAACAAATTGAATCGTCAAGGCAAGTATGCAGAAAATTTGTGGGACTCATGGTTGAAAGGAAAACAAAGTAAAAAATCGAATCCCGAAACGTATTTCTTTATGGATGATTGATTGCTCTCCATTGTTATTAATAAATTTTGGTTACAGCCTGAAGAGGTCAATGAATTATTGACGAAACGTCGCAAATAAAGACTATCTGTCTTTTAATTTATGTGTTTAGTGTTTTTTTTGTTTTTTTTATTTTATACATATAAAAAATCTAAAACCTAAACATCCTTGCTCCAACGGATCGATATTTTCCAAAATTTATTAAAGTATTTCTTTATGGTTACAACAATTCGGTAATGTTACTTACTGTCAAGGTCGGCCACTATGTGTTTAAAATGCGCAAAGTTGAGGACGAGCTACTTCATTTGCAAAAACTGCAATTCTGTATAACTCATAATATAATTGATCATCTTATTAATATTTTTATTTAATTTTATTAATATTTTAGTGCAAAACTTTTTTTTATTTATATTTATTTTTTTATATTGTTTATTGTTATTATTTTGTTATTTCATTAAGTTACAAACTGTAAACAATAAAGAATCAATTTTCCGTAACTCCAAACATGTTATTTTATTTTTTAACGATTAATGCCCTTTGAATTTTAAACATGGCCGACCTTGACTGTAATGGCCAACCTGGACTACAAATTTTTTTTTTTTTAAATCTTTATAACTTTTTCATTTTTAAACCTGTCAATTTACTTTGTACAGAAAAAATGTTCCTATTAAACAGGACTTTCCAACCATATACTTCAATTGTCCAAATTCATTTTTAAAAAAAAGTTATAAACAAAAGTCAAAAAGGTGGCCGACCTAGACTATGTTCCCCTATTGAAAAATGTTAAATTTATTTACGAATATCTTTAATTGTAAAATTATTCGAAAACTATTATTTCTTTTTTAAATATTTTAAATATTTAATTATTATTATTTTTCCGTAGGAATTAAAATTTTTCAAAACATTCAAATTCAAACATTTCTGAAATTAATCAAATTTAAAAATATTGTTATAAAACATAAAGAAAACGATTACTCCGAGTCTTCGACTCGGAGTGATCGATTTCTTAATGTTTTATAATAATTACAGAGGATATATTATTAAAATCATAATTTTATATTATAAGAATATTCTTATTGTAACTTCTTAAAAATTATTTTCATATTCCATTATCTAAAATTTAAACTAAAATTCATTTTCAAATCAATTTTTATTAGAAAATTCTACGAGAATTCAATTATTTAAATATGCACAAGCAAAATTTTTATTGAATAATTGAAAGTTTCTTAAAATTTAATGCTTATAAAGAATTTTATTAACATTTTTTTAAATAATTGAATTCTTTTGACGAATTTTAATAAAATTTTTAAAAATAATTACGTTTTTCGAGCAATTCAATGCAAATTGAATTTTAGAAAAATTCTAATTCTGCGTTGAGATTTATTATTTATGAAAAAAATTGAATTCTCAAAAGAATTTTATTATATACGAAAATAATATTGGATCCCTGTAAAAAATGTTATTATTTATGAAAATAATGGAATTTGTATTGTGAAGAATTATATTAAAAATTTCTAAATAATTTAATTTCCGTAAAATTTTTATTATTTATGAAAATAATTAAATATTTGCGTAGAATTTTATTAAAATCTTCGAAAATAGTTTAATTTCGGAGAAGAATTTTATTATTTATTATTTGACGAGAATTTTTTTTTAATTTTTGAACATAATTGAATTTCTGCGAAGAATTTGATTACTTTTGATTATAATAATTGAATTTCTGCAATTATTTGTAACTTCTCCAAAAATCAATTTTTTTTAGCGATTTTAACTTAAATTCTTTTATAGATCCATTATTTTTAATAATTAATTAAATATATATCAGGTACACTTACAGCAAAATTTCTATTTCTTAATTTCAATTGAAAATTCTACGAGAATTCAATTATTTAAATACAAAAGTAAATTATTTATTAAATAATTGAATGTTTCTTAAAACTTAATTTTTATAAAGAATTTTATTAACAAATTTTTGAATAATTGAATTCTTTTGAAGAATTTTAATAAAATTTTTTAGATTAGTTACATTTTTCAAAGAATACGATGAAAATTGTATTAAAAATAATTGAAATTCTGCGATGAGTTTAATTATTTCAGAAAATAATTGAATTGTTGAGAAGAAACTTGTAAAAAATTTGTAAATATTTGAATTCCTGTGAATTTTTTATTATTGATGAAAATAATTAAATGTTGGCGTACAATTTTATGAACATTTTTTTTAATAATTGATTTTTTTTTGGGTAATTTTATTAAAATAGTAGATATTAAAAATCATTGAACTGAGGAAAATTTTTGGAAATAATTGGAATTTTGCCAAGAATTTTATTAAAATTTTTGAAAATAATTGAATTTTGAAGAAGAATTTTTTTATTTATAAAGATAATAATTGGGATTTTGTCGAGATTTAGTTGTAAATTTTGAATATAATTGAATTTTGAGATAAGAATTTTATTACTTTTGAAAATAATTGAATTTATATAATCATTTGTTAATTTCTTCAAAATTCAAATTTTTTTAGTGTTTTTAACTAAAAACATTTTTGACAATGTTCGAGGAGAAATGACAATCGAATACTAATAAACATTTAAAAAAATGAATGTTTAAATTAAAAAATATAAATTTATTTGTGTTTTTAATTTTTATTTGTATTTCGATTGTCTTTTTCCTAGAAAAATATGAATTGTGGGAAAATGAAACTATAAATCAACTAGAACGCAAAAAACATTGGTTTTAACAGCATGTGATTGTTACAGAATTCAATGTTAATTTTTTCGACCACTTTTCTCTTAAAATATTAAATAAATTAAGCTAGTTTTTTGTGAATAACTCTAAAATATCATAAAGAAGGGCAGTGATGTGAAAAAGTTTTAATATTTTTAAAATTATTTATTAAAAAATAACTTTAAAATTATCAGTTCTCAAAATCACTTTTAATCAATTTCTCGTCTTTTCCGATTTCAAAGTATTTTTTTATAATTTATTTTAGAATTATTAAAACTTTTGCACATCACTGCTCTTCTTTATTATATTTTAGAGTTATTCACAAAAAACTAGCTTAATTTATTTAATATTTTAAGAGAAAAGTGGTCGAAAAAATTAACATTGATTTCTGTAACAGTCACATGCTGTTAAGGACATTTGAACCTTGATGACGTTACAGTTTGTGCAAAGCATGTGTGACGTCATCAAGGTTCAAATGCCCTTAATACACAGTGACCAAAAAGGATACAAAAAAATAGGGCAGTATGCTATTTGAATATAAAAAGTAATTGTTGGGAACATAAACTAAATTTTTGATGGAGACGAAAATTCAACATAATATAGTTAAAAAATAATTGCAATTAGTAGTGAGAATATGGAATGTATTTGTAACTTAAATTTCTGTGAATGATTAAGAGTAAAATGATGTAAACAATGAATGAGTGCTCACAAATTTAAAATAATAATATTAATAGAATAAATAATAAATAATTTTTTTCATTTGTATCAACAATTTTATTTTATTTTATTTGAAAATTGCAATTAAAAATAGCAATTACATTCTTTTTTTATTGCCTTTATTTTAATAAATTTAATTTTTCATATTCTCACATACACACACACACACATAAATTGAATACAAAGAAAAATCTCTCTCCTTTATTCTCAACGTTGCAAGTGATTGTGTAAAACTGTCAAAAAACAAGTCACCTTCAATTGTATTTGAAATAAGAAGCATTCCACCAAAAAAACAAGAAACGATGCAAAATAACCCAAGAATGCAATGAAGAGAAGAATTAATTGTATTTTAACAGGATCCTCATACATTTGAAAATCCCTAATTCCAATCTTTTCATCAGTGCCATTCTTCAACGTGTCCATTCGCCACTTGTCATAAATTCCCGATTGTTTCATTCTCGATATCAAATTACTGAAACGTTCCACATAAGGTGAACCTGGTTCCAATTGCATACCCTCGACATACAAAATTAACGGCTCTTTGATTATCTTCAATGACATATCGCCATTCTCATCGCGAAACAAATGAAACAAACGTTCAGCTTGAATTTCAATAAGCAAACAAGAAACAATTTCACGATTTGTTAGCCGTTTTAGACAAACTGTCGTCGCATCAATCCAAGGTTCACTTCTGTTTATTAATTTCCACGTTGTCTCATCATAATCCTTTGTCACTCCCAATCTCATGTGTCGAATTAATTTTATATTCGTTTTGTACAAATCATTGAGACTATTCATTGGCACTTCGTTCTCAGTTTCTAAACTGAAATCAGTGAATATTGCCGTGATGTTCGACGAGTAGAAGGCGCACGTGAGCAGAAGCCAACCGAATATTATTCTCTCCGACATAATTGACAGATCCTCGGGTATTGACATGCCGAGCATTATTTGAATGACGTTGAATAATTGCCAGGAGGGCATTTGTAAATTTAAAATATGCAGGAGAACAACGACGAAGAAGAAGAATAGCAAAATTGTCAATATCATGTAGAGGAGATCCCAACTTCCGGTTAATTTAAATTCCGTTTCACGTAAAATTGGCGCTAGGGATTTAACACTTGTTACTTGATACAAAATATCGGCTGTTGGACTCACATTGCAATAGTTTATACTCAAAAATCCCCTCGAGACGACAAATTGAATTTCATTGTGCATTAGTTTGTAATTAATGCCGTTTGTTTTATTTTTATCGCAATTAAATGTGCCCCAACTCTCGACATTTGTTCGCGTTGGTACAAT
Source organism: Leptopilina heterotoma (assembly GCF_015476425.1). Classification (NCBI taxonomy): domain Eukaryota; kingdom Metazoa; phylum Arthropoda; class Insecta; order Hymenoptera; family Figitidae; genus Leptopilina; species Leptopilina heterotoma. Next base: position 2,201,677 of record NW_025110813.1, read on the forward strand.
GGTGAAATTCATCATTTCCGCCAGTGACATAACAATTGGTACATCAATGCCAAATGCACTGACAACATCACCACTTGAATTACGTCTAACGTAGACAAATGGCGGGGTATTAAATAATCCCACCTTCATTCGATGACCATCCAAATTTTTCAGTTTATCAACAAAAAATTTCTCATCCATTCCTATTCTTCTCTTGGGAAATTCATTTCTAAACGGATTGAAGGAATACAAAAAGGCGTTTTCCATCGAGTCCCATGCTTTTGACAACATTTCTCTTTCACTTTCATTCTCCATTTGAATTTCAATAATGATTACGTTGAGAAATAAATGACTCCACATTTGATGTAGAAGTTTTTGATAATTTTCATCGCGGGTGTTTGAGAGAAAGATGAAGATGCACTTTGATCGGGGAGCTGTGGACATTGCTCTTGTTAAAAAATCAATTGGATGGAGTAATCGAGAAAAATTTTGGTCCGATTGTGAATAGTGAGTCATTATTATAATGATGTTTGTCTTTGGATTTTGGAGAGAATTCAATAATTTGAATTTGAGAAAATTTTTGTTTTGTGTTTGATTGAAATTTATGAGAATTAAGGGAATTTTTTGCTTGAATTTGTTAATTATTTGCTCGGCAGTTTCTTTTGATGAATTTGGCAATTTTTCATCGGCGATAAATAGCACTTGATGGGAATTTCTTGTTGTGTAATTTACTAAATCTTGAAGCCAATTTGCTTTCGTTTGAGATGAACTGAGAAAAAGTAGAAGAAAACTCACAAGATGCACTGTACTTTTGAATAACATTTTCCTAATCCCCGAATCACTTAATCACTTTTTAGAATTAAAAAAATGAGTTTTTGTTTAAATATTCTCAGAAACTTGTTAATTGAATTTGCATTAATTCATCAGTTGATTTAATTTTCTTAATTAATTAGTTGGCATAATTTTATTAATTATAATTTTCTTAATCAATTAGTTGATTTGATGTTATTAATTAGTTAATAAATTTTGTCAATTAGTTGTTTTTTTATCAATTAATTACATTTCATCAATTAATTAAATATTGTCAACTTGTTCAATTTTATCAATTAGTTAAATTTTATCAATTAATCCAATTTCATTAATTAGTTAGATTTTATCATTTATTTAAATACAACCAACTTAGTTTATTTTTATTTAGTTTGTTTATTTAGTTTATTTCAAATTTATTTATTTATTTAATTTATTTAGTTAATTTATTTATTTAATTTTTATCAATTAATTAGGTACATTTGTTAATTAATTATTACATTAAATTTCAATTAATATTAATGTAGTAATTAATCATTTATGATTAATAATAACATTTATTATTAATATAATCTGTAATAATTTCTTATTGATAATATTTATTATTAATGTCACAAATAATAATAATACCTAATTAACAAGAATAACTAATTTATTATCATTTTAAAAGAGAAAAATTGACATTTTACAAAATTTTTTCGTCTCAAAAATAATTCTTTACTTAATCAAAATTATTGTTTAATAATAATCTCCAAATAATTGATACAAATTTGGAAAGGAAAAATATTTTGAAAAAACTGTTTTTAGAAAGAAGTTTGTCGAATTAAAATGAAAAACTGACTGTGGAGAATTTTCTCGTGTGCCAGATATTTTTCCACTTCTCTTTTTTTTTCATTCTGCGCAAATTATAGGAGAGAAGAATTAGGTTACACAAAGCCCGGGTAAATTGATGTTTCTTTAGCATTTTCTAGGAAATATCGCATGACATATATTCAGTGCGACCAGATTGATGAATAAATTCACTTACGTTTAAATTGATTTTTTTGTTTTCAATTTCGACATTTAAAAATTTTTAATTTTTTTTTTTTTATTTTTCAATTATTTCTCGTTTTTTATTGATTTTGGTCTTAAAATTTTTAATTATTTTTTATTTTTTGTTGATGATTTCTTTAAATTTTAATTAATTTTTATTTCTGACAGAAAAGTTTTTTGAGTTTCAATTATTTTTTATGACTGGCAATTTTTTTTTGCTTTTTAATTATTCTTTGCTGTTGTCAGTTAATTTTTTTAACACTTCCATTATTTTCTATTTTCGATGATCTATTTTTAAAACTTTTACCATTTTTTATTAATTGTCAATTTTTTCACATATTTCCATTATATATTTATAAATCTTGGCGGTTAATTTTTTTTAAATGTAAATTTTTATTCTTAATTGACAATTGTTTCAAATTTTTATTATTCTTTGTTGCTGATTGTAAAATTTTTTAAATTTCAATTATTTTCTATTTTTAATTAACAATTTAAAAAAAATATTCAATTATCTTTTTTTATAATTGAAATTTTTTTCACATATTCAAATTATTTGCATTTGTAATGAATTCTATATTTTGTTGTACATTCTGTTGTACATTAAATTCTTTTTCTATTTATTTTTTAAATATTTCTTATTTTAATTATCGAATTTTTTTTCTAATTTTCAATTTTTTTAATTGATTCAAAACTGTGAAATAAACAAAAAATGTATTTAATATTCAAAACTCTCCAAAAAAAATTGTATATATAAAAAAAACAAGACTTTCAGAACAAAACAAAACTTTATAAATAGAAAGTTTTTTTCAATGACACGTTTTTTTTGTTATGGCGAATCAATATTGACCTAACAATTTTACTTGGAAGAATATTTTTCTTAAAATGGCATAACCCCAATAGTTGGAAAAATCAATTTTTAAATTGTCAAGGTTGTAATGTCAACATTTTCCATTTCTAGGGCAGATTTTTTTCAAGTTACGGAAAACAAGTTGTATCCACAAAAAATGTTTTCTTTTTTTGTCAAATAAGAAGAAAAATCACATTTTTTCCTAAATTAAAATGGAATTTTTTTCTAGAATTAAAATATTTTCCGAAGAAAGATTTTTTTACTTTTGTAAAATTAATTATTAATTAATTATAATTAGTTCTAAATTATCAAAATAATTATTTTTACTGTTCCGTTTATTATAGAAAAACCCACGTTGAAAAATTTCACGGAAGTACTCCATGGAAATTCCGTGGAAATTCTGCAAGTTTATTATATTTCAATATTATTTTTATTATTTATTTTATTATTATTATTATTATTTATTAGTATAGTATAATAATTATTTCTCCACTTTATCCTCTTTTTATTGTTTTATGATTTTATTGTAAAAAAAAATTTTATTACCAAAAAACAAAGAAGACTATAGTGCAAAGAAACATTTATTATAAATTATAATCACTATTATTATTAATTTTTTTATTATTACAGATTATTATCATTAATAATAATTGATTGTAACAGTAAATACTTCCTCTATGTGAGGAAATAAAACCAAAAACAAAACAAAAAATACTATATTTATATGAAATTCCAGTGAAATAAATATTTCCTTGATGAAAGCAATAAATATAAAAGTAAATTGGCAAATAATGTTAATATAAAATAATTAGTAAGTAAATCGCGAAAGATATAGTGATTATTATGAACTTGGAAACTCATATATTCTCATAAGGTGTGAAACAAGAAATAATGAATGAGGAGGATAATAAAAAAAAAGAAGTCCGCGTCTGAATGTATAAATTAAAATAATATATGTATGAAAAAAATGTTGCAGTGTCATAATTATAATAAACATTATCAACCTAATTTCGTAGAATCAAGAGATCTTTATATACCTACTATATATAAACTGTATGGGGGAGAACTCGTTTCAAGAGTCAACAACTCGAATCGATCTACTTACAAACTAGAAGTAGGTACTACTTGCAAGTGCCCTCGAATCACATACATACATATAAATATATATATATATAAATTCGAGAGGCTTTCAATTCAGTTTCGTATATTTCAGAAACATGTACGCCTCACTTTGCGCCAGTGTCTCCCTTATTATCATCACACTTCACATTATATATTGCACATAATATATATATATATGTAAAACACATCATTCTGACAACTTTGCATTGTTGGGTATTCAACATCACTTGCATATTGTTAATTAAACATACGTTTCGAAAGTATATACGCATATTCGAAGAATACAATTATACACTGTCGTGTATGTGTTTAAATTCACATATATATATATACGTTATAATAACGATTTTGAAATCCATGCGTAATTTTGGAAAAAATATGTTTTTGAATCCACAAAAAAAATTGACAAATGAATAAATTGTTTTTCATAAATATAGATGAACTTCAAAAGGTTTCAATTTGAAATTTTATAAAATTTCCATTTTGAATGCATTTTATTAGAAATTTTAAAGATCTTAGATTTTTGAAAAATTTTAATAATTTAAATTCTTATTTAATTAATTATATATGAAGTAAAATTTATCACTCGGTCGAAAATTATACCTATATATTTAATTAATTATTAAAAATAATGTATTTATAGAAGAATTTTAGTTAAAATCACTAAAAAAATTGAATTTTGGAGAAGTTACAAATAATTGCATAAATTCAATTATTACCAAAAGTAATGAAATTCTTTACAAAAATTCAATTACGTTCAAAAATTAAAAAAAATTCTGGTCAAAATTTCAATTAAAAATAATAACATTCTTCTCCGAAATTCAATTACTTTTAAAAATTTTTAATTAAATTATTGCCAAATTTCAATTTAAAAAAAAAATTTTCCTCAATTCAATTATTTTCAATATCTATTATTTTAATAAAATTTTCCAAAATAATTAAATTATTTAATAAAAATTTTAAAAAAATTGTACGCAAACATTTAATTATTTTCATAGATAATAAAAATTTCATAGGAATTCTATTATTTACAAATTTTTTTTATAAATTTCTTCACAATAATTCAATTATTTTCATAAATAATAAATATCATTATATTTAAACATTTTGGATAAAATTCTTTATGATAATTCAATTTTAAGAAACATTCAATTATTCAACAAATTATTTATTTTTGTATTTAAATAATTAAATTTTCGTAGAATTTTCAAATAAGAATTGATTTAAAAATTAATTTTAGTAAAAATAAAAAAAAAATTGAATTTTTGAGAAAAGTTAGAAATGATTGCATAAATTCAATTATTTACAAAAATTTTAATAAAGTTCTTCGTAAAATTGTAATTCTTTTCAAAAACTTTTCTCAATTCAATGATTTTAATTATCTACTATTTTAATAAAGTTTTCCCAAAGAATTCAATTATTTAAAAAAATTTTAATATAATCCTACGCACATAATTAATTATTTTCCTATATAATAAAAATTTTACACTGATTCAATTATTTACAAATTGTTTATAAATTTTTTCGCAATCATTCAATTATTTTCACAAATAATAAAATTTTTACGGGGGTTCAATTATTTTCGTAAATAATAAAATTCTTTTTAGGAATTCAATTATTTTCATAAATAATAAAAGTCATCTCATAATTTCAATTATTTTTTAATATAGGTATATACATATATTTAAGTGAATAATTTCCGAATAATTGAAATTTTGTAAAATTGAATTGTAAAGAAATGAATTTGAAAATTGTGAAAGAACTATTTTCAAAAATGATATTAAAAGTAATTGATTTAAAGAAGAATCTTAGTTAATAATTCTAGAAAATAATAATTGAATTGAAATAATGAAAATAATTTTGAAGAAGTTATAGTCACAATAATTCTTATAATATAAAATAATGATTTTATCACTCGGTCATCTTTAATTTAAACAAAAAAAAAGTATCCAACACTCTGAGTTTTCTTTTGAATTCTTGTGAAGAATTTTTTTTTAATTTTTGTAAATGATTTAATCTTTTCTAAAATGTTTTATATTAATATTCCTATAATTATAAGTTATTGAATTTCAAAAGGTTTAAATTATAAATTTTTGAAAATCTTAATTCCTGTGACAAAATAGTTTTTCCAAAATGTTAAAAATAATTCTAAAATGTTATTAGTTTTGGAAATATGTAGGGTAAGTGCGGGTATAGTCGGACAGTACTAGTAGTCGGACACTTTCGTGTTTTTTGGCAAATAAATAATAATGCATTGTGATAATTACTTTAAAAAGTATACTAGACGAATGTGTGAAGTTTATATTTTATTAAAATAGTGTTATTTTCGAAAATAATTAAACAAGAAATATTTTATTTAATGTTTTAAAAATCATGGTGTCCGACTATAGATACAACCATTTTCGAGTAGCGCGATGAGTGGCACAAAGTTTTGTTGATAATTAATCATAAATATTAAAACGTATAGGATCTAAATATTATATTAATAACTTCTAATATTCTTTAATTCCATTTTCCAGCAGATAGCAATTAAAAAATTATCTTTTTCACTTTATAAATTCAAAATATCTGACAGATGTCCGACTATAGAAACAAGGGGAAAAAGTGTCCGACTACTCAAGCATTCGTAATTTTTTATTAAAATGTTTATATTTTATTAAATACTCAACTATTTGTAACAAATTTATATGATTTTTAATCCTGAAGAACTCCTTTAATTAATAATGTGCTTATAAACACAGTAGATATTTTCTATTTCAAGAAAAAAAGCATAATTTAAGATTGTATCCTTAAGTGTCCGACTACTAGTGCATTTACCCTAATTGAAAATATTAAAAATATATAATTTTAAAAAATTAGAAGCATATTTTTATTTTTAAATTTACCTTTAAAGATTTTTCATTGAAAATTTTGATAATTCAATTATTTTCAAAATTTGCAATTAAAATTCTTTAAAAGTTGATTTTCAAAAAAAGGAACAAAATACTTGAAATAAATGAATTATTTTCAATTAAATTTTACAAAATTTTAATTATATTCAAAAACAATTTTTGAAAGATTTGTTTATAGTTATTTTTTTCATTATTAAAATCAAAATAAGTTGCACTTTTTTACTAAAAATGGTGGTATTTTGTTGCAATGTGTTGAGAAGAAAAGTGGAAAAAGTCGCAATTTTTAAAAATATTTCGAAAAAGTCTCAATTTTCCTAATTTGACTGAGAAAAAATTTTTTTCATGACATAAACCTGACTTAACTGACAAAAGTTTTGTTTTAATGTGTCATGGAAATTTTATCATTTATCACCTGGAAATCATGGAGAATCATGGAATTTTATAAGGAGAAATTTGTAGAAACCCTGGAAATTGACCAAAAAAGGTAAAAAAAAATATGTCAAATTTTACTTAAATTTTGATCTAAAGTAACGATTCTTATGGAGCAATGGGGGATTATGTTGGATTATGTATCCCCCCCTAATAGGGGGACTCCTTTTTGACCTAAAGATAAAATAATAGAAAAATTAAATTTTTGTCCATATGGAGAACGTAAAGTGACAAAAATAGAAAAGCTATTATATTATTATTAGCATTATTATTAATTTACTTTGCATTTTATGAGTCTGGATTTTAGCTTCTGGTATTTATTCTTCATCTTCGTCTCCCTATTCTTCTGTTTCTTTTTTATTTTCTTTTTTGCTTTGGGTATTTTTTCTTCTTCTTTTTTAGTCTTCTTCTTCTTCTTCTCGGACTTCTGTTCTTCTTTTGCTTTCCTTTTCTTTTTCTCCTTCTTTCTTTTCTATTTCGTTATCTTTAGTCTCCGACCCTTTTTTTCGTTTTTCTTTTTCCCTCCTTCCTTTTTTTCTCCATCTCCTGTATTTTCTTCTTATTCAAGAAGCTGCGAATTGAAATTAATTGAAGGAGCACGGTCAGGATATCTTCCTACGCTGCGGATGCGCCATTCATGTGATTTCATTGCCTGCATCTCTTGTGGGCCCCATTTGAGCCAAGCGCGTTAATTGGCTGGACCAATTAATTCCAACAAGTTCGCTCGATGCGATTAGCTTCAGGTCGTATATATATATAAACACATTAGTGTATCAGTGTTTGTAGTAAAAGAGAGGAGTGTCATCGATGGCCCCGGAAAAAGCAAAGAAACCTGTTTCCGTTGATGTAGTTACATATTCATTATTATTATTTTTTCTCTCCCTCTCATTTTGCTTGATTTTTCATTTTTTTTTTTTTTTTTTTTTTTTTTGCTTTCCTGTCCACCAGAAAAGGTTTCACTAAATCCGTTAGTTAATTGAATTAAAAGGGGCAGGAGCTGCGCGCGTTTGAGAAGAATCGAAATTACCTCTCATCGAAACAGGAAATTAGCTTCAGTTTTATATATATATATACATATACACTTTTACGTGTATGTGAAAGGAGAGACGTATGCTTGTTAATGAGACTGTTCCACCGAGTTTTTGTGTTCACTTTTGCTGATGTGTTTTCAATCTCTGAAAAACATGTAAAATTCTGTCCTGCGCTAATTAAATTTGTATAGTTGTGACCTTCTTTATATTACATGTGTTATTCCCGTTTCAGTCAAATTCGAATTGAGAATTTTCTACTTTATTCAAATCCTCTTTCGATTAATTTCTTCTTTTATTTTATTTTCTCCTAATAAAGAAATGATCATTTTTGTAATTAATTTATTTATTTATTTATTTTTATTATTATTATTATTTTTATTATTATTATTATTATTATTATTATTATTATTATTTTATTACTATTTTAAAAAAAATAAAATTTGTTTAATTGTAAAATTATTTTAAATCAATATATTAAAATTTATAAATGTTACTCACTTTCCGTAAACATTAATATTTTCCTCCTGAAAAAGAATTTTGTTAGGGAAAGTAATATTAATGTCAGTAAATTATCAGGGAAATTGATAAATTCGAATCATTTTGAAATTCAACAATTTATGAGAATATTATTATAAAACATGACCGAGTTCTAAAATAATTAGTTTGTACTATAAGAAATTTTTTTTACTGTAACTTCTTCAAAATTATTTTCATCATTTCAATTCAATTTTATTATTTTCTAGAATTTTTAACTGAAATTCTTATTTAAATCAATGATTTACAATAATTTAAAAAATGAATTTATTAACAATTCAATTTTACGAAATTTCATCGATTATTCAGAAATTCTTCAATTAAATATATATATAAAATAAAAACTTCGAATAATTTCAATTAATCTTTTTGAAAAAAATTATTGAAAAATTATTGAAAATCATTGACTTTAGAAAAATTTTTGCAAATAATTGAAATTTTGCCAAGAATTTTATAAAAATTTTTGAAAATAATTGAATTTTTGCAATCATTTGAAACTTCTCCAAAATTCAATTTTTTTAGTGTATTTAACTAAAGTTCCTCGATAAATTCATTATTGTTAATAATTAATTAAATATTGAAAAATTTAATTAAATTCAGAATAATTTTGAAAATTTTTGAAAAAATTTAAGTTCTTTAGAATTTCTAATGAAATTCATTCAAAATTGAAATTTTATAAAATTTGAAATCAAAATCTTCTGAAGTTCATCTATACTTATGAAAATTGTAAACGCAACTCTTTTAAAATTCAATTAATTTTGAAATGGATCAATCAAATTATTCATTAAATAATTTTTAAGTAATAATTTTATGATAGTTCTTTAAGAATTAAGTTATTAAAAAGAAATTATTGTCAGAACTGGAAAAAATTGAAGGTTTTATTTTAGAAATTTTGTTTTTCTAGAAAAAATTATTAATAATAATATTTTAATTATTTGAATGTTAATTAATTATTGTTCTATAGGTCTGCATTCTGTTGAATGAACCACGTTAAAATTATTAAAATTCTTTACGTTATCTATATTACTTAAATCATTAAAATAAAAAACCATATTTATATTATGTTGTGGTGTTAATAATCTAAATCAAAAATAAATCGCACTGAATTTTATAACGTTTAGTCTAAATTTATAATTACACTTTAAAAAAAATTTCAAAAAATTAAAATTTGTTGATTTTTTATTACAAAAAGGTGAGGGGATAAAATTGAAATAAGGGGACAAAAGGAGAAAAGGGGATCAACTGTGATGCCTGAATAATTAATCGAATCAATAATAACAACAATAATAATAAAAAAACTAATAATTTAATTATAATAATATTAATAACAATAATAATCCATATCAACTAGACCAGAACAATTCGAGTTTATACTTGTATAGAGTTGGTGAATATATAGAAATATAATTTATTTAATTCACAAGTAGAATGCATTCTGGAATTGTATATATAAAGTCAGGGGGGGGAGCGCTTATATCGGTGTTATTATGATAAAAGAATTAATTACTATAGACTTTCAAAGTTGGTAAACAATTTGCATTCAAAGTGAATATAATTTCTTATGCACGTCATTTACACACTTTCTTTGAATTCTATTTCGAGAAATTTAATAGGCTAATAATAATTAATGCACTTTAAGAATGAGCAGAAGCCACTTGTTTTATGCGCATTAACCGCAAACATATTTCTCACGTGTGCATATATAAATGTTAGGTGGAATAAATATATAATTAAATGGCTATAATTAATTATTAACTGATGAAATCTCACTGCGGTAATATCATTGCGCTTAAATCTTTTTTCTTACTTTATTTTTTTACAATTAATTATTATTATTATTTTATTTACTTGAAATTTTTTTTTATTTTATTCTTTTGCATTCTTTATTCTTTCTCTGATTTTATTTCCTTTTATTTTATTCCATTCTCGATTTCATTATATTCATTTATTTCATTTTCATGTAGCGACAAAAATAATAAACCGTTTTATTCTTCTTTTTTTTCACTTGTTGGTGGGAATTTTAAACTAATTTCTGTGTTAGTAGCAATGACCACTCTCAGTCAGACATAACTTCTGTACAATGTGTTAATTTTTTCTAAGTAGTAAATGCAAGTTATAGCCGGACAATTTTATTGGTGTGTAAAATCTATTTTGTTACTCACTACAAGTAGTATAAACCACGTTTGGTCAGACAATTTTTGGTTCTTTTACTAACTCTAATGATAGATCGTCCAACGTCCTTCCGGCAGGACGAAAAAGACTCAGGTGAGTCCCTCCGAAATCACTAAAGAAAACTATCATGGATTCAGATAAATAAAAAATGAAATATATCATTGGAAAGGTAACGAATCAAGCTTTCAGCGCATATAAATATCGAGCTTGTAAGTTCAAAACTAAGGGCTGGGTAGTTTGAAGAAGTTACATGTTCCAAAAATTCACATAATTTTTAGTCACAGAATGACGAAGCCCGGTCCTGCCGGCAGGACGCTTTTCGCTTTATTTAAGAGATTGCCTAGCCCAGGTTTATAAATTTAAAGACTCGATATTTACATCATTTGAAAGCTTGTTTCATTACCTTTCCAACGATATATTTAGTTTTATATTTATCTGCTTCCATATTAATTTTATAGAGCAATTTCTAAGGGACTCGCGCCTGAGTCTATACTCAAATATACTGAACAATATTAAAAATGAATTTTTTTTAATTGAACAATTAGGTTTCATTCTTTGAACGTTTCTGAAGAGAAAGAGACTTGTCCGGTCAAAAAATATTGATTTTTGGGGATTTTACATTAAATTTACGAAAAAATGTTTTTTTCACTGTTTAAAAACATAGCATGTTTGAAGGCTTTGAAAAATGGTTTAATATTATTATTTTAAAAAGTCAAAAATATGTATTTTTCCGTCTTATCGTCTACATTAACCCCAAAGAGTGCCAGAAAAGAAAAGTTGAATTCCCTTTTTTTAAACGCCTTTTTTTCGGAACGTCCTTCCGGCAGGATGGGCGCTTGGACGATTTATCACTAAAGCCAGTGGTAAATTTCAGATTTATAGTAAGAAAAATGATTTCAATACTGTTTTACCAGAATATTATAGTAGTGATCCCCAATGGGAAATGCCAGTGTAGTGCCGATGTTCACCACTGGCTTAGTACTCAGACGATTGTTCGGCGTAGTCTAGCCGAGCCTCGACAATTACTGCTGGCGCAGTACAGAATTTTTGTTTCGCCAAAGCTTGGACAAGCCACGGCGGCAAGTGCTGGCTGAGTATAGAAAAATTGTTCACAACGCTCTTTGCCAACATTGCTTTTTTGACATAAACTTGAAAAAAATTATAAAAAAAGTTTATAAATGTTTATAAATATAAATTTATTGAAAAAAATTAATATTTTACTTTTCAGTTGTTCATTTTTTATTCTTATTAAATTTAATAATAACAATTTAACACAATTGTCTAACTTTGTAAATAATACATTATTTAAACAAATTAAAATTATAAACAAAATTTAAACTTTAATCTCAATAATAATTTGGTTCCTATTAAAATACTATTATACTTCTTACTATGAATAAAGTAATTTAATTTAATTATTAAAAATTTAGTTTAATTTATTATTTCTAACGTATCCCTATTTTTTTCTCATCTTTGACTCAATAATTGTATGTCTGAATGATACTGAGATATTAATACTTTACTGTACACATGTGTCGTTAGCATAGTGGTTAGAGCGTTAGTCTGTTAGTCCGTAGGTCGTAGGTTCGATTCCCCTCGTCAGCAATTTTGTTTATTTTCATAGGTTTGCGATATTTCTAGATTCCAATCGTTAGGTACTAAAATATGAAAATCTAATGCACACTTACTGTAATTGTTTATTATTTAATTTTTAAATGTTATAAACAATTTTTTTCTACTTCATTTACTATATCCATTGTTAGTCTCCATCTTTAATACAATTTCTTTAAGAAGAGAAATATTTTATGAATAATAACTATTTATTAATATTATTTACCATTTTGTTGTTAAATTATTTATAATTATGAATTTACGACTAATTAATAACAATACGGCATTTATTGCGGCAATATTCTCAGCCAGCACTGACAGACAGTACTTCGGCAGCGCCAGACGGCGTTATCATCCCAGTGCCATGCCAGTGCTGGCTCTCAGCCTTGCCGCCAGTGCTGCCAGTGCTGGCGCAGTACTACGCCAGTTGTTAATTTCCCATTGGGCGAATGTCAATCAGGGTCAGACAGAATTTCTGTATTTATTTTGTTTGATAATGCTTTGAACTCACCGATATACTTTTTATTCATTCTTATTTTTTTAAGTAGTAAAAACTGAATATAGTCTGTCTACATATATTTAGTTTTTACTACTTACACAAGACAATAAGAAGTTTTTTGTATTTTAATACTAGTACAAGTAATAAACGAAAAAATATTAATTAAAAATATTTTTAATACATTCTTGTATTTTTAAGTAGTAAAACCCGAATATAGTCAGACAATATAAATGTTTTTGTAATTTCAGTACTAGTACTATAAGCAAAAAGCGGAGATATTATTTACAATTGTTTTTAATACATTTTAATTTTAATTCTTAATTAAGTAGTAAAAATCGAATTTAGTCAGACAAAAAAAACCTTTTTGAAATTTTGGTGCCAGTACTATTAATAATAAACGAAATTATTGATTACAGTTACTTTTAATACATTTAATATTTTATTAAGGTAGTAAAAACCATCAGACAGGAATTTTTTACGTTTCTAACTTTCTTTAAAGAGTAAAAATCTCAACTTTTTGCAATTTTTGGGCTAAGTAGTACTAACTGAGAGTAGTCAGGCAAAGATTTACTTTAAATGCCGCTATTGCTCGGAATCGATCTTTCTGAATTTGAATTAGTAAAAATATTTGCTAACTTGAATTAATGACTGACTTTTTCCTACTGAATTAGTAAATTTTACTAAGAAATAGTAATTTCTACTAATTTGTTAGTAAATTCTACTAATAATTCACTAGTAGTAATTTCTACAAATTTATTATTGATATACTACTATTACTAAAATCTCTATAAAAAAACTTCACCTTGTCTGACTATATCCGGATTTTACTACTTTAGTAAAACACTGAATGTATTAAAAGTAATCTTTAATTAATGATCGCTTTTATTATTTATAGTACTATCACAAAAATTTCAAAAACCTTTTTATTGTCTGACTATATGCCATTTTTACTACTTAATTAAAAATTAAAATATATTAAAAATAGTTGTTATTAATATCTTCGTTTATTGCTTATAACACTAGAACTGCAATTCGAAAAACGTTTCTATTGTCTGACTATACTCGATTTTTACTACTTAAAAAAACAAGAATGTATTAAAAGTATTTCTAATTTATATTTTCGTTTATTACTTGTATTACTAGTATTGAAATATTTTTTTCCTGCAGTATTGAAATATTTTGTCTTACTAAAACTGACATTTACTACTAGCACTAGAGTTAGAAAAAAAATTAAAATCGTCTGACTAAACGTGGTTTATACTACTTGTATAATCAATTGATTAAAATTCAAGGACCTCTGATGTTACCACTTAACAAAATAGTTCACAGAAAAAGACATTTGTCTGACCATGCCATGTATTTACTACTTGACAAAAATTCATACAGTACACAAAAGTTACGTCTGACTGTGACTGTCCTTTACTACTAACACATAAATAAGTAGAAATTTCTGTCTCAATAGAATACTGATTTAAAAGTAATAAAAAAAAGAATCACAGGGAAGTCTGACTAAATCCGTTTTTTACTACTTGCCAAAATGAAAAATATAAAACTTGCCAAAAAGATTTTTAAATTGCCTTAAATAGAAATTTTTTATAAAGACGAATAATAAGATTTCATTTTTTGCTTATGTTAAGCATGAAATTAAATTTCATATCATTTGTTACAATTCAAAAAATAACGTGAAACATTGACTTAATTCATAAATATAATTAGCAGGCTTCAACAGTCTGTCCCCTATTTCCCTAAAAGTCCCCTTTTTTTAATTTTGGTCCCTAAACGTACCCTATTTTGAAAATTTGCCCTAAATTTCCCCTATTTTTCTCGTCGCAGGAAATCAATTATTTTCAATAATTTTTAAGTAATTCTGCAAAAGAATTCAATTATCTTGATAACCAACAAAATTCTCCCAATAAAATCAATCATTTTAAGGATTTTTAATTAAATTCTTTTCCAAAATTTAATTATTTTGATAAATATCAAAATTCTTCTCAAGAATTCAATTATTGTAAAAAATTTTAATTAAATTCTTGGCAAAATTTCAATTATTTAAACAACATTTAATAAACTACTTTGCACTAATTCAATTATTTTTATCAATTTTAATGAACATCTCGTCAAGAATTCAATTATTTTTATAAAAAGCAAAATTTTTCGCCAAAAATTCAATTATTTTAAAAAGTTTTTCGCAATTCAATGTTTTTAAATATTTACTATTTTCAAAAAAATTTATCAACAAAATTTAATTATAGAAAAAACTTGTTGATACAACTCTATGAAAAGATTTAGTTATTTTTATAAATAATAAAATTTCATTTATTTTCATCGCAGAATTTCATATATTTTTAATACAATTTTAAATAAATTCCTAAAAAATGCAATTATTATTAAAAATTTTATTAAAACTTGTGGAAACAATTCAATTTTAAGAAATATTTAATTATTCAATAAAACAATAAAATCCGTTGCAATAATTCAAATATTTTCATAAATAACATTTAATTCGTCGCTGCAAATCAATTATTTTCAAAAATTTTTAAGTAATTTTGCAAAAGAATTTAATTATCTTGATAAACAATAAAATCGCATAAATTCTTCCCATAAAAACAATTATTTTAAGGAATTTTAATAAAATTCTTTTCCAAAATTCAATTATTTTGATAAATATCAATATTCATCACAAGAATTTAATTCTTTTAAAAAGTAATAAAATACTTTGCAGAAATTAAATTATTTTCAAAAGTTGTTTAATGCAATTCTAAGTAAAAATTAAATTTTAAGAAACATTCAATATTATTTATTTTTGTATTTAAATAATTGATTTCTCGTAGAATTAAATTATTGTTTTTTGTACTTTTAACTAACAATTCTGTAGAATTAATTTTTTTTTTGAAAAAGTTTAATTGAATAATAATTGATGTTATTGATTTAAAGTAGAATTTTAGTTAAAAATTCTAGAAAATTTTAATTTAATTGAAATGATACAAATAATTTTGAAGAAATTACAGTAACAATATTTTTATAATAATAAACTAATGGTTTTGTCAGTCGGTCATCTTTATGTTTTATAAAGTTGTACAATTTGAAAAGGTTTGAATTTGAAATTTTTGAACATCTTAATTCCAATGGAAAAAAATGATTAAATATTTATTTTAAATAAAACTATTGATGTTTTCGAATAACTTTACTTTTGAAGAAATTTGTAAATAAATTTAATAAAACCTTTTTTTGTGTATCTAATAATTTTTAGAGTGAATCAGAATATTCTTTAGGATCAGGGAAAAAATCAAAGTTGTATTTGGAATTCAGGGAAAAGTTAGGGAAAAATAAAGTTAAATTTTTGTGGCAACCCTGTATAAATAAATTATATTTTTATCTTTATCTAACCAATTTTTATGGTCCCCTAAAAGTCCCCTATTTTTTAATTTTTAGTCCCTTATTTCCCCTAAAATACTTTTTAGGGGCACTGCGAAGCCTGAATTAGTAAAATTAATAAAAATAAATCAATATAAAAACTTTAGTTATAAATTTTACTTGGTAAACTTTATTTTCAGTACCTAATTATTTGGACAATTACAAAAATTTTTTGCATCAAAGATGTTTTTGTTGGGATTTTAAAACTTTTTGCGACATTTCAAATTTTTAATAACTATGCATGAAATAATATTATATAAAAGGAAACGTGTTTAGAAATTTTATTTCTTTTCTTTGAGAAACTTTAAAATATTTTTAAAAAATACGGAAATGTATTAAAATTTCCTAAAATATATATCGAGATATTTTAACAATATTGTCTGGACATTGCAGAGCAACATTTAAAATTTTGCAAAGAAATAATAAAACAATAATATTCCCCTATATAGAAGATAACATAAAAACGCAACTTCTTTTTCCTGCAACTACTGCGCGGATCACTCTTAAGACAAGGTATATATGCTTAACCCTAATTATGATAATGAGGAAAAAAATGACAACTACAAGCACATTGAAATATACAAGATAATTGAAGAATGTGTATAGTAATTAAGACATTAGACACACAAGTATTTTGAGTGGTGTCTTGATATGCCCATTGGTGAATGGCTATATAGCGACGAAGCTCGACCAAAGGTTTATAAACGTCATTACGAGGAACAGCAGTGATTACGTTAGTAGGATGTTGCTTCGCTAAAGGATGTGCAGGTGTGGGTTTCAATATATACGCAGGACGAGCTCTCTTGAAATGCTCAAAGCCGGTTCAAGAACTGAAGTCGGGGTTTTAACGATCGGTCATTAAGCCGAGTAGAAAATTGAGACGTCCACCACCCCTCCTCCCTCTCTCTCGCTCGCTCTCTCTCTCTCTCTCTCTTTTCTCTCTTCGTTAGCTCATAACCAATTGAGCACGGGAAGCCTTAACGTGTCTTATGCATTATCTCCCGGGCGCGGCAACGGTTGTTATTATAAATGGACATGCCACCTTTTCCATAAACCCTTATCTACTAACCATTCTCCAATTAATACTTAATGAATTATAATTTATTCCAATTACAATCACAGTTATTGAGAGAAAAGAATTTCTTATATATACAACTCAGTCGAGAGACGCAAATTGAATATTCACTTATAGAGAAGTCGTTTTAATATAAATTTTCAGTTTATTATGGTATATACATATAATTAGTCGTACAAAAGAGATATATTTTTCTTTAGTTTATTTTCGTAATTTCAATTTTCGCGCCATTATATTTTCTGTCGGACAGTTCGACTCTATAATTATATCGATAGATGGCTGCAAGACTCTTTACTCACAAGTGAGACAGCGGAACTTAAACAGGGTTGCTACAGAAGTCTGTTTTTAAATTTCCATGACTTTTCCAGGTTTTCCAGTACCAAATCTGATAAATTTCCAGGTCACCTTTTGAACATTATATAAATTAGAATTTTTCTGTATTATAAAAATATTCACGTTAGATTATCTCTATTTGATTATTAAAGCACAGACAGGGTGTCTACTGAAAATATGACTTAAAATTCCAGGACATTCCAGGACAGATTTTTTATTTTTCCAGGACATTTACATGTGTAATATTATTTCATATTACGATTAACATAATTTAAATTAACCTACTTGAACAAAAATATTAATTTTATTATAAAAAGAGTTAAAAATCAATATTATATAATATAGATATCAGATTCTTTAATCAAACGACAAATTAAAATTATTTTTTGATGGATCAAAAAAATTATTTTTTTAAATTTGAGTAAAATTTTTAAATTATTGAATATTTAAAAGCAAAATATGGAAAATTCAAGGATATTTCAGGACATTTCCAGGAATTCCAAGACATCATTTTTTAAAAGAAAAAATGTAGTAAAAAATATTAAGTGGAATAAAATTCCAGGCATTTCAAATTTCCATGACATTTCCAGGTATTCCAGACCTTTTTTTAAAAAATCCCTGACTTTTCCAGGTATTCCAGACCTTTTTTAAAAAATCCCTGACTTTTCCAGGTTTTCCAGGTTTTCCAGGTTCTGTAGCAACCCTTTAATAAAGGGCTACCGGCTCTTTTTCACCATTTTTTACATTCTTTTCATTTTATTTACATTATATTCTAAACAGGAATAATTAATTAATTTATTAATTATTATTATTAATTAATTAATTAACTATGTAATAATCGTCTTATTCTTTCTTTCATTCCGTCCACACTTTGAAGTCAGTTTTTGTGTATGCTTTTGTTTTTTTTTTCTTTAAAAAATATTGTTTGACAAATTCGAAAATATGCAGGTATTTGTTCATAATTTATAATAAAACAATATTTGAAATTAAAAAATATAAAAAAATTATGATTAACAAATAAATTTTGTTTATTTTTCTCCTTTTTATTTATAAAAAATATGAGAAAATTGTTAATTGTTAAAAAATTATAATTAAGAAATAGGAAATATACCTACTCATTTTAAGCATAATTTATATTTCTCAATAACAAGAAACATTACATATTCTATTCTATTTGTCAATTAGGACAAATTTTAATTGAAATTGAAACTTTTTCAATTTTTAGAAAATAAAGGAAAAAATTTTACTCAAAAAAATGTTCTGTTACATTTATTTACGAATTTCTTTAATTGTAAAATTATTCGAAAACATCAATAACTTTTTTTTTAAATAAATATTTAACCAATATTATTTTTCCATAGGAATTAAGAATTTAAAAAATTTCAAATTCAAATCTTTTTAAATTCAATAACTTTTATAAGAATGTTTTATAATAATTAAAGATGACCGAGTGATAAAATCATTGTTGTATATTATAAGAATATTATTACAGTAACTTTTTCAAATTATTATTTTCTACAATTTTTAATTATTTTTTATGAAAATAATTGAATTCCTTAAAAAAATTTTATTATTTATAAAAATAATTGAATTAATGCGGAGGAATTTATAAAAAAATTAGTACCTAAATAATTGAATTCCTGAGAAATTTTTATTATTTATAAAAATAATTAAATGTTTGCGTACTGCTTTTAGGAATTTGATACTGATTTGAAAATAATTGAACTTTGGGGAAAAAACATTCTTTTAATAAAATTCAAAGTTTTTCAAAAATAAAGGAAAAAAATGTTTATAAATTCTATATTTGTCAATTACAAATTTTAATCGAGAATAAAATTGAAAATTTTTGAATTTTAAGAAAATAAATAAAACAATTTTATTTAAAAAAATGTTCTGTAACAATTATTAACGAATTTCTTTAATTGCAAAATATTATTCAAAAACATCAATAACTTCTTTTTAAAATAATTATTTAATTATTTTTATTTTTCCATAGGAATTGAGATTTTCAAAAATTTCAAAATCAAACCTTTTTTTAATTAAATATAAAAATAAATAATTTTTTTTAATAATTGAATGTTTCTTTAAATTGAATTCTCATAAAGAATTTTATCAATAAATTTTTAATAAATTAAATTCTTTCGACGAATTGTAATAAAATATTTTTGTCAATTTTTACATTTTTCGAGGAATTCGATTAAAATAGTATTAAAAGTAATTGAATCCCTGTAAACAATTTTATTATTTATGAAAATAATTGAATTATTGCGAAATAATTTATAAAAAATTTGTAAATAATTGAATTCCTGTGAAATTATATTAAATTTTTTTTCAAATAATAATTGAATTCTTTGGAAAAACTATATTAAAATAGTAGATAATTAAAATCATTGAATTGAGAAAAGTTTTTGAAAATAATTGAAATTTTGACAAGAATTTTATTAAAATTTTTGAAAATAATTGAATTTTGAAGAAGAATTTTATTATTTATAAAGATAATTGAAATTTTGACGAGGTTTTTTTCAATTTTGAAAATAATTGAATTTTGTGATAATAATTTTATTACTTTTGAAAATAATTGAATTTCTGCAATCATTTGTTAACTTCTTCAAGATTCAATTTTTTAAAGTGTTTTTAACTAAAATTCTTCTATAAATCCATTATTTTTAATAATTAATTAAATATATATTGACAAATTTAACTAATTTTAGAAGATTTTAAATTATTACATTTTTTCAAACATTTAAGTTCTTTAAAATTTCTAATTAAATTCATTTAAAATTGAAATTTTATAAAATTGAATTAATTTAATTTTAAAATTGAATTAATTTTGAAAATTAGTGAAAATAAAAATAAAAAATTTATTTAATTCAAATAACCGATTAGTTATCTCGTATCAAACAAATATTTACTTAAATCAAATAATTTTTATTTAAATCAAATAAATTGTATTTAAAACAATAATTTCAATATTTGAACCAAACACCTACTGTTTATCTGATTTAAATAAAAATTATTTGATTTAAGGAAATATTTATTTGATAATAGAGAAGTAATCGATTATTTGAATCAAATAATTTTTTTTAGAGTACGTTATAAGAAAAATAAAATTTCCAATATTAATTTATTTTTATATGTATTTTTTTTATTTATTTACAGGTTTAAAGTAACTTAAAAAAATAATGACAGTATTAAAATAAACTTTTATGAAAGTATTTATTTTACTTTATTAAACTTAAAATGAAAAAATATAGTAAATTATTCATTATTTTTGTATAAAAGAATGTATTGTGAAATATTTTCTTCTAAAAATATAAGAAAATAAAAAATAAATGTATAGGAAAAATAAATTATATTTTACAATTATTTATTCATTTACATAATTATACACAGGTAAAATAGCCTAAAAAATTTTTAAAAATAGTTATAAATAATTTCTGTACATAATAAAACGTACACATTACCATATATATATTTTCTTCTGAAATGTTTTCCTTACTTTAAAAAATAAATTGAAACCCAAAAAAAGAAAACAAAAAATACTTTTCTTTGTATTATTTAAATATACCCCTAAAAAAATGAAAATTCTTTTCCCTCGTTCCTTGTTCGTTGCTATACGAAGCAAACATTGGGATTTCATTCAAAAAATACTTGTACAGTACACCATTCTTCAAAATAAAATATTTTGCTGAAATATTGAAGATTGAACGATTGCCGGTGAACTTTGAGTGAATTGAATTTCTGAACCAATGAAATGCCGAGAATCATGATTAGACTTTGAAAATTCTTTTTCCATTTCCAAAAGTTGATTACAATGTTTTTCATCAAGTTTCGTTACCAAGTTAGCGTCACCCGATTGATCGACAACACGCCGGCAAGTTTCCATATTAGAATAAAGTTGAGTCTCGATTTTCTCCCTAAACGGTCTGAAACAAACGTAATCTCAGCATAAGAAATCATTGTTTCCTAGAACGAATTCCTAAATTTTCTTTATAAAATAAAAGAAGAAATAAAGAAAAAAAAAGAAAACAGAAAATTCTCTTTAATTTTCATATAATTTTGCAAATTTTCGAATGTAATAATTTTAAATTCAGAAATTTCAACTTTTTCAATTTTTAAAATTAAATCTTATAGATTTTTAAAAATGACGAGATTTGCTTTTCAGTTTAAAAATTCTATATCTAGATTTTATATTTTTTTTATAATAAAGGAAAAAAAATCGAGATTTTGAGATTACTTTGAAGTAAATTTTGACAATTTTTTTACTAACAATTGGGAAAATTTTTGAAAATATTGTGTTCCACGTGTTTTTCTCTCACGTTCTAGTAATTTATCAACTGTTTTAGGATCAATTTTTTCTGTTTTTGAATTTTCTGACTCATTCCTAAATTTATCGATTGTCTGCAAAAGATGCTGAATTTGTAACTTCAATAATGTATTCTCATGGATTAGACGACTGTTTCTTTTTACAATCTGTTCAATAAAAAATCTCTTTTATTTTATATTTATTTTTTATAATGTTTATTATAAACTTTTTATTTAAATATTAATTTATAATTTTTATTTCATATTTATACTCTTTATTTTTATTTTGTATTTCAATTTCTCATTTATTTTTTATATTTTTTATCCACTCTAAATATTTTTTTATTTATTTTCTTCTGTAAAATGATCTTATAAAAATAAAAAATTTTAATTCTTATTTATATTTATTTTCATTCTTTTTTTTCTTTTAATTTTCTGTATAAAAATTAAATTATTTCACCTGAAGATATTTTAATTTATCAATTGGCAATTTTTCAAGAAATTCATCACAAAAAATTAACTTGAGTTCCTCTTGTGCTTCATCCAATTTTTCCATCATCTCTGACATTAATTGAAAATGCTCATTAGTGAGACGATCTAATTTTTTTTCAACTTTTTCTTTAATTATTTTCATACGTAAAAATTTTACACAAAGATTATAGATTACTTGACTTTTATCGTTTAATTTATTTTTTAAATTAGAATTTTCATTTTCAAAATGAATTTTCATTTTCTCACATTCATCATAATGAAATTTTGAAATACTTCCCGAGTATTTTTTCCTGTAATTTTCCAATTCCCGTTGATAATGATCTTTTTCTTTTTGATAAAAATATCTCTCATCATCCAGTTGTTCTGGAATTAAAATCCTTTATGTAAATATATTTAAATATTTAAATTAAAATTAATTAGTTAATATATTAATAATGTTGTTAAATTATTTAATTATTCATGTTAACTATAATTAATTAATAATTAACTAAATAAGAATAGTGAAAAAATGAAGAAAAATTGTGATTTTGAATTTCCCGGTGATAAATTAGAAGGTGTCTGCCTTATCGACGTCGAATCGCCTTCTATCAGATTACCCGTCTTGCAGGGAAACATTCTGTTCAAGCAAAAGAAAGGGGATATGACGCTCTTATTTCAGAGAAAACTTTTAATTACGTTTTATACTTTTGTTCGTTCTTTGCTGCTTTTTCAATTCTTGTAATAATCTCTCATTATCTCGTCGTACTTTATCCACATGAGAATCTTTCAATTGAATCGTTGACTCTAATTCTAAAGCAGTTTTCCTAACTCCTGCTAACTTTTGGAAAAATAAAATTGCTATTAATTTATAAATTATGCCAAATTAAAAATTATTATATTTTTTGTTTATAAATATTATTCATAATAATTTATAATTATTAAATTATTAAAATTAATTAATTAATAATAATAAATAATAAAAAGTGATGGATACCAAAAGTAATTAATAATAATAAATAAAAAATACAATAATTAAAAATTATTTTTGAAAATAATTATTCTATCATTATTTTTATTTATACAAGAAATAATAATAAATAAAAAATATTGCCTCTATAAGTAAAGAGGAATTTGTTTTATTAATACCTAAAATTATTTATTTTTCATTTATAACTTAAAATTAAAATTGTGAAATATAAAAATAATGAAATTAAATTATATTGATAATTTAAATCAGCTAAGCAAAGATAAATAAAATTTACTAGAACTAAAATTTGTTTCATAAATAAGAAATTATAACTTTCTGTTTAGAAATGTTATTTGTCAATTTATTGTAACAATTAATCCTGAGAAAACAAAATAAATTTTAATATATTAGAAATTTTTACATAAATTTATTTACATGTTCCTTTAAAATTCCAATTTCTTTAGATGATTTGCATTTTAATGAGGAATTTTCACTGAAATTTGTATTATCAACAGGAATATTCTGCATATCATCAGATTTAAGTGAATTTTTTAATCTAAAATTAAAATTTAAAGAGAGGAGAATAAATTTTATAAATTAAAATTTAAAGAAAAAAAATAAATGTAATAAATTAAAATTTAAAGAGAAAAGTAAATTTTAATAAAATAAAATTTAAACAGAAAAAAATAAATTTAATAAATTAATATTTAAAGAGAGAAAATAAATTCAATAAATATAAGTAAAAGCAAGTAAAATAACATACCTGGATTTTGAACTGAAATTTAAATAAATAAATGATTCCCAAATTATTAATAACTAAAAATGTAACAGTAAAAAAAATTACTGAAAACTTTACAAATGTACATTTTTAACAAGTATAAAAAATTAAACTTCTTTTTTAAAAATTAAAAACATTTCTTTAATGTCAAAAATAAAGACTCAATATATATTCATGACAAAAGAAAATGAAATAAATAACTGACGTAACCTTTAAAAACTTTTTATAGTGTTGAAAACAAAAATTAAGTTCAAATTTCATTGTCAATTAATTAATATTATTTATAAGTCTCAATTTAAAAATATTCCCCAAATTTCAAATAAAAAAAACCTCTCTCATTTCATAGAGATCAATTAAATTAATTTAATTAATAATTAATTTTCTAATTGATTAATTAATATTAATAAATATTAATTTAATTAATATTTTACAACTCCTACCGTCAAATATTTTCAATTAATAACTTTTCAATTGAAATAAATTAATAATCATTAATTAAAAAATATTTAACCGAATTCCAAGAAATATAGAGTTAATTAAAAAATAAATAGAGTTAATAAAAAAATTCCAATTTACGAATTAAAAATTAATTTATTCACGCAAAACAATTATCAATAGATGATTCACATTATATGTCTAAAATTAATTTTTATTTTAAGGAATTTTATCCTCAATGTTAATGAGGAAAATCGATTAAAAATTTCTCTTGAATTTTATTTGTGTATCATTTATGTACAAAATTGAAAATTCACGCCTCGAATAAAAATATTGAAATGTGTGCATGATTAATTATTCATTTTTTTTTGTTTTCAATCAAAAAAATAATAATTCTCATTTAAGTGGAATGAATTATAATCTACGTGGATTTTTGGTAACACTATTTATAAAGAAACACTACTTGTTTATCTTAACTTTCTTTCTTCTTTCAATCACATGCAGCAGCAATTATTTTCTTTCTTTTTCATTTTTTTCCATTTTTCTTTTCATATCAAAAAATCCTATAATTATTTAAACTCAAAATTTCTCACACAGAATACTTTTTATCTCATTATCTTGTTCATCAATGACTTATGAATTAATAATAAGCAACTTTATTTCTATTATTTGTTTTCATTCATTGGAAGTATATGGTAAAGAATTGAAAAAACAAAAATTATACGTGTGCGATCATTTTTTCAGAAAAAAAGAAAAAGAATTTCAAAAAGTAAATAAAAATAAATACAAAGACTTAAAAATCTGAATGAAAAATTTATAAAAAGTTCAATAGAAACTTATTGGAATTAAATGGACAATCATTTAACTGAATGATTTAAAAAAAAATAAAACAATTTCGTATTTTGCTAAAATCAAGATTAGTAAACGATTGTAAATTGAAGAAGTACAAAAAAACTTTGTCCAAACTTAGTTTAATCACTTAAGTACATCACACGTATATCCAATCATAAGTTACTGATTTTACAATTCAATCGTGTCTGCTTTGACAAACACTATTTGTCGCTTATCAAAAGAGAAAAACTTCGACTTTTACAAAATATATTTAATTCGTCATGACAAAAAAAAATTAATATAAAAACTTCAAGACTTTTTTTCGTGATAATAAAATTGTAAAAAGACTTTCTCAATTAGATGGTTTCTTAAGAATCAGTTTTGTCTCCATACTTTAAAAAAAAAAATATACATAAACAAAAAATTGTACTAGAAATTTTTTCAATATTTCAAAATCACACTCAGACTGTTAAAAACAAACAAAAAAAAATTTGTTTTTCAAAAAATATATATATATAGTACAATAATCGAAAAAAATCAGGCATTTAACAATGTCCACGCAACAATAATTGCGAGCTCATGAAAATATTGATATTAAAAATTCGCTGAAACACAAAATAATAGTGTTTTTTTTTGTAAACTTATTTGTTAAAAGCCTAGCCTATGAGTGTTTTTCTTTTTTCCTTCTGTGCAATTCTTTTCTTTTCGTTTTTAAGGCGCGCAAAATTTATTTTTTCTTGTTCTTGTTAGCCTGACTTTTGTTTCTAGCGGCAGACGACATTTTGGCATTCTTCTTCTTAGGTTCATCATCCTCGTCATCTTCCTCTGGGTCCTAATAGAAAGTCGACAATCCAATTTTTAATTTTTTCTCATTTGTGAAGAGAATTTAAAAAGAAAAATTTCAATTTTCAAATAGAAAACTGACAATTTAAATAAAATTTGTAAGTAAAAAAATAATTAATTTTTTTGTCACGTCTTTGAAAAAATAGTAAATTTCAATTACATACGAATTTAAATAAATCTTTTTAGGTAAAAATAATTTTTCATCTTGAAATGTTGCACTGCAAATCGTTTTCATTATTCGAAAACGACGTGAAGAAATTGACGAAATTAATAATCTCAACAGGTAGAAATTCGACTGTCAGTTCTTGATTGTTGTCGGATGATTAAAAACGGCACGTCACCAAGACGAATTTTTTTTTTCAGTGAAGAATTAATGTGAAGTGTATTTTATGACTGAATGAAATCGTGCACAGCATTCTTTTCGAATATGATGATTTATTGTACAAAAAAAGAATGGAGATAACAAATCTAAATTAAAATGCAGGATAAAACGAGGGAGGTACATCTATAAAGGATCTTCTATGACGATCAGTTTTGCTTCTTTGAAGTTTCTTTTGTTTTTAACACGGCGTTTTATCGTTTATTAATAGACGGTTTTTTTTATTTTAATGTTAAACTTATCCATGTACGCTATTAAAATTAATAATACGGAATGGATTTCCTAACACATCACTTATCTACTGCTTCGTCCACCTTTGGGCGTTTGGTGCCATTTTTTTTAGCCTCTGCGGTTGGCTTTCTTTTCTTTTGTGGTGCCTGAAATTTTTATTTCTGATTTATATACTTCACGTTTTCAAGAAAAAAAAAGGAATAAATATAGATAACTAATCTCAAAAAAAAAGAAAGAGAGAATTAAGTTTCAAGATACATTAGAAAATAAACAATTTACTAAGGGTTTTCATTTTAGCAAATCATTTTTAATTAATTTCATAATGGAAAATGTGATTTCCCTTCCATGCACATCAAAAAAATTTGCCCTAAAAATTTGTTTAGAAAAAAAAACCGCCCTATAGATTTTGATACGAAGATATTTCCTTTCTTTTTAGTTTTTTGAAATTTTTCCTTTCCACACATGAAAAGTAACGAATCAAAAGAAATCGTCTAAAAGTCCCAAATCAATAACACAATATGCAGGGAATGGGAAATCAATGAGGGAAATGAAAAAATAAAGAAAAAAAAATTTTTTCATCGATTTGGTGACGAGCCATAAACGCCGACAATTTTAACTATTGTCCAAATGCTTGAAGATTAGCATTTCAAAAATTCTATTCCATTCTCATATAAACAAAAAAAAAATGAAATTTCTATGTCATCTTGAAACAACTTAAAAAATAATTAAAAATTATGAAAAGAAATATTTTCTCGTTATAAAATTTATAATCTAGAGAAATGATGATTTATTGTCTGAATTTAGAAAATTTAGAGAGCAAATTGCTAGACATAAAGAAATAGTTCAATTTGAAAAATTTATCAATTACTGTCCAGTCTTTCGAAAAAAAGGAAGTACGCAAATTTAATTTTGTTTTGAAATTAATACATTACCTTCTCGTCATCCTCATCGTCAATATTTTCTTCCTCCATTTCGTCTTCCATATCTTCCATATCTTCGAATTCTTCAATGTGCGAGCCTGAAAATGTTCAAAGTTTTAAAAAAACGAAACATTTACATTATCTACATTTTTCAAACTGTAGATAAATTTTAATTGTCAAAAAGGAAAAAAATGCAAATTTAAAATTAAAATTTAATATTTTTTAAAAAATAATTTAATAATGAATGATTCAAATAAATAATTTTCAAAACAATGTAATTTGTAAATATAAGTAAAGTTTGATAAGACAGAAATTCATATAGAGAAATTATGTATTTTTAATTAATTTATTTTGAAATTTATGTATTTTTTTGTTGTTTCTTACCAAGAAGATTGTGTCCAACTATGTGAACGGGTCCACTTCCCTTAACCAATGTGAATGTAACTGGTGGGTCAGGAAAACTTAAGTCAAGAATAATCTGTGAAGTCTTGCCCATTTCGAGTAAAGCTATTGGGATTTTGATGGGTCCTCTCAGTCCAGTTGCTTCGACTTCCAAAACATTTAATTCACCTGGCTTAGCTTCTGGTCCAAGAAGTGCCTGTAAAATTAACAAATTAATTTTCGAAAACTAACCGTTTTTATTTTTACAAAAATTAAAATCTATTATCTGGACCAGGAAATAAATCACAGATATTTTAGTTTAAAAAAAAAAAGAAAAATCCAAAATTAGTTGTTTTTAGAAAATAAATTTTTCGAAAATGAAGAAGAAAGTAAAAGCATCAAAATTATTTGCAAATTAATAGAAATTGTCCGAACGGATTTTAATAGACAATTTATCTCTATTGGAGTTTGTACCTGAAAATTTCATAAGATGCTGAAATATATTTACAAAAGATACCAACCAATTTCTTAGTAAATTTAATTTTCGGGAATTTGTTTTAATTCTCGGTTAAAAATTAAATATTTCCCGGCATTTTATTGCGATGCCAACTTATTAATTCTCCTCGCAAGGCCTTTGAAAAAGAAAAAAAAGGGAAGTAGCTGGCAGCCATTCTAGTAAAAATGGCGCCAAGTATGAATACATATCACACATACCAACATAACAAATTTTCATTGATTATAGAACTCCCCTTCTTGTAATTAAAATTTTTACAACCCTCATTAACTACAGAAAATCACGCAAACCTGTTATTTATGAACAAAAGAGAGATGCTCCAAACACACAAACAAAAAAATAAGACACTAAAATTATTTATAATTACAAATAGAAAAAAAATACGCTAACAGAAAAAAAAATGCGGAACTATTTCTTGGCGCGTAAATTCCCATTAGTTTCAAATCCCTACACCTAGTGCAACACTACACCTGGCAATTAACAATGCTAGATAGAAATAACACTTGAAAGTAAGCTTGAAACTTAATTTTCAATACTTGAAGACAATTAAAAAAACGCGTTAAAAAAAGTATAACAATAGAAATGTTTGAAAGAAACCTAGAATGGTAAATACAGACAAAAGACGCTCAAAAGAGGGGAAAAAATATACTCCGAAATTTTGCTAAAACAAATCCTTCTTTTAAGGGACGAATTTTCAAGTTCACTTACCATTTTAATAATGAGTTTCTGGTCGCCACCAAAGTGCTGACTTGTGCCGTCAGGATCATCTGCTCTGTGTTCTGGATCCCATACTTCAGAGGCGTTGGGTCCTTCGAGGGTGATTCCTGAACACACAAATCACAATATAGAATTCTCACATTAATTATTATTAATAAGAGATGTAAATTCTTAAATCGTCTAGCCAAG
Source organism: Leptopilina heterotoma (assembly GCF_015476425.1). Classification (NCBI taxonomy): domain Eukaryota; kingdom Metazoa; phylum Arthropoda; class Insecta; order Hymenoptera; family Figitidae; genus Leptopilina; species Leptopilina heterotoma. Next base: position 2,231,414 of record NW_025110813.1, read on the forward strand.
CGGTCCACACAATGGGGCTAGTCACAATGGCCGAAACGCCTGCCGGCGTCTTGCGACCAGAGCACCGCAAAATTTTAATGGCTGACGAGAAGAAAGTAATTGAAATTCGAACTTAATAAAGTAATCTCGGACTCCCGATTCACACAACTTGCAATATTTACCGTATAAATATTCCTCTGCCATGTCGATTAGTTAGATAAAAAAGGATTCTTGTATACTAGACGCGTTAAAACTATGTGTTAAGCGACAGAGCGTCGAAGCGTGTGTTCACAGTGTGTCGACGGAAAGAAGGAAGCGAAGAAATTTACAACCGATACCAGTGACATCGAGCGCATTGTGGTCACTGTGGGAAGTAGAAATTTTAAATTCTCCCCATGTATCAACCAATCATTCTCATTCTTACTCCCGCCTCAATTCTCAACTGCAATTTCATTGGATAATTAATATTCTCTTTCTCTTGACAATCGTAGTTTGCAAAAATGGAGTCATACCTATTTCCGCTTTCAAGTGAGAATGAAATATTTTAAATACCTCAAAATTGTTAAATAAATTAAATAAATCCCATAAATTCGGAAAATTTGTTTCATTCCATTAATAATTGGTTTTTAGGAAAAGTAATAAATCTACGGAAGAAGTCTTTATTATTTACGATTAATTAACATTACATGTGTTTGTAAAAAGGAAGTCAATGCACCATCTACGAGTTTTAATACCTTTGCTTCATCTTCCGTTCGCTCTTCGCTCTAGTTCTCGCAATGGGAGAAATGAAAACAAACTTGAATGATCAGCTGATTATCTTTTCCAGTTTACATACATTTACATTTTTTTTCTTGTCAAAAACGAGTTCTTAATTTTTAATTTTCACCCAAAATTTTGAATGATTCTTAAAAATTTCGTGAAAGAATAAAAAATTCCGAATTTACAATCAACGGGTAAGTTTCATTCTGAGATATTTCTAAACTCTTTATGATTTATTTTTTAGTAAGCAATTTTTGGACTATTGAAAAACAAAACTTAATAATTAATCATTTTATTCGATTTTATTCATTTTATTATTGTGACTTTTGAGGTTATGTTTCTAAATTGAAATTGGCATTTTTATGAATAAGTTTTTGCTTTTTTGTGCACAATTTTGATAAAACTTGATTACATTTTTTATAATAGAAAATTCTTCAGTTTTTTAGTACAAATGGCAAGTGAGGAGCGTTTGAAATCAATTTTATCGGATCTTGGAAAGGCAACATTGCGAGGAGTGCGTAAATGCCCTAAATGTGGAACCTACAATGGTTCAAGGGGTTATTGTTGTAAAAATAAATACTGCGATGCAGTATTTAAAGAGGCTGGGGAAAAACGAAAATTATCAACAGAAGCTTCCAAATTAATAACAGGCTCAACTACTCAAATATTTTCCGTACGAGCACGTGATAAAGATCCCGATTATCGAGGTTTCGTTCAATTACCTTTAAATAGTGGAGAAATTATAAATTTAACTCTATCGACATCACTTTGCTTTATAAATGGTTGTGAACGAAGATTCGATAGAAATGTTTTGGTTTGTATAAAAATTAATAATATATTTTTTTTCGTTTGAAAATACAATTAACAGGGTTGCCACAGACCTGGGAATTATGTTAAAATTTTTTTCAAAATTCTCTTTAAAATATTGCAATTATCTTTAGAAATAATAAAATTCTTCTCCGAAATTCAATTATTTTCAAAAATTTTAATGAAGTCAATGATTTTCAATTTTTACTATTTTAATATAATTTCCCAAAAGAATTCAATTATTTAAAAAAAATTTTAATAAAATTCTACGCAATCATTTAATTATTTTTATAAAATAATAAAAATTTCACAGGAATTCAATTATTTACAAATTTTTTTTATAAATTTCTTCGCAATAATTCAACTATTTTCATAAATAATAAAATTCATCGCAGGATTTCAATTATTTTTAATAAAATTTTAATCCAATTCCTCGAAAAAGGTAATTATTCTTAAAAAATTTATTAAAAATCGTAGGAAGAATTCAATAATTTAAAAATGAGTTGATAACATTTTTTATGAGAATTGAAATGATGAAAATAATTTTCAAAAAGTATAATATTCTTAGAATATAAAATAATAATTTAATCAATTTGACATCTTTAATTATTATAAATCATGAAGAAATTGATCACTCCGAATAACTTCTTGCTTTATAATTAATAAAAAAATTTAATTTTTAGTTTTTAGTTTAATTATTTATAAAATTTATAAAATTAAAAGTTAATACCTTATGTTATTAATAATTTACTTGATATAAAGGATTTCATATGTTTTGTCTTAATTAGATAAAAATTTATCAAAACAATTTTATTTTTGGGTCTGGAATTTTTTAAATAATAATGATCTGGAAAATTTGAAAAAGTCATGGAATTTTAAAATCCATGTTTTGTGGCAACCCTGAAATGAAGTATTAAAAATTTTTAAATTTATTAAAATTAATTTTAAAATTAAAAAAAAATGTTTCACAGGGGAAAGAAGTTCAAAAACCATTAGCGGATTGTCAGCATATTCAAGCAGCATTACGATGTTACGCCGAGGCTCAGCCTTTAACATTAAGAAACTCAGTATTGTTGTCTTTGAATGTCAGTAACGAAATAAAACAAGAAATATGGCTATTGGCAACAGAGACATCGGGACCTCTCGTACAAAGAGTATCGAAGCACATGATGGTCGTTAAATGTAAAGCAACTTCCAAACATCCTTTGGGATATTTGCACTTTTCGTTTTTTATGATCAAAGTAAGAGACAAAGTGGAACATCGATTTTTTTGCAGTTGCGGTAATTTTCAGGTAAACTCAAAGAAAGAAATTTTAAATTTAAAAAAAAGCTTTCAATTAATCATAATTTCGTTAAATTAAAACAGGACTCGAGGACTTCACATAAGGTTGACGTTAACAGTAAAAATCACAATATCCGGTGTGTTCATTTTTATGCATGTATTTGTGCTTTCGCGAGCGATGATAAATTATCAGAAGAATTTGAATATTACATCAATCTTGATCATTCGTATCCGACTGTACCAAAGCCACTTGGCTCAAATCTTCGATCTAATGAAAGTGAAAGATTTATCAGCATGGGTAATTAATTAATTAATTATTATTCGTTATTTATTCTAAATAAATTTCAATTTTGCAATTTCAAAACTATTTTTTCTCAAATTTATTATTTTCCTTTTATTTTAGATGACGATGAGGGACCAACTGAAAATGCGCATTTATTAATATTACGAGATGATGAATTTACGGTACACAATATAGAAGGAAATTTGAATACCGTAAATTTGGACGCTGCCATGCTCTCTGAAAATATTAACGAAAATAACAGAATAAGCGAGCAACATTTTTTCGCCGATTCCAATGTTATCTCACAGGTATTCGGATAATTTTTCTTTATTAATAATCTCAGGCCTCGGATATTATGAATTTTTCGACTTATTTTCAAAAATTGCAACTTTTTCGACTTTTCTTTCAAATATTGCAACAAAATACCACATTTTCTAGTACAAATTACAAATTATTTCGATTTTTCTAGTATGAAAAATAACTATAGACAAATCTTTCAAAAATTATTTATGAATAATTTTTTTTAATTAAATTTTCGAAATATACAATTAATAAAATTTGGAATAATTGAAATTTTGTAAAATTTAATTGAAAATAATTGATTTTTTTCATGTATGTATTATTTATTAATTATTCCAATTTTTGAAAATCAACTTTTTGAAGAAATTTAATTGCAAAAATTGTGAAATTTTATCAAATCTCAATTTAAAAAAACATGGACAATAATTATTACAGTTACAAGATAAAATTTTGTTTGCAACACTGAGTTAAATAAACGACTTTTTCGACTTTTTTGTATTTTTAATCGACTAAAGCGACTTTTTTTGTGTCTGAACTAAAAGTAATTAAATTCTTGCAACGAAATTTATTATTTAAAATAATTGAACTCCTGTGAAGGATTTTATTATTTTAAAAAATAATTTAATTCTTTCGAGAAATTTAATTAAAAATTGTTTAAAATAATAAAATTTATTCAAGGAATTTTATTAAAATATGGAATTCTTTCAAAGCATTTCGTTAATTTTTTTTAATATAATCGATTTTGTTAATAACAAAAAATCAAAAATAATAAATTTAAAAAACAATTTTCCCTTTTTTCAGGTACACAATTTAGAGATAATAGATCAAAATGCCGTTTTCGACGGAAGTACAGTAAAAATAATAAGCGACCAAGCAATACTAGAAAAATTAGACCAAGTAAATAGCAGTGAATGTGTTATAGACGATAGTTTTGAAATAATAAATACCAACAATGTCAAATTTCTCGACACAAATGTTCTTCTCGATGGCAATAGTATTAGAATTCTAAGTGAAAATATAATTCCCGAAAATAGTATACGAATAATCGATAGAAATTCACTAATTGAATGCGATACAGAAATTACTAAAATTGTTAATCCAAGAATTGGAAATTCAATGAAACGAAAGAGAATTGAATCGCCATCGATGAATACAATAAGTATTAATAATTTAAAATCGATTGAGCCAAAAAGAGTGAAGACAAAAACAATTAATGCAAAAAAATATCAGTGTTCAAATGAATTAATTGATGAAAATAAAACAAATCAATCGTTTATCAATTGGCTCGCCTCTGTAACCGAGAGAATTAATGAAACAATGCATTATCAGTGCAGTGGAAAACCAGATCCACTTGTATTTCATGTGCCACAGAAATTTTTCGAATGTCTTCGTGAGAGAATATCTTGCGGGGCGAAAAAGAAACGTTTACCAAATTCAACGACATCGTTTGTTCGAAAAGACGGTGTGCCTATTGGTACTTTTACAAAATACACGTGGCAAATAACAAATATTTTACACGTGAAGAGTATTTTTGAAACACCTTTAATTTCATTGGAAATAACGAGAAGTTTCATTCAAAATGCAGATGGTTCTTATCAATTGTATAAAAGAGAGGAAACTGATATTGATCGTTATAAAAAGACAGTAAACAGCGCTCTGATTAAACCCATGGAATTGAAAACATATTTAAAAGTTGGTGAGTGTTTTTTCAATTAATTAAAGCTAGAGAATAATTTTTGCAATTATTTATTTTTATCATTTTTTTATTGTCTATAAAATTTCTCTGTTGCCAATAATAATTTTTTTTCTATTTTAGGAAATACTTCTCCAAGTCAAGTGGATCCAACACCATTTCTAATTGAATGGATTCCGGATATTTTGCCGATTTCAAAAATTGGTGAACTCAGAATAAGATTCGAATTTGGTCATGTAACAAACGTGACTCCACAACGATGTAAAAAAGTATCGTTTTTGAAAAAGTATTAATATTTTATGAGTTTACTTTTATCAACGAAAAAAAGCAGTCAACAAATTGTTCTAACATTTTGAATTTAATTTGCATTAATTTCTTAATTAAAATAATTTTTCCTATTAATGCAAAATTAACTGAAATTGCACGTTCCTTTTAAATTTAATTAATACCTTGTAAATACAAGAAAATTTTTACTCGTTACTTTTAAATTAAAACAATATTTAATGTTCTGTTGAAAGAAAAGAATTGTAAAAATATGCACGAAAAGTGATGTAAAAATGTATTTATTAAAAATCAATATCAAAGCAATAAAATCACTTTATTAAAGTGCTTTGATTAAGTACATTTCCGTTTTTTTCATACTTTTTATTCAAATAGCATTCATCCTTTTACGTTTATTATTTATAAAATAAAATAAAATAAAATAAAATAAAATAAAATGTTAAATAATAGAAATGTTTTTCTAGGAGTAATTAAAAATTAGTAGCTTCATTTTTAATGTTTAAAAATTTACATTATTACACATTAAGTACAATATTATAGATTATCGCTAATTTATTAGAAATAATTTTTCGCATAGCCCAATTTAAAGGTAACTTAATCGAAATCAATCATAATATAGAAATTATGTTAATATACAAATCTTGTAAAGAAGCTCTTTTAATATTTGGAATAAATTTCCTATGCTTTGGTACAAAAATAAAACAAAAAATAATTTTTTAATAGTAAAAAAAAATAAGGCATTCTTCAGGAATGTCTTGAATTAAATAACTTAAATAGTATTTTTGATTCACAATTATATATATATAAAAAAAACTAACTCATCCAAACCAATAAGAATACAAGAGTCGAAATTTTATTTCTTGGGAATTTGGAAAAAACACAACTTTTGGATTGAAATCTCTTTAAATGACTATTCTTCGTTTGTTGAATTAGATGTGAGTCAACTTAAAGTCGGTCCGGTGTATTTTAAAGTTTGTGAATAAAAATTTTCTGGACTATGGGTTACAATTAATTGTACTTGATCGGATATTTTCTCACTTTTCGACGTTTCGTTCGATGAAATAACATTAAAGTAAGTACATGGCCTCTCACCTTGGCCATACATATCCACTTTATACGGAGGACTGAGAATATCCAAAAATGCCGCTGGTCCTTCAACACAACTTATTCCATGTAAATTCTTATCGCGAGGTGTTAAAATACAAGCTGGATCATTTTTATTGACTGTTTCTGTAGCATGACTCGTGGCTTCTATTTTCTTATCGGTATTTACAAGGTAATCACTGTCACTTTGAATTGTGTAACTATTTATATTTACAACTCCACTAAGAACCTGAAACAATAATCAGCTTGTTGATAAAAATAAATCAAAACATTACGTCTATTTATAAACAAACGAGAAAAATTTACGCAAGAAATTTATTTTATTCATTACAATAAAATAAAATCTATATTAATAATCGTTGTGTTACGGTAATCTGTTAATTATTTTTTTATAGAAATTAAGTTATTAAAAAATAAAATTAAAAATTAAAAGATATTAAAACATATAAAAATATTATTATAAACATGAAGATATCGATCACTCAGAGTCTTCGACTCGGAGTGATCGCTTTCTTTATGTTTTATAATAATTAAAATTTCATAATTTGTTACTGTAACTTCTTCAAAAATTATTTTCATCATTACGATTATTCATTTCTAGAATTTTCAATTAAAATTCTTCAATTTTTTTAAAATAATTTTTGAAAAAGTTCTTTGTGAATTTTCAAATTCTTTTGTTTACAATTTAATTTTACGAAATTTCGATTATTCTGACATTCTTCAATTAAATATATTAGAAATTAAAAACTTTAAATAATTAAAAAGAAATTCATTCAACTTATTGAGAAAAAAAATTCTATAGAATTCTTAATTAAAAGTATGAAAAATTCAAATTTTCAAAGATTTTTATTTGAAATTAATTTTTAAATCAATATTTATTAGAAAATTCTACAAGAATTGAATTATTTAACTATAAAAATAAATATTTTATTAAACAATTGAATGTTTCTTAAAATTGAATTTTCATAAAGAATTTTATCAACAAATTTTCAAATCATTGAATTCTCTTGATAAATTTTAATAAAATTTTTAAGAATAATTGCATTATTCGAGAAATTTGATAATAATTGAAATTTTTGTAAATTTTTAAACATAATTTGATTTTTGCGAAGAATTTTATTAAAATTATTTTGAAAAAAATTGAATTGTTACGCAAAGAATTTCATTAAAATTTTTGAAAATAATTTTTTTCTTCAAAGAAATTTAATTAAAAATGTATTGAAAATAATACTTAAATTCTAATAAATAAATTGCAGCAAAAGTTATTAAAAAAATTTAATTTCTTTGATAAATTTAAAAAATTTTTAAGAATAATAACTTTTTTCAAAGAATTCGATTAAAATTGTATTAAAAATAATTGAAATTCAGCATTGAGTTTTATTATTTATGAAAATAATTAAATGTTTGCGTAGAATTTTATTAAAATTTTTTTTAACTAATTGGATTCTTTTAGGAATTTTTATTAAAGTAGTAGATATTGGAAATCATTGAAATGAGGAAAATTTTTAAAAATAATTGAAATTTTGACAAGAATTTTATCAAAATTTTTGAAAATAATTGAATTTTTGCAAAACGTTTGCAAAACGTTTTTGAAATTTTACAAAATTTTAAATCAAAATCTTTTGAAGTTCATCTACTTATGAAAATTGTAAACGCAATTCTTTTAAAATTAAATTAATTTTGAAATATTTAAGTGAAATTAGATTTCAAGAATAAATACAATAATTTTAGAAAACAACAATAAGTTTTCCAGGATTTCGATCAAAATTCCCTGATTTTTTCAAGGTTTATAAAATTTTATGAGCAATTTCTTTCAAGTTTTTTAAAATAATCGTGTTTGTTAATAATTGAAATTAAACATTTAATACTTGAATTTTATTAAAATTTGAGAAAATAATTGAATTATTTCGAAAAATTCTATAACGAATTAAAAAAAAATTCTATTCTTTCGTGATATTTTTTTGAAAATAATTGAATTTTTGCAAAGAACTTTAATATTATTTATAAATATAATTGAATTGTTTCAAAGGATTTATTAAAAGTTAAGAAAATAATTAAATTTTTTCGAAAAATATTATTAAAAATTCTTTTAAAATTGAATTCTTTTATGAAATGTTATTACAATTGTATTAAAAATAATTGAATTTTTCACAAGAATTTTACTATTTATAAATAAAATTGAATTGTTTTTTGAATTTTTTTTGAAAATAATTGAATTTTGGTAGACTTTATAACGGTTTAAGAAAAAAATTGAATTCTTTCGTGAAATTTGTTTAAAAATAATTGAATTTTTTCCAAAATTTAACTCTTTATAATTATAATTGAATTCTTTCATGAAATGTTATTAAATTTTAGAAAATAATTGAATTTTTTCTCAATAAATATTAAAATCGTATTAAAAATAATTGATTTTTTGCAAATAATTTTACTATTTATAAATATAACATTGAATTGTTTCGATGGATTTATTAAAATTTTAGAAAATAATATTAATATTGTATTCGTTCGTGAAATTTTATTAAAATTTTGTTTAAAAATAATTGAATTTTTGCAAAAAATGTTACTATTTATTAAAAATAATAATTAAATTCTTACAAAGAATGTTATTATTTATAAAAATAATTGACTTCTTGTGAAGAATTTTAGTAAATTTTTTTTAAATTAATAAACAAGAATAATTAATTAGTAAATTAGTTAATAATTGAATTTTTTTAAGGTTTGAATCTGAAATTATTTAAAAATAAAAAATTTTGCAATTTGCATACAATAATAATAAATTGAATATCACGTTACGCGCGTAACATTTACTATAGTATTTTTATAAAATAATAACTAAATAAGTAAATTCTATAAAAATAATTAAAACCTTTATTAAATTCATCTTTCTTAATATAGAAATTGTAATTATTTCAAAAATTTGTTTATTTGTTTACCTTTAATAAACCATGCATTCCAGGATGATCATGTATGGGCATTGTAACTCCATGTTTCAAAATAAAAACAGAAATTGAGATATCCTCATTTTCAAAGATATCAATAAAACACATTGGTGCCGATTGAAATTGTACGTAACGAAGGACATCGGGAGTTAATTTAACATCATCAGCTTTAATTTCATTAATGAGAGTGTACAATTTCTCGAAATTTTGTTGACAAAATTTATATCCGACATTTTTTTGTCCTGTAAATGTTTTTAATGCTGCTTTCCATAAAATCTCAATTGGCGTTGACATTGTTCTCTTATTAATTTTACTGACACTGTTCAATATTAATTTCATAGATTAAACACGTTTTTGTCAATTTTGAAAATATATAGAACGTAGATAAACTTTGTTGCACAATTAATTTCCTCTAATTATCTTTAATTCAATGTCAACATAACCTTTTGATGTCTTTTGATTACCCATATCAGGGTTGAGTAACTTTGTGCAGTAGTTTTTTTACAGTATGTGGAATATGTACTGACCTTAAATATTTTAAAAATAAATAAAGTAGTAAATAAATAATGGAATAAATAATAAAGTAATAAATAATAAAGAAAAGTAAATAATCTATATTGATAATCTTTGTAGCTATTCCGGTAATCTATTTGCAGTTTGTCTTTTTTCTTTCCTAACTTTTGAAATAATTTTCGTTTTTAAATATTTTCAATTTTAAAATTAATGTACTAAAAATCATTGAATTCTTGCAAAGTATTTATCATTTATTAAAAAATTTGAAAATAATTGAATTCACTTCAAGAATTTTATCAACATTTTTTTCAATAATTGAATTCTTTCGAGAAAATGTAATTAAAGTTGGATTGAAAATAATTTAATTCTTTTAAACAATTTTTTAGTATATAATAAAGTAATAAAAAATTAAAGGAAAAGTAAATAATAAAGTAAAAATAAATAAATATTAAAATAATAATTTAATAAAACGAAAATAGAAAAGTTTAAAAAAAATTTAATGTACGTATGTAAATAGAAAAAGTGAAGCATAAATAACCAGAGTATTTAAAGTAGTATTTATTAATCGATCGCGATATTTAAAGACAGAATTTAATACTTTTCTATATACAGTTTTAATATATTTATATAAATATACAAGTTTAATTAAATTATTAATTCACAAACCTTAATTTTCACAAAGTTATTTCTTATTTGAAATTTACTTGAAAAAGTCACTCTCACTATTTGAATTTGTTTAAGTAGAAAGAAAATTATCACAGAAAAATAATAAAATTAAACACTCCACATGCACATGGTATAAAATTTTCAAATCTAATCTAACGATAATCTTTAATGATTATCAAATTCTTTCAGCGTCGATTTGGCACATTTTTGTTTCATTGTATATATATATAGAAAATTGTAAAGAAACCGATTTTCTTTATTTATTGATAAAAAATTTGTATTTAAAGATTTGAATTCGAAAAATTGTCATGTACGGAAAACTTGAAAAAAAGCATACATACGAACTTTAAAGTCTTCGGTATTCATCTCTCTGTGGATTTGGAGGATTTTTGAAGAAAGTTGCATACATAAATGGTAAAATGGAAGCCAAAGCTAAACACAAACCGACAATTGGTCGATACCAAACCCAAGCAAATCCAACCACTAATAAACTTATTGACATTGACACTGATAAATTCAATGATTCCAGATCGATCAAACTGTGCAGGAGATTTGAATTTAGAACAATTGTTTTCAAAATATTTGCCATAAATGTTGCCGCCAGGAAGAGAAAAAACCATCCGAATCCTCTGTGAAAAAAAAGGAAAGAAATTAAAATATTTAGAAAATGAAGAAAAACGATTTTTGGAAATTGTTAATACGAAAATTAAATTTACCTCATTTTCCAAGTTCTCCAATAATTACTGACATGCTCGAGATGAAACATTTGATCTATTGTTACCACATGTTTTCGTTGAAGCAAAACCTCCTCTCCATGAGTAGTGACATACGGTTCTATTTTTCCATTCGAAAGTAAACCAACAATCGAATAAATATCTCCCGCTTTTCCTGCGTATGAAAATTGTATTCGAATATCCCCAACCTGGAAAATAATTTCCTATATAAATTTTATATTAAAAATGAAAAATTTCTTATATTTTTAGACTAAAAATACGAAATTTTCTAATTAAAAATTCTTCTCTCAAAAATTCTACTCCTTTCAAAAATTACCTTACCTTTGGATTCCACAAATCGTCACTATGATAATACAATCCCGAATGCATCTTTATATCCCTTCTTTCAGGTCTTTCGTCACTGGTAACTTCAACATAATCACTAAACTTTTTCTTCAGGTCCGTACCAAAAACAAAAGATCCAATTCTAACTTCATCTGCAATCTGTATTTGACTTTTAATTGCAATTTCTCTTGGATTTTCATGTCCAAAACGAATATAAAAACGATCGGAATCTATTAATTTATCTTTCCATTCAGTCGTGTAATAATAATCTGCGGACGAATCGTAATTGCTGGAGAAAAAAAATATCAATTATTTACATATTATTATAAAGTATACAAAATTAATTATGGAATATTTTTATACCTCTCTTCCTTGATCTCGACCCATTGGAACATTTGTACTCTTCTTTTTAATTTTACACTGTCAACAATAATTCCATAGTCTGGTTCACTTAAAGGTTCAGTCACTTCTACGGGTCCTGAGACATAAACTAATCGACCTTCATAACTATTGTCAAAATCGTCTGGATTGGAGAATATGACAACATTACTTAATGCCTCGTCTAGAGAATGTGCTACTTTCACAGCTTTACCCTGAAAAATAAATAATTATGTTAAATAATAAAAAGAAAAACTAATGCTAAACAATAAAAATAATTTGATCTTCTGTCTTCTATACTAATAATCTTTGAAGTTTGTTGCTTGGATACTGCTTGCATTTTTATTTCCTAACTTTTGTAATAATTTTCCCTTTTAAATGTTTTCAATTTTAAAATTAATGTACTGAAAATCATTGAATTCTTGCAAAGTATTTATCAAAAAATTGGAAAATAATTGAATTCACTTAAAGAAATTTATCAACATTTTTTTCAACAATTAAATTCTTTCGAGAAAATGTAATTAAAATTGTATTCAAAATAATTTAATTCTTGGCAAGATTTTTATTAAAATCCTTTAAAATAATTGAATTGTTCTTAAAAAATTTATTTCAATTTTTTTAAAAATAATAGTTTTTTTTAATAAAAAAATCTTGTAAAAATTCTGCAAGAAATTTCAATTAAAAAAAAATTGAAAAAAATTAAAATTTAAAAAAAAATTAATTTTTCACATAAGATCAATTATTTTCAAAACTTTTAATAAAATTCAGTTTAAGAATTCAATTATTTTCATAAGTAATGAAATTTTCTCTGGAATTCAATTATTTTAAATACAATTTTAATCGAATTCCAGGGAAAATTAAATTATTTTTTAAACATTTTTTTTTAGTTCTTTGAAATAATTCAATATTATTAATAAATAGTAAATTTTTCACAGGAATTCACTTATTTTAAATACAATTATAATAAAATTCATCTGAAAAATACGCTTATTTACTAAAATTTTGCAAAAATTCAATTATTTGTAGTAATAATAAATTTTTTCGCTGGGATTCAATTATTTAATAAAGTTTTAATAAAATTCTATTCAAGAATTAAATTACTTCCAGAAATAATTAAACTATGATGTACTGAAATAATCATTGAATTCTTGTAAAGTATTTATTGAAGAATTTGAAAATTAAATTTTTTTTAAGAATTTCATTAAATTTCGTAAAAATAATGTATTTTTTTGAAGTAATTTTAATTGCAAATTTTGAAAATAATTGAAATTTACAAAGAATTTTATTAAAAACTTTTGAGAATAATTGAATTGTTTAGAAAAATTTTATTAAAGTTATCTTGAATGTAATTGAATTTTTTCCTAGAAATTTTATTAAATTAATTAAAATTCTTAGAAGAATTTTATTATTTTCAAAAATAATTGAATTGTTGACAAGAATTTTACAATTTATAAAAATAATTTAATTGTTTCGAAGAATTTTATCAGAATTGTTGAAAATAATTTAATTTAAATAATATTTTTGTAAATAATTGTATTCTTTCAAGAAATATTAAAATTGTATTGGAAATAGTTGAATTCCTTCGAAACATTTTATTATTTATGAAAATAATTAAATTCCTTTGAAGAATTTTCTTAATTATGAAAATATTTTAATCTTGCAAGGAATTTTCTTATTTATGAAAATAATTGAATTCTTGCCGAGAATTTTGCAATTCATAAAAATAATTGAATTGTTTTGAAGAATTTAATCTGAATTTTTTGAAGAAATTTTATTAAAAATTGTAAAAATAATGATTTTTTAAAAAGAATTTTATCAAAATTATCGAAAATAATTGAATTTATATTAAAATTCTTGAATATAATTGAATTTAAATAATATTTATGAAAATAATTGTATTCTTTTGAGAAATTTTATTAAAATTGTATTAAAAATAATTGAATTGCTTTAAAGAATTTTATTATTCATGACAATAATGAAATTCTTGCAAATAATTTTATTATTTATGAGAATAATTAAATTCTTGCGAAAAATTTTATTGAAATTGTTGAATACCTAATAATAAACAATTATATTTCATATTCTGCACTTAATAAGTAAATTCTTTTAATTTTAAATCTGTAATATCATTCAAAAATTGAAGTTTATTCTTGAAAATATAAAATTTTTTAATTTACAAAATAATAATATACGGAATACCGCGTTCCGCGCGTATCATTTGTTAGTGATAAATAATAAAAAGAAGAAATAATTATTAAATAAGAAAAATAAATAATAAAAAAATAATAATGATAAATTTTAAAAATATATAATAGCGATAATTTATATTTACCTCGTTCCAAAAAAGAAGGCACATGCCAATTGCAAATAGTATGGAACTAAAAATAGCTGTAAACCAAGACTCCTTCAATTGATCCGAAACAGACATTGAGGAATTATTTAAACCTTGTGGTCTAATATCTCGAACCGGTTGCCTTTGATGATTTGCATTAATATTAATTGGTCCATTTTGCTATACAAGAATATTTGCATTGTTTAGAAATATTACACAGTGAATAATATACGTACGAAACATTACAATTGAAATGAAATGAAATATTATAATATAAGTTAACATGAACAAAACTATTGCCTACTAGAAATTAAGAATTATAATAATAACAATATTAATTTATATAATCATAATAAACTTATTATTTACTTTAAAACGTCAGCAAAAAATATGTAAACAAAGGAATACTTACATTTGCTCGTTGCATTTTTGAATATTAAATAAATTCCAAACCCAAGTTTTATGTCAAATTCAATAAATCATTATATAAGGTTTTTTAATGTTTACACACATATTCGAGAAAATTCCGAATTGCAATAATATAAATAATTTTCTTTCATTTTTCGTATATATACGAAAAGTGACAGTCTTGTTAACTTTTAAAGGTTAGGTTAGGTTAGGTGGCCCAACCTTTAAACGTAACGTACGCTACTTCTTTCTTACGTTATTTACCAAGAGTTAGCGGGAAAATTGTCATTATTCAAAATTACACGTATTTTTTTTAATATTAACGTTTACCAATAAACGTAAGTTAAAAGAAGTAAATTAACATATTCGGTATTTAATAAAAGAAAGAACAAATGTTTCCTCATACTACAACACAATTTCTCCCTTCTCTTATTGAAAAATACACCTACACTTTTTTCCTTTCTGATTTTGATGACATCGACCAATCAGAACAATCCACGAAAAGCTTCGTCTGTATAGACGTGTGGGACGTGGTGTAGATATTACAAATAGCTTCATCTCCGGAGGTTTTATTTGGTAAAAAACATTTGTAGATGAGAAAGTGCAGCGTTATTTCATAAATTTTCCCTAAAAAGTCAAAAGGTTTACTGTTTATCTCGGATTGTTAAAAAAAATCAACGAAAATGTTTCACGGTAAGTTTGATAAACAAATATTTTACTTCTCACCGGCTTCTATTTATTGCCATGCTTCATCTAACATAGTGTAATTTTTATAAAATAAATATATATTAGAAATATACTTATAAGGAGGAGTATTTTTTCAATTTTTCTTCTAAACAATGGAAATTGAGGGATCTAACATAACCTTCAGTTTGTAAATAATTCAAAAATTCACTATTTTTTGTGTATTCTTTCCAGACGCTAGAACGTTTTTATTATTATTTATTGGTTTTATACACCTGTCTTCAGCCTTACAATACAATAAAAAATAAATATAATAAAAAAATAAAAAAGAACGTTTTTATATTTGTATTATTAATTTAGTTGTCATAGGTACTAATAATTTATTCGTAAAATTTTATTACATTTATAGACGAATATAAAAATTCCTTTTTATATAATTATATTTAAGCATTTTTTCTAGGTACATTTTTGGTACATTCAGTTTTACACAGATTTTTTTATTCAAATATGAATTAATTTTATTTACTTGCATTTAATTAGGATTTAATTAGTATTTCTTTAGTTAGGATGACTCAATTATTATGTTTCTAAGTACGACTTAATTAGTATTTCTTTAATTAGGACTTAATTTGTATTTAACATATTCAATAAAGAAACAAAATGCTTTCAGAGTGGGCGATTTTGATGCTGGGAATCCTGTCAGGTGTTCAATGTATGTATTCAAATACGGATGTAGTCGAATTAAATCCAACCAATTTCAAGAGTCAAGTTTTGGGAAGTAACGGTATTTATGTCGTTGAATTTTATGCACCTTGGTGTGGACACTGTCAACAATTAGAACCCGAATATAAAAAAGCTGCAACAGCCTTGAAGGTATTTATTTGCGAATATTGATAAAAATCGATTAAATCAACAGAAGATTATATTCATTTTACTTATTCATATTGATTGATTCAGCTGCAAAAGTTATACTCTAGAGAAGAGTAAAGTTAATTTTATAATTTAATATTGTATTACACAATTTTTTATCTTTAAATATCAACTTTAATTTTTTAATAATTTCATATTCCGAATGAAAAAGTAAATTATTAACTAATTTACTGAAATAATTACAATTAATTTTCAAAAATTTTATTAAAATTCTTCAAAAGAATTCAATTAGGTATTTTCAATACAATTTTAATAAAATTTCTTGAAAGAATTGAATTGAAAAAATTTTCATGAAATACTTTCAAAAAAATCATTATTTTCAAAATTTTTAATAAAATTTCTTCAAAAAATTCAATTATTTTCAAAAATCCAGATACAATTCTTCGAAACAATTCAATTATTTTTATGAATTTTAAAATTCTCGGTAAGAATTTAATTATTTTCATAAATAAGCGAATTCTTCGCAAGATTAAAATATTTTCATAAATAATAAGAAAATTCTTCTAAGGAAATCAATAAATTATTTTCATAAATAATAGAATGTTTCGAAGGAATTCAATTATTTTCAATGCAATTGTAACATTTCGCGAAAGAATACAATTATTTTCATAAATATTATTTAAATTCAATTATTTTCAACAATTCTGGAAAAATCCTTCAAAAACAATTCAATTATTTTCAATAAATTTAAATTTTTCGATAGAATGCAATTTTTCATTAATAATTTTAATAAAATTATCTATTACAATTGTTAACCAAATCAATTACATTAAAAAAATTAACGAAATGTCTCGAAAGAATTCAATTATTTTCAATATTTTAATATAATTCCTTAAATGAATTTTATTATTTTAAAAAAATTTTTAGTGAAATTTCTCGAAAGAATTCAATTATTTTCATAAATAATAAAATTCTTCGCAGGAATTCAATTTTTTTCACTACAATTGAGGCCTTGGATCCAATAACTCGCCCGACGCTCGAAGGCACGCGCTAATACCAGTCGGGTAGCAGTGAGTGGCCCAGAGGCGCTCACTGCTCACTGACTGGCAGTTGCGCGTTCCTCCGAGCGTCGGGCGAGTTATTGGATCCAAGGCGTCAATTATTTCCTAAAAATTTTAATAGAATTTAATAATCAAATTTTTAATTACCTAGTTGTTAAAATTTTATTGTATTTATTAATTTATTGTAATTATTATTATTATTAAACAAAAACTTCATTTTTTAGGATATCCTCAAAGTCGGTGCAGTTAATGCCGATGACCATAAATCATTAGCGGAACAATACGGAATTCGTGGTTTTCCTACTATCAAGATTTTCGTCGCTGGCAAACCAGAAGATTACAATGGTCCAAGAACCGCTGCTGGAATCGCGGAAGGTGCATTGAAAGCGGCCCAACAAAAAGTTCAAAAAATTTTGGTAAGTTTATTAATTGTTTTTTTTTTAATTATAACATTTTTTTTATTTTTAATAGTTATGTATCAGTTTTATAATTACAAATACGAAATTCTAATTAATCGTCGATTTTCAGTCGCCGAACAAGAAGGACTCTAAAGATAGTAAAGATGTTGTTGAATTGACTGACGACAATTTCGATAAATTAGTCTTGGGATCAGAGGACTTATGGTTAGTCGAATTTTATGCACCCTGGTGTGGACATTGCAAAAATTTAGCACCTCACTGGGCAGCTGCAGCTTCAGAACTCAAGGGAAAAGTGAAATTAGGAGCTCTCGATGCAACTGTACACTCGCTCAAGGTGATTTTTCTCTAAATTTTCCTTGTTTTCTGTTTAATTATTTGATTGTTTCAATAATATTCATAATTTAGGTATTTATTTACCGAAAAGTATTTACTTTTCTTTTATTTCTTACTTTAATTATTTATTTTTTTCTTTATTTATTTATGTCTTTTTTTATTTATTTATTTGCTTATTTATTTATTTCTTTATTCATTTTCTTATTTATTTATTTGTTTCTAATTTTGTTTTTTTGCGATTAACAGGCAAGCAAGTATGGAGTGAACAGCTACCCAACAATTAAATTCTTCGCCGCTGGCAAAAAGGACTCGGATTCAGTG
Source organism: Leptopilina heterotoma (assembly GCF_015476425.1). Taxonomy (NCBI): domain Eukaryota; kingdom Metazoa; phylum Arthropoda; class Insecta; order Hymenoptera; family Figitidae; genus Leptopilina; species Leptopilina heterotoma. Next base: position 2,249,885 of record NW_025110813.1, read on the forward strand.
AGCGAATACGATGGCGGTCGAACCAGCAATGACATTGTTAACTGGGCAATGGAAAAATTGACAGAGAGCATTCCAGCGCCAGAAATTGTACAAGTAACAAATGAGGAGAAATTAAGAGAAGCCTGCGAAGACAAACCTCTTTGTATTGTTTCTGTCCTTCCACACATTCTCGACTGTCAGTCAGATTGTCGAAATGGATATTTAAATGTTCTTAAAACACTCGGCGAGAAGTACAAGAAGAAACTTTGGGGGTAAATAATCAATTTTTCTTTTTAACAATTCTTTTTATGTTTCCTAACAAAAAACAAAAATAACGTAATACCTAATTTTGCAGATGGATCTGGTCCGAAGCTGGAGCTCAGCCAAATATCGAGGAAGCTTTAGAAATCGGAGGTTTCGGCTATCCAGCATTAGCGGCAGTTAATATCAAGAAAATGAAATATTCCCTTCTTAAGGGAAGTTTCTCCAAAGACGGAATCAACGAATTTCTCAGAGACTTAAGTTACGGACGTGGTAGTACAGCACCACTTAAGGGCAACGAACTTCCAAAGATCTACGAGACGGAATCTTGGGACGGTAAGGATGCTGAGCCACCACAAGAAGAAGATATTGATCTCAGTGATATTGACCTAGACGAGAAGGATGAACTCTAAACCGACTGATGATTATTTCATTTCTCCCACAAAAAAGAAGAAGAATGAAAGAAAAAATACTGTGGACAAAATTTTTTTTCTCCATTTCATTCTCATGCAGTCTCGTGCGCAATTTTTTGCGCCCTCTGTTTCTAATTACTCTAATAACTAATCATTAGAAAACATTTTTTTTAATGAGCGTTAGATATAATCTAGAAACAAAAAAAAATTCAATTTTCACAATAATTCGAATTTTCATTGAGACTTTCGAAAATTTCAATTCAAGAAGAAAAAAAAGTCTGTTTAGTTAATTATTATGTAAGTAATTTTTTAAAAAATACAGAGACAAAAATTTGCAACTTTTTGCATTCCACACAAATGTAAAGTCATTTTAATCTGTACATATACATAAAAATTAATATGAAATCTTGGATGACTTTTTAAAGAATATATTAACCAAAATAAAAATAAGTGACTCTGAGTGAAAAAAATCCGAGTGTTTCTCTGCATATCGTGTTTTAAAATACGTGAACAGTGTTTTTTACGCAGAATATTTCTCATATTCCTCGAAAACATGTTTTTTAAAACTTATTTTTCTATAATTATTTATCTCTGTATGCGCATTTTAAATAGTGAATGTTGAAAAAAAAAAATTAATTTCATACGTAGGGTCTTCCAATGTGCTCAAAATTAATTACGATTATTTTTTTGTCAGCTTTAATTTAGAATCAAATCGTCTTAATGATAAAAATTGTTACTTAAATAATACTATAGTTTGTGATTTAAACATTTTAAATTTCTTTTTACTGAAATATTTCACAATAAAATGTATAAAAATTCTATTTTAACGCTTTCTTTTAGTTTTAAGAATACCTAATTTTAATTTAAAAACAAATAATTGTTTGTACTTAATATTATTGTTAAAATATTTTAAATTTCTTTTTACTGACAAGAACTAATTAAATAATTACCAAAATTAACATTATTTTTTAATAATTTTTGAAAAATAAGAATGGACTGTTGTGAATTACATTAAAAGGTTTTACTCTTGACTACCCAGCCCTGAGACGATTAAAGTACAGTTCACAGTAAAAACAAAGTTAACTATGAGGTTCAGAATTTTTTATTAATTCTCTCTAAAAATCGTGGTATTATTCATTACGTGCTTGTTTATCATTCAAAGAATGGACAAATAAGAAGTTATAATGAATAATTTTTGTTTAAAATTGAAAGAAATATGAAGAAACTCGCGTAAAGAGAACGATTTGACAGATCAGCTGACACAACCTAACCTATTAAACATTTACACATAGAAACATTCTCACACGTATTGCATGTCAAAACAAAGATGAAAGTCAACTAAAGACCACAAGTAATCGTGATTTGGAATTTCGTCATTGATGTTTCGAGTGTTTTCATAAAATTTTGAGTGTATTGTGAAAGTCTCTGAAAGTTGTTTATGAATTAAATAACAAAGAAATTTCCTTCGAAAATGGGTGTCATTTTTCTGGAACATATTGGAGGCTCTCGTCTATTTTCTTGCGCATCTTGCGACACAAATCTCACAAACAGAGGTCAATTGATAAGCACTCGTTTCACTGGTGCAACTGGACGAGCTTTTCTTTTTAATAAAGTCGTCAATCTCAATTATAGGTAATAATGAATTTTTCTTCTATTGTTTCATTTTCTAACCTGTAAACAAAGTTTTTTTGGGGATAAACTGCATTTATCAACAGCTTTTCTTTGTGTTATTAGAAATCACTGCTGCTATAGGTTTATAATACAATTTCATATTAATGTCGAATCGATTAAATTATTCGTAACTTATTTGTAATAAAGTACTAAATATTAATAGCTGTTAATTAAATTGTCAATCAAGTCAGAATTGTTTTATACGAGGAGATAATTTTATTTACAGTGAGGTGCAAGATCGAGTAATGTTAACAGGACGTCATATGGTTCGTGATGTGAGCTGCAAAAATTGTGATTCGAAACTCGGATGGATTTATGAATTTGCAACGGATGAAAACCAAAGATACAAAGAAGGTCGTGTAATTCTAGAACGCGCTCTCGTTTCGGAAAGCGACGGAATGAGCGATAATGTTTAAAACTATTACCAATTTCTAGAGTTCTTTATTAGATTGTAAGAGATAAGTATAGTTTTTTTTTCTTTAAACTATTATTTGAATATGTTTCACTGGAAATTTGAAACAATCTTCTTTTTTACATTCATCACTCTTTCTGAAAGAATTGCATCAAAACTACTGCCTTTAATTCGTCTTTTGAAAATTGATAAAAAAAAAAATGGCATTACTTTTTAGAAAAGTGTTTTCACAAAGAGAAATATTCTAATAATTAATCAAATTAATATCCACTTAAAATATAAAGGCGAATTAAAAAAAAAATTATATCCACAGATTCATGTGGTAAAAAATTTAAAGAATTAATTATTTACGATTGATTTTGATTTTTACTGAAAAGAAAAAAAACCTATTAATAAGTTTTTTTTATTAGTCTATCGCAATGTTACTTATAATTAATTGTTATATATACTTTAATATCTCTAGATTTAAATAATGAGAATCTCAGTAACAAATTTATCTCAAATTCATTCATTTAACATTGAAATTAAAATATCACTTTTTGTTCATAAATAAGTAAATATTGATAATAGTTTTTTACTGAGATAAAATATAATAACCTGACAAATTAGAAAAATGTCATTACTGCCAAAATATATTTACTAATATACATTTTCGCTAAGAAATGAAATACACTTTTTGCTATTTATAAAAATAGGGTAAAGTAGATTTTTCATTTTTTCGCTAATTTAAAGAAATGTTTTTTCAATCTTCTCTGTATTTGATGAGAAAAATACAGTTTGTGCTGCGTGTTCGCCGAAAAACAGTAGATTTAGATGTAAGAATTCGGTAAAAAAAAAGGTTATAAATAAATCTTTTTGCTGAATTGAAAATTTCGATTATTTTTCTTCTCCGTTTATATTTTTATTAAAAAAGAAATTTCTAATTTTTCGTTTATTAAACAAAGAGATGTGGTTAAGAGAAGTTTAAGTCTCGGATAATAGTTTTTCGACTATTTTCAAAAAATACAATTTTTTTCGACTAATTTTAAAAAAATGAAACGATTCCGACTTTTTTCTACACATTTCAACAAAATACCAACTTTTTTTAGTATAAAATGCTACTTATCTTGATTTTTAAATTGTGAAAAATAACCATAGTCAAATATTTTCGTCTAAAATTGTCTTATATTTTTCTGCAAGTTTTTCGAATTATTGAAATTTCGTTAAAATAGAATTGAAAACAATTCAATTTTAATTTCTGTTTTATGTGAATTTTGTTTTGAATAATTGAATTCTTAGAGAACTTTTTGAAAATTATTAAAAATAATAATTGATTTAGAAAAGAATGTTTAAAAATTCTAGAAAATAATTCAATAATACTGAAAGAAATTTTTGGAAATAATTAAATTTTAGAAGCTTTCAAATTGAATTTTTGGAAATATTAAATGTCAGAAGGTTTTTAATTGATTTTTTTTTTAATTTTGTATAATTTCAGCTAAGAATTTAAAATATAATTTAATTTATTTAAATGCATAAATTTATAATCATTTAATCTAAAAATTTTTTTTAAATTAATCAGTTATTAGTAATTCTATTCAATTTTTGAAAATATAATAATCAATTAAAAAATTTCTAATAGGTAATCAAAAATTTCTAAAATTTAATTATAATTTGTAAAATTCATTTACTAAATTCATTTGAAAAAACTGAATTTTAGACGTATTTTAAATGAACTTTTCTTCTTTTTTTTGAATAATTAAAATCTTAAAGAACTTTCTTAAAATTATTAAATAATTTTACAAAGTTATTAAATTTTTGTTAAAAAAAAATAATCCATTTAGAAAAGAATTTGAATTGAAAATCTTAGAAAATTAATTAATTTCAGTAGGTTGCAATTTAAAATTTTTTGAAAATTCCAATTGATGTAGAAGTTTAATTATAGTTAAATATTTATTTCAAAAAATTATTAAACTTACGAAAAAGTTTTGTTTGAAAATAGTAGAAAATAATTAAAATAAAAGAATTAGAATTGCAATTTTTAGAAATAATAAAGTTTCAGAAGATTTAAAAAATTGTAATTTATTTTTAATTTTAACTCCTGTGGGAAAATATATTATTATAAATATTTAAGTATTTATTTATAAAGTTGAATTTTTCAATAATTGAATTTAGAAATTCTGAAAATACATATTAGGTCTTTGAAAAATAATAATTATAATTTTTTAAAAATAATTGAATTCGCGAACGTACAAGTAATTGAAAAATAATCAAACAATTGTAAATTTCGTTTTATTTTATTGAAAAAAATTTTATATTCTCAAGAATTTTTTTACAATTTTTTCAGAATAATCGTTATTTTGTAGAAATATGTGAAAAAATTAAAAAAAAATGTTTTGCAAATTAATAAGTTGAACTTTTCTGGAAATTAGAATTGAATTTTATTGGAAAAATTTTATGTTTTAAAGAATTTTATTACAATTTTTTGAGAATAATCTTGTTTTTATTAGAGAAATGTGAAAAAATATTTTGCGAATAATTAAATTGAATTTTTCTAGAAAATTAGAATAAAATAAACGACTATTAATTACAAAAAGAGAAAAAAAAATGAATTTTTTATTCGTCAAAAATAAAAAATAAAAAGGGATTTAGGGAAAAATAAAAAACACAGTTGCATTTATATTTGTTGAAAGATTTACTCTATTGGAACATATCATCCATACATCGCATGGTCCATGCCGATCTTGCTTGTTTTTTTTATGTAAAAAAGGTGGAAATAAAAATAATATACAACAGACAGCTTCGCTCACCTTTTTTTTTCTTTTTTTTTCATTTTGTTTTTTTAGTTATCTTTTAACGTGTACGTGAGTGTGTGTAAGAGTGTGGTTATCTTCATTTTTTTTCAACGCAGAGTACTCTCGAACTCTTCTACAATATTTTTTTTTGTTTGTTTTATTTTTCATCAACGCTGCGCCTAATTACAATATTCATATAAAAAGGTAATTTAGTCAAATTTTGTACATATTGCACGGTCCAATAAGGATTAATTAATTAATCGTTCAATTAATCAATAACATAATTAATAGTACAATACAATAATTAAAATTAATAACAATTAAAATTAATCACATCTCTTTATACTCTCTATTTTCCTTTCTCCTAATTTGTCAAATATGACGAAATTTATGAAATTATCCAGTTAAACATTTAAAGGGCTACAATATTATTTACTTTTATCGCCCGAATAATGCGAAACTTCAATTATTTAAAATACAATTCCGCAGACAGTATAAAAAAAAAAAAATTACTAAACAAAAATTTTACTTTACAAAAAAAAGTTATAAAATATTTTTCACCATTTCGTAGAAATTAAAAAATAGAAAAACAAACTTTCTACAAAAATTATTTTACAGTTATGTTATTGTTAACATGTATATATATATATTTTATACTGTCTGTAGTCACGCAAAGAGCGGGAAAATAAATAAAGAGAATTGTAACGAGAAAACGATTTACAAAAAAAAATTTTTTTTTAACATTTCAAACGCAACGGCTCATTGTCGACGCTTTTTTTTTACTAACTTTAATAATACCACTGGAATAACATTCTTTATCTTCTGCCAACCCCTGTACGTATGGCGTTGGGGTATTATTTCTAAACTGTCAGTACATGAGGTAAAATATCAGGATCGAGAATAAAATACAGAAAAATTATTTCCAAGTGTTTTGTCGTAAATATTTTTCCCATAAAATATTCAAGATACCACTCAATATTTCTGGGTAACAATACAACATTTGCGGGTTTTATCATTTCAACGAAGTTGCAGAGAAATTTTATAAATTTTAAAATAAGAATGTAAAAACAATTGTTAGGATCAAAAGTAAAATTTCTTTCGCTGCAACTGTCGTGAAAAATTTGTGGAAGGTGACGCGAACTTTGTATTTTTTTCTTTTTGTGAAATACAATTGAATAATAGAAAAAAAAACGAAAATTTATCAAAAAAAGAAAAACTATTTGCGAGATTTTTCCAATATTTTTTCTCAATTTGACTTGAGAATTGAATTACTTTTAAACAATGTGGAATTTAAAAAAAAACGCAAATAGTGTTAGCAGAGCGAATCAATGGGAACAATATTTTTTTTCGGTCTCTTTGCCTTTTTTATATTCTGGTGTTCCTATATTATATTTCTCGGTAGAAAATATCTTGCTCGATATGAAGAAGAGGAAATGAAAAATTCTCTCTACTATTGACTATTTTTAAAATATGGAAATGAAATTTTTTTTTAATTTATATTTCTCATATATGTATAATATATATTTATAGGATTCTTTTTTTTTTTGAAATTCCAGGCATTTCAAAAAGACTGACTTTTATACATTGATTTCCCATTGTGTGCTTTACAAACTTATTTTACATCTACATGATCCGTCTCGCTTTTTTTCTTTCACATTCTCGCATTTTCTCTCTTAAACTATTATCATTATGTACATAATATCTGTATGCGTCTCTCTTGCTCTACAACTTTCTCTCTCTTTCTTTCTCTCTTTTTATTTTCTTGACTTGCTTTTGTTTTTAATAAATTCATTCTTTAAACGCAAGTTTCATTTTTCGAAATTTCGTCAGATTTTTTAAACGACGCTAATAAAAACGCTCAGAGCGATTCTACGCTTAGCATCTCGGGTGTGATCGATTTATTGTTCGATTTTCGTTCCTTGCCACTGCTCTCATTGAACCAAAAATTTTCCTTTTTCAAAAATGGGTATTTTTTGAAAAAAGAAGAAAATAAGTTTAAAATATCATTTCTCTCATGAAGAACTTTACCAAAATTTATTCTTTATTTTATTTTTACTTTTAGAAATTTATTTATTAATGAAAATAAATAATTGGAAAAAATTCTTGTATAGGAAATATTTATCTTTTCGAGAAAAATTTTGGAATGATTTATTTTTGCAAAGAAGAAATTATTAAAAATAGGATTTCAAGAATAATTAAATAGTAAAGAAATGTTTGAACAATGAGAGCAATGGAGTAGTGCAAATGAATGCAGTACACAAAAAATAGCAGTACAGTGCAGCAGGAGTGTCTCTACCACTCAGTCATATCAGTCTATATGCCTCGCCTCGAGACTGTTTTTTTTTTTTTTATTTATTTTCTTAATTAATATTAATTTTTAAAAGTTTTTTTTTGCTTAAGCTTAATATTTCGCATTACAAATGACAAATACATTGCAGTAATTGCTCTTTTTTTTAATGTAGATTTTCTCTCCCACATATTATTCAGAATTAGTTTTTTTAATTTCTCATTCTTACATTGCTTTGTTTTTCATCTTAAATGTTCATTTAACGATCTATACGCTTAAAGACCTTTATACTTGTTAAAATTATTGTATATTTATTTAGTTTTTTTTTATTTTTTAATAATCGTTGAAATATAATATTTTGTTGATGTACTTGTCACGCTCAACTGTCTTTGAAGTGCGTTTAGCAAAGAGTGTATACAATTTTTAGTTTTCTCTCTCACGTTCACCAAAACAAAACTCATTATGCAAATTTTAGTATTCTTTTTTCTAAAAAAACAACCAGTAAAAAATAACATTAAATAAATTTAAAAAAAAATAAACGAAAATTTTGGTAAAAAAATAAATTTTCTAAAAAAACAATTTTTTTAAAAAGAATTAATTTCAATTGAATTTATTTATAATTTAGTAGAATATATTTTAAATTCAATTTTAATTCGAATTATAGTTTCACTCATAAATTATATATGAATTAAAAAGAGTGTGTTAAAATATTTTTTATCACAAAAATCGATTAAAAATATAGAGTAAAATTACAAAATTTAAAATTAATTAAATAAATTAAAGAAAGTAAAACTCTAATGAGTGGGTAAATTTTTTGCTAACGTTTTGAATGGTGAGACGTAGACATTGAAATTCGTTGAGTGCAGAGCGCAGCTCGAAAATTAATTTTCTAAGAATATTTTGTAAAGAGTGTACATGTAATTGTGTGGGACTAACAAATTTATAACGAGTCCGTGTGTGAATTGGAATATCGGTGTCAAATTACTTGATTAGCGCATATAAAATTTGTCCAAATAGAAATAATTATTTACCAATTATTACAAGGAGTAAACTCCGCGATTTTTTTCTTTTTCTTTTTCTAATGTACAACAATAATTCAGTCTAATGTATTTCAAAGCACCAATCGTAACTTGCCGATTTTTGTCTCTCATTCTCTCTCAATCACTTCATAATTTTCTTTTAATAAACAAATTTACATTTATCCCGGAATTTTCCCTTTTTGCTAAAAAATAAAAATTTTTTCTAGAAAATTTTACAAATATTCTTTTTTTTAGAAATAATTTTGCTTTTAATGGAAAATATTCCGGAGATATATTGCCTACAAGCAATCGGCCAATTTTTCCTAATCTTTGATTTCGTTCATTAATTAATTACGCACGAAACACGCACCACTCTTTTAAGAATTAATTTCGAGTGAATTATAAAACTCGATATTTAAAAAAAGCTGCTTGTGTTTCGTGTTTCCCTCCCAAAAAGAAAATTTCAATTTCCTAATTTTGATTTGATAATTTCCAATAAATTTTGTTTTTACAATGAAAATCGCAAATCATTTATCGCTAGTGAATTTTTTTTTGTATGTTTGTGTATTTTTGCGCGTGTGTACAAGTACAGGAGTAAATTTAGTAATTAGTCGACAGAACAGAACCGATGACGGCAGGTCTCTTTTTTTATTTTTTCTATTTAAAATTTCAAAACGAGTGAATTCTTAAAATTGCTGAAAATTTAGAAATCAGTTTCATTTTTTATTTTCTTCAATTTTCTCAAATATTGAAAAGGAAAATCTACCATTTTCTACTTTAATACAATTTTCCGTTTTTTTAAGAAACAGATTTGAAAATTTTCAAAGCAATTATTTTTTGTGAAGAAAAATTGCTTAATCTCGAATGGGAGAAATAAGACGGAAATACAGACGGACCGACAGACAGTCGAACGACAGATCGATTTTTACGATTCGCGTATTAATGTCGGTACATAATGTAGAGTATTATTTAACAATATAATAAGTTTCATTAAGAGAATCAAAAATAAAAAATTAATAATATTAATAATGAAGCCACAGAGACTTGAACTCTCTACGCTTGGCAGTATTATGAACAATCGGCCTATATGAAAGGCCGCGAAAAACGACAATCACTTTGTTTTTTTACTAAGAAAATAAAACCGACGTCAATATAGATAACGCCCTTGGCAGTGATCGTAGAAGTGCATATTTTTCTTTACTTCACTTGTTTTTTTTTAAATAATTATTTTGAATAATGCATTTTATTCGTTTGCTTATTGATCTCGTCACGTTTCACAATCTTTTCTTTTAAATTAATATCACGTGTTAATGAACAGCCGAGAGTTTTTCTTTCCCGTAAATTCATTTCTATTAAAACAATACTGAAATATTTAAATTTTTCACAATTCGATGTACTTATTTTACATTTCGTTCATTTATTTATTGCTCGAATAGTTTTTTTCGATCTTTACATATAAAGAAATTGAATTTACAGTTCGGAATTCTCAAAGAATTACATATTTTTCAAGTATTTTCATTGTTTTTTTTTCAAATCGTCCCGAGAAACAACGAATAAATGCTCGAGTAAAATAAATAAAATGCTTCTGTAGACCTGCCGTCGATGGCTGTAATATGAAAACTCGGAGAAGATTTCTTTATTTTTGGAAAAAGGAACGACTTCTTGAATTCTAGATTGAAATCGTCTCTTTTCGATTTAGAGATAAAACACAACTGAAGAGGAAGATTAAAATCCTCGACTCTTACACGCTTGTCCAAAAATAATTTTCTTTTGGACAATTTTACCTAACTACGCATTTTTATATTGCACAATATCATAATACCGTTTCGAATATTAATTTTTCGATAAAATTTGAAAAAAAAATTTTTTTTCACTAAACAAAGTCTTTTAAAACTTTTTTTTTATATAAATAGCTAATAAAATCTTCAATCTTTCATCGTGCTTCTTCTCTTGAATTTATTTAATAAATCTTCTCCTCCTTTTCGACAATTTTTCCGCGACACATACACCTACGTTAAAGAGTTAAAGACGAACGCATTCGTTACGAGCGAAGTGCTTAAGTTTATAAAGAGTTTCTTCATTTTTTTTCCTATACACAAATGTTTCTTAATAATTCGCGACTAAAATTTGCATCGCATTTTTTTTTATCAATATGGAGCTGGGCAATGTCTTCGCAATTATGTCATGTCGATTGTTGCTTTTCTTTACTTTTCGATTTTTTCTTCTCTAATGCTTTCCCATTTTTTTTTTATCAAACAGTTAATTATGGCTGTGGCAATGATAATGATTATGCGCGATAAAATTCGAGTGGTAGATAATGCACGGTACATACAAGATTAACGAGATAGGTATTTGTGATTCTAGGTCCTAGGAATATTATGAGATACAATGGCAATGATAAAACAACCATTGTCAGGCTCTATTCTTTTTCCATTTTCAAAAATTACTCGATTTTACGTTCCAAAAACAAAATCGAAACGATTTTTTCAATTTTTTCTTCTTCTAACAATATTTTCGTCAATTACAAGTTTTTTTTTGGTTTTTTAATATTATTACTTCGTGCCAATTTCGTTTCTCTTAAAAATACTGTGCGCAATTGTTTTTAGGCAGAATTTATTAAAATTTTTCTATATTCCTCTATTTCTAGGGATATTTAAAATTATTTTTTGTTTAATTAAATTAAAATTGCAACTTTGTTCAAATATATTAAAAATTTTTGCTGAAAATTGCATTATTTTTGGTAAAATTAAAAATTAGCTAATTGGCAAACGTTAAAAATTGCTTTTTTAAAAATTTAGCGTTTTAAAAATAAAAAAAATAAATAAAATAAAAGGAGTAATTAAAATTGCATTAATTTTATTTTTAAAACTAATTTCTATTAAATTAGAGATCAAAACTAATTTTAAAAGGTAATTATATTTAAAATTTAGCTATTCTTTATAAAACAATTTTCTAATTTTTCAAAAATTGAACTGCCTTTTTTCTAAAATTACAATTCGCGGCACTTTTTTTCTTTTCAACAATCGAGCCTGACGTTGGTGGAGAAAATGGTCTTTTTTGCTCGTGTTTTTTTTTTAATATATATTTTTGTCTACTTTTTTTCGTCGTCGACTGATTCGCTTTATTATCATTTTTTTTTGTTCAATAAGAGCGTTAATGATGTTTTATGGTGTTATTACGTTCACTCTGCGGTGTGGCAGTGTTCTGCCTTGTGGCGTTACAAAGTTTAATTTAAATCCTTGAAATTCGGATGTAAACTCTCGCACATCCGAGAAAGAAAAAAATTGCCCCCCTCACGTAGAGAAAAGTTAATCTTCCATTTCGGAAGTTGCCGCGTGTTTGTAGATATTACAGGCGGTATGTGTGTTTTTTTTCTAATGTGTGTATCGAACATGATCGAACCGAAGGTCATCATAAGCCTGTCTTTTTCAACGCCAGAGCCTGAAATTCTCGCTTGCAACATTTACGACTGTAACGTTATATTTTTTTTTCTTTATGGCGTTTGGAAGTTCGTCTTTTCAAAAAGGCGCCTTTTCCTCTTTTTTCCGTTTCTTCTCTTTATCCCTTTTTTTCTCTTTTTTCCGTTTTAGCGCCTTTTTGAAGAGACGACTCCTATTTTCTTTTCGAAAGTTTTCACCTTATACAATTGCATACGATCAAGTTAAAATTTACAGTTTTACAACATCGAGAAATTAGCACGTGTAAAGTATGCGAGTGTATTTTGGGTATAAACGTATTTATTTGTCTTTTCGTTACTGAGAAAAGGCTCTCTTTTTTTTTAAAAATATTTTTACCCCAAATATAGCCCTTGTCAGCAAATCGAATGTAATGATGCTGTCATTATTTTTATGCTAGCATTTCGTCAAACCCCCAATAAAGGGGTGGCGATCGTCGCGTTAGATTTTTCATCACTTTCATGCCCCGTCACATCTAAAATTCTCTAATTCATCCGTCGTTCTAGTTCTTTCTACCTTTCTCACTTGAATATTTTTTTTTTTTACTAACAATTATTGAACCTCTTGAAATTTACAATATTTTACGATTTTGTTGATTTTTCTTTTATTAAAAAATTAAAACGGACGGTTAAATTTCATATATTTTTTTCGTTTTTTTTTATCATTTTTTTTTTCGGTGAGCCGATGTCCGCTGCTGAAGGCACAGGGCTTTGCACTTGACTCGGTCACCTAAATCTAGCTGACTGACTACTACCTTTCTCTCTCTCTTTTTCTCTCTAAAATTAAATCAGCAAGACTAGAGAGAGTCTTTCTCTCTAATCTTGCTGATTTAATTTTACTCTACGAGTACGTCCTTAACTCTCTCTCTCTCTCTAAATTTCTTCGCTTTTCCAAAAAACACAAGCACACACACACTCCGTACACACCTGGGAAATTTCGCAATTTTGTTGTTGTTGAAAGGTCCCCCCCCTCACGTCTTTCTCTTCTCCCTCGGTTTTTTTCTTTTTTTTTCTTTTTTTAATAAACAACGTACATGCTAGCAATATATTATTATGCTATGTGTGTGATAATAGACTCTATCGTATCATTATTTATATCGTATTCGCGCTTAAATTCGTGACTCTCCAAAACACTGCTCAACAGTGTTTTGTACTCACAAGGAAAAAAAAAATTTCTAATCCCTCTTATACCCTAAAATTATCTCGCACACTCTTGTGACTCACATTCTTCTTTTTCTACTCTCACTCGCCTAAAAGTATATCCTTAATAATTAATATACTTTACATATATATATTTATATATCGATATCAGGGGGATCCGATTAGGATATATAGTTTAATATAAATATAAGTATATATATATAACATATATAATATGTATATATATATTATATATATAATATATATGTATAAGTGCAGTCAGCTCCTTATAAAGTCTCTGTACTGTCTCTACTTATCACAGCCTGGGTGCCTCGCCACTGCCCTCTTTTTCTTTTACTTTTACTTTTTAAAAACCCGATTTTTTTTCTCGCTTCCTCTTCTTTCTCGATTCACCGCGAGATGAATTTTTGTTTTTATACACTTGATTGGAGAAAAAAAACTGTTCTTTTTTTTCTCTCTTTCTGTCGTATATATAATTTGAAAAGAAGAAAAGAAATTATGGGAGCGATTATTTTATCGACGACGACGACGATTATACGATGATGATATTATGATGATGCGGAGGCAGTGGCACAATGGTGCACTAGTACAAAAGTCACGTACGCCGCCTCCTTTGGCCAGGACAATTTTTTCTTTTTTTTTTGTGACTGGCTCTCTCGAAAAAAAACATCCCTGAACATCGTCCCAGGGGACGATTTTTGACGCTCTCTCTCTTTCTTCGAAGGTCGTGTTGTGGGCGCGACCTAATTCTTTTTTTCAGCCAACCGGTGCAGGTCCCGGTGACCATAGATCGGGAAACTAGGGCACCACGTCCCAGATCTCGGCGAGGAAAGGTGGCAGCTTCTTGTTCTTGAGCTTCAGGCTGGAACACGTCTCGCTATTTTGATTGCCGAGGGTCCTCAATTCGGTGAGCACTGATAATAATTTTGCGAACATCATACAGGACCTTGGCTTGTGTCGATTGTCCACATAGGCTTTCAATGCCTCGAGGTAGATCTCCTGTATTTTCTCCACTTTCCAACCCTCCAACAAATTCGGTCTCTCTGCAAATAATAATTTTTCGAATATTAGAAATCTTGCTTTTTATCGGAAAGAAAAGAAATTGTTAAAATTGTTAAATTGTTAAATTTAATGTTTGATTGTTAAATTTAATGTTTTATTAAAAATTAAAATACTTTTTTACATGACAAATTTTTCCCTCTCTCTGCAAATCAGTTTTTTTTTTCTGAAAGGAAAACAATTTCAGAGTTGCCAGAAAAATTTAATTTCGTTCTTCTCTGATTTCCAGGGAAATATTTGACTTTTTCCCTGACCCTGAAGAATATTCTGATTCACTCTAAAAATTATTAGATACTCAAAACAATGTTCTATTACATTTATTTACAAATATTTTTAGTATAAAACATGAAGATAACAATCACTACGAGTCTTCGACTCGGAGTTATCATTTTCTTCATGTTTTATAATAATTAAAGATGACCGAGTGATTATTCAGAAAGTCTTTAATTAAATATATTTATTAAAAAATACAAATTTTAAATAATTTCTAAAAAAAATTCAATTTCAATTTTGCAAAAAAATTAATTCTACAGAATTGTTAGTTAAACGTAAGAAAAATTCAAATATTCAAAGATTATAATTCGAAACTTTTACAAAATTCATAATTATTTTTAAAACTTTACCCTATGCTTTTAATAATCCATTATTATTAAAAACTTTAATTGAAATAAATTTTCAAATAAATTTTTATTAGAAAATTCTAAGAGAATTCAATTATTTAAATACAAAAATAAATAATTTATTAAGTAACTGAATGTTTCTCAAAATTGAATTCTTATAAAGAATTTTATCAACAATTTTTTAAACATATAATTAAATTCTTTCTACGAATTTCAATAAAATTTTTAAGAATAATACAATTTTTCGAGGAAGTCAATTAAAGAAAATTGTATTGAAAATTATTGAAATTCTCCAATGAGTTTTATTGTTTATGAAATTAATTAAAATTCCTGTGAAATTTTTATTATCTATGAAAATAATTAAATCCTTGTGTAGAATTTTATTAGAAATTTTTTTAAATAATTGAATTTGTTTGGAATATTTTATTAAAATAGTATATATTGAAAATCATTGAAATAAGGAATTTTTTTTGAAAACAATTAAAATTTTGCTAAGAATTTTATTAAAACTTTTGAAAATAATTGAATTTCAGAATTTTTTATTGAGAATTTCAATTATTTCTCTATAAATCTTAATTATTTAATACGAATTTTCAAATATTCATTTCGAATTTCAATTTTTTGCTACAATTTTCAATTATTTATTTTGAATTTCAATTTTTTGCTACAATTTTCAATTATTTATTTCGAATTTCAATTTTTTTTGCTAAAATTTTCAATTATTTCTTTCGAATTTCAATTTTTTTTGTAATTTTCAATAATTTATTGGGAATTTCAATTATTAAACTGAATTTGTAATTATTTATTATGATTTATGAATTTCATTTATTTTAATGTAATTTTCAATTTTTTATTACGAATTTCAATTTTCTTACTGTTATTTTCAATTGTGTATTACAAATTTAATTTTTTTTGTCGCAACTTTGAATTTTTTCACGAATTCAGTTTTTTTATATAATTTTTAATGCTCATAATCAAATTTCTAATTTTTCAAATTTTTTTCCATTTCTATGTTTCAATTTTTTTACTGTATTTTTTAATTTGTTCACTGCAGTTTTCAATTGTTTTTATTATAAATTTGAATTTTTGTTTGAATTAAATTTGTTATTGGACAAAAAATATTTTTTGGGTCTATGATATAAAAAGTGTTGGATACACTTGAAAAACGGGGTCTTAAATTTATTATAACGTGGAAAATAGAGTTTAATAGAATTAAATATAAAATAATTAAATGTGTGCTTAGAATTTTATTAAAAGATTTTTTTAAATAGGTAATTGAATTCTTTTGGAAAATTTTATTAAAATAGTACAAATTGAAAATCATCGAATTGAGGAAAATTTATGTAAATAATTGAAATTTTGACGAGAATTTTATTAAAATTTTTGAAAATAATTGAATTTCCAAAATTCCAAATTGAAACCTATTGAAGTTCATCTATTTATGAAAATTGTAAACGCAACTCTTTTAGAATTCAATTAATTTTTGAAATATTTATGTAAAATTATTCATTAAATAATTTATAAGTATAATTTTATGATAGTTGTTCAAAAATTAAGTTATTGAAAAAGAAATTATTGTCAGAAATAGAAAAAATTGAAGGTTTTTTTATTTAGAATTCGTGGTAATTTTATAGTTTATAAGGCAAATAAAAAAGACATAAAAATTCCGAATTTTCTTATGAATTCTAAACATTTAGTTTTTCCCAGTACTTTTAATAAAAATCCCTGACTTTTCCCTGAATTCCTTGACTTCCCTGACCTGTGAAAACCCTAAATTTATTTTAATTTTATTAACTTCTGTTACATTTTTTCTTGTTTAATTAATTTTCGTTTCACTTTTTTTCTTTTTGATTTGATTCATTTTTGTTTCATTTTCTCTGATTCCAATAAATTTTGTTACATTTCTTTTTTTGATTTGATTTATTTTTCGTTCAAATTACCTGAGAAGATGACGATGGCTGTGAGTAGAGCGTACTCGGCATTATTGACCTTCATGGAGCACATTTGCCTGCCAAAATGTAAGAGGTCCTCGATTGTGTCGCCCATTCCTGCTAAACTGTAACTGTCGCGTGTGTATGCCTGATTATTCGCAAAGACAATACTGTCCGTTCGGACGTCGTATTTCCTCGCCATTCTCAGCATCATCACCTCGCTCGAGCAGGCTTTTAACAGTGCGATCTGATCTTCGCGCATCAGTTTATCAAAGCCCGGTAACCTTTTGGCAAATTCTACAATCAACTGGACCGTCAATATCGTGATTTCAGTAATGTGCCTATATCTAACGTCACTTGGATCCTCATTGTCCGTCGGTGCATTCTGTAAAAGGAATTCAATTTTCAATTCAAAGAGGCGAATATTATAAAAATACTTGAAACCGAAAATAATTAAATTGGTACTCAAAATAAAATATCGAAAATAATATAAAATACTGAAAATACCGAAAATAAAAAAATACAGAAAACAATAAAATACTGATGAAAATACCCAAAATAGGAAAATACTCAACAAAACAAAAATCTTGAACCAAAAGAAAGATTCGAAAATAAAGAAAAAAACAGTGTCGAATAATTTCAGAGGAAAACTTACAGTAATCCTTTTGAGATCCTCCTCGCTGGGTTGTTCGAATTCATTTTGAAAATAGACGAGCCTGTTTATGAGCTCCTCCTGTTCGGGACTCACGGGCTTGACACCATTTTGGGAACCAATTGTGATACCGGCACTACTGCTACCAGACATTGAGAGTGAATCGCCCTCCGTTGGTTCCAATTTCACTATATGCTCAGTTCCAATTCCAGTGAGACTTCCTGGTGAACCGTTCATCGTTGTACTATTAGGTTTATCCTTCTCCTGAGAAAAAGAAAATTCCCAATTAGTCATTCCGTCATTTCGGCATTGGTCCTATAAAGCTGCCTCAATGTTAAAAACAATGACATGAATTTTTTTGTTTTTTGAGTTTGCAAAAATGATGCTTCATCGAATAAATTGCATTCTAATTGCACAAAAAAATGACAAGACGAAAAGATGAGAAAAATTGTTTTTATTGAAACTATTGATTATTTAGAAAAGCTTTCGAAAAATGAATTAAATTATTTAGAAAATGTACATATAAAAAAGTATTGAAATTAATTTGAAAACGTATTTGAAAAAAAGTATTGAAATTAATTAGAAAAAGTATATTTAAAAATGTATTGAAATTATTTAAAAAAGTATTGAAATTATTTAGAGAGAAAATATTTCAATATTGAGTGAAAAAGTATTTAAATGTTAAATGAAAAAATATTCGAAATATTTAATGAAAAAATATAAAATTGTAAATTGAAAAAACAGAATAATATTTTCAAGTAAATAAATAAAAATAACATTGAATTTTGTAAGGAATACATTAAATTTTGATGATTTTGCTTATAATGGAATAGAAATGAAGTCATGATATTGCAATATCATTAAGACTATAAGGAAAGTGAATGAAAATTTAAAGCTGCAAATTCAAATAGTGCAACTATTTTGTTAGCTATTGTAAGTTATTAATTTCTTAAATTGAATTTTGTAGTTCATGAAATTGAAGTTGGTAATTTTTTATTTTGAACTTTGTAATTTCTTAACTTAAAGTTTATAATTTCTTAAATTGAATTTATTGTTTGTAATAATTTATAATTATTGTATTTCAAAATTTTTGTTTCCAAATTGAATCTTCTGTGTTGAATTAAAATTGTATTTAAAATTCTTTTTTTCGAATTAAATTTATTATAGTAATTTAAAAGTTACAATTAAAAATTCTTTTTTCCAAATTGATTTATTTGTAATAATTAAAAATTGTACTTAAAATTTTCTCCTTCGAATTGAATTTTTGTACTTTCTCTTTGAATATAATTATTTTTCTCAAATCGAATTTTACATTTCCTTTTTTTTAATAAATATTTTGTTTCATACTTTTTTCAAAATTAATTTTCTATTTTCTTTTTTTTACAGTAAATTACTTTTTAATTTTTTCCGAATTGAATTTTCTTTTTAAACAATTTATTACTTTTCAAGTATTAATTTTTCAATTAACTTTCGAAATGAAGCGTTCAACATTTTTTTTTTTTAAATTTTAATCATAAGCGCAACTTTTAGATAGGAAGGCAATACCATTGATTATGATAATTTGTTTCAAGGCCAGGAATCAAAGAATATTTTTACCATAATAAAAACTGAGAATATTACGAAAACAATTCTCTTCTTTCTTCTCTGAATGATATTAAAATATTTTTTAAAAAGAAAAAAAAATACAAAATACAATATTTAAAAAAAATTAAAGAATAAAAAAAGTAATAAAATTCTTTTATCGTTGAAAATTATATCCTATTTTATAGATACTATTATTATTATTCATTTTTTCATTTACAAAATCAAAAAATGTCTCAAGAAAAATTTAACGAATATTAAAAAAAATGTTTCTTTAGTAATAAAATATTTACCCTAAAAATATTTTTGAATAAATAAAGTAGAATAATAAATATTTTATTTTTCGAATTTTAATAAGTAAAAATAAGAATATGAAATATTTTTCCAAATTACAAAAATTTATTCCAAAAAAAACCCAAATCAGAAATCAAAAATCCTATTAAACTTCCAAAAAGAAAAGATTCAGAAAAAGAAGAAAGATACATAAATTTTTCCAAAATTACAAAATTTGTAATAATTTTCTACTCAATCGAAAGGCGTTTTTTTTTCATAAATTTAGTAATAAATTATTCGCTTTTTATTATATATAGAAAAAAGAAAGAGAGAGAGAGAGGTCTTTTAAAAGCCATCAAAATATTTCAAGTGAAATTTCTCTTATTAAACGAATGGGACTTTCAAATGTATATTTTGAATGTTCCATCGTTGCTAGTCAAATAAAAGTTAGATTCGAACCAATCACTTTTCAATGCTTCGTCACAAAACCATTAAAAACTGTTCAGTTCTTTACCTGCCTGAAAAATAAAGGTACACACCCTTTTCAAAATCAAAATACCTTCATCACTTGGCTTTTTAGTTTTTTTTTCATTTTATTTATCGATTTATTTTTTATTTTTGTTTATTTACCATTTTTATTTTTTCCCTCTCTATTTAATTTACCTAATTTTATTTAATATTTTCTATTTCTTTTTTACTTTTTATTTGATTTTTTGATCTCATTTTTATATTATTCATTAAGTTACTTTTCTTTCTTTTATTTTTTTTTAATTATATTTTTGAAATTTTTGTGATCTGAATTTTGTATTGTTGTTTTGAATTTTTTTTATTTCTTTTCTTTTTGAATTTATTTTTTTTTCTTTCCTTCAATTTTGTAAAATATTGCATTTTGTAATTTCTTGTAAATTGAATTTGTTACCTATTTTCTTTTTGCATTTTTTATTTCTTCTCTTGTTTTCATTCTTTTATAATAAAATTTTTTTATATTAAAATTAAATTAAATTAAATTCTTCCTTTTTTACTTTTCTTTTTCGTAAAATTTTCTTCGTAAATTTTTGTCAACTGTGTTTTTAATTTTCTTCTAGAATAATTATTTTTATTTTACTTTTGTATAGAAAAATATTTTTTCTAATGGAGAGCAAAAATTTTTTCTTGGAGAATAATTGTTTTCTTCGAGGACAAAATTTTGATTTGAAGTAAGAATGTTTTTCTTCGAGAACAAAATTTTGATTTGAAGGAAAAATGTTTTTCTTCGAGAACAAAATTTTGTTTTAAAGGAAAAATTGTTTTCCTTAAGAACAAAAATTTTGATTTGAAGGAAAAATGTTTTTCTTCGAGAACAAAATTTCGATATTTATTAAATAAAAAATATTCTTCCTCTTGATAAGAAAATTTTTATTTTTATGAAAAATGTGAAAAATTGATTTCTGGCCTTGTAAAGCAATGAAAGAAAAGCGATATGTCCTTACCCCTACCTTCTGGGCCTTTTTCTCTTTGCGCTTCACTGCGCATTGATACTCAGGAACCACACATTCTGGTCTCATACCAACGGTAAGGCATTTCTTTAATCGGCACTCCTGGCACTTGCGACGCATGTACATGTCAATTTCACAATTGTTTCCATACTTGCACTGATAAACCGCATTCTTCGTGATACTCCGACGGAAGAAGCCTTTACAACCTTCGCAGGTGAGGGCATTGTAATGATAACCCGACGCCCTATCACCGCAAACCAAACAGAGCTCTTCCTGTTGCCTAGGAGTTGGGCCTTTCTTCTTTTTCGCATCGCAACTGTCCGCACTGTAGCCGTTCAGCGAACTCGGAGGCGACAAATCGTCCCTTCCTGAAAGCACAAAAAAAATTCATATTTAATACAAATTTCAATTAATATACAATAATTTTCAATATTTAACAGTGAATTTCAATTATTTTTGGCGAAATTCAATTCTTTACTACGAATTTCAATTTTATGCAGTCATTTTCAATTACCTATTTCGAATTTCAATTTTTTGCTTCAATTCAATTTTTTGTTACCATTTTAAATTAATTATTATACATTTCAATTTTTTGCTGTAATTTTCAATTACTTCTTTCGAATTTCAATTTTTTGCTGTAATTTTCAATTATTTATTACGAATTTCAATTTTTTATTATAATTTTCAATTATTAATTTCGAATTTCAATTTTTTACTGTAATTTTCAATTATTTATTACGAAGTTAAGTTTTTTTGCTATAAATTTCAATTATTCCTTTCGAATTTCAATTTTTACTGTAATTTTTAATTATTTATCATGAATTTTAATTTTTTGATCTAATTTTCAATTATTTATTACGAATTTCAATTTTTTGATCTAATTTTCAATTATTTATTACGAATTTCAATTTTTTGATCTAATTTTCAATTATTTATTACGAATTAAAATTTTTTGCTGTTTTTTCAATTATTTTACACTTGTTTTAAAACTTTAATACAAATTTCAATTTTTTTCTCTAATTTTCAAATATTTATTTCAATTTTTTGTTACAATTTTCAATTATTTATTACGAATATCAATTACTTTACACTTGTTTCCAAAATTTAATACGAATTATTATTATATAATACGAAATTCAATTATTTTACTCTAATTTCTAATCGTCAATACAAATCTCAATATCTTGCTGTAATTTTCAATTATTTATTTTGAATTTCAACGAATTTTAACGTGTTTGAATTTATTGCTATAATTTTCAATTATTTATTGCAAATTTTAATTATTTTTCTGTAATTTTAAATGATATATTACGAATTTCTATTATTGAACATGAATTTCTAATTTTTAATACGAATTTCAATTATCTTACTGTAATTTTTAAATACTTATTACAAATTTTAATTTTTTACTCTAATTTCGAATCTTTAATACAAATCTCAATTTCTTGCTGTAATTTTCAATTCTTTATTTTGAATTTCAATTATTTTATTATATAATACTTAATACGAAATTGAATTTCCTATTGTAATTTTCATAAAATTATTACGAATATCGAGAATTTTTCTGCAATTTAACATTATTTATTGTGAATTTCAATTATTTTACCAATTTGGTATCGTATACACGAATTTCAATTTTTCGCTGAAATTTTCAATTATTCATTATAAACATTATCTTTTTGATGTAATATTCAATTATTTACAACGAATTTAGATTATTTTTCTGTAATTTTCAATTATTTATTACGAATTTCAATTTTTTGCTGTCATTTTCAATTACTTATTTCAAATTTCAATTTTTTTGTTGTAATTTTTAATTATTTATTTTGAATTTCGAGTAGTTTTCACTACTTTTTTTATTTATTTATTATCAGTTTCAATTATTTATTGCTGCAATTTCGAATCCTTAACACGAGTTTTAAATTTTTTACTTTGCTATAATTTTCAATTGCATTTTGCGAATTTCAATTATTCTTCTGTAACTTTCAATAATTTATTACGAAATTCAACTATTTTTCTGTAATTTTCAATTATTTACTGCGAAATTCAATTATTTAACTGTAATTTTCAATTATTTACTATGAATTTCAATTTTTATACTGCGTAATTTTCAATTTTTTATTAGGTAGGAATTTAATTTTTCTGATTGCAATTTTCAATTTTTTTTAAGAATTTAATTTTTCTTGATATAATTTTCTATTTTCTTTACGAATTTCAAATTTTTCTTGTAATTTTCAATTTATTTACTTCATTCTTTAATTTTTTTACCGTAATTTTCAATTGTTTTTACTATAATTTTCAAATTTTGTTTAAAACAAATTCGTTGTCGGACAAAATATATTTTTTGATTCTATGTTATAAAAAGCGTTTGCCACACTTGAAAAACAGGGTCTTAAATTTATTTTACCGTGGAAAATAGAGTATAATAGAATTAGGAATTTAGGTCATTCGGTTGAGGTCCCCCCTGATATTTTTTTTTTGTTAGCTCGGTTTTTTTGATTGAGAGCGGAGATGTTCACTTTTTTACGATGTGAAAAACCTTTCTTGAAAGGTTTTGTTTTCCCGTACTTTCTATTGTTAGAAAAAATATATTTTTTATTTTTCTTACTTTCACATAAATTATATATATAAATAATATAATTTAATATTTGACAATCTGATATAAATTATATGATTTAATATATAATAATATAATTATAAATAATACAATAATTAGTATATTTGTAAATAAATAAATAAATAAATAAATAATATTAACAATTTTCCACTAAAAATTAATATAAACATATATTATAAATTTTTATGTATTGATTGAAATTATTTTTTTAATAATTCATTAAAATTGATATCTACTGATTTCTTCAACAATCATATTTAGGAAACAAATATTAAAATTTCCAAAAATTTCCGTGACTGATTCAAAATTTACCGCGTTTTTTTATAACAGTTGCACCGTTTGAGAGAAATTAAAGGAATTAAAGGAACTTACAACGAAGAAAAATAAAAAATAATAAATAAAGATAAATAAATAAAACGTTCTCAATAGGTTTAATACTGAGAAATAAATAAATAGGTTTAATATTAAACCTATATTGAGAACGTTACTAAAATTCTGTTTTACTCTAAATCTAAAATACTGATCTAAAAAAATAAACCAACAAAAATCTAAAGACCCACTGAAAAAAAGATATATTTCGACTCAAATAAATTATATTTTGATTCAAATAAAACATTTCTCAGGGTGAATTAAATTAAAAAATTTAAAACAAAAAAAAAAGAAATAAAATACGAGTGCAGTATTTTTAAAACAAAAAAAAGTGAGTTTGCGTGTTCAGCAACAAAGGATATATAGAAGCAATATTTCATCTTGAGTAGAATCAACATTTTAACGACTGTTTTATGTTCATCTTAAAGATTTTTGCACCTTGGAAGTTGCCAATGGTTTATGAAGATCGAAAAGCTCCAGATATTTCACAATCATTGCAATAAAATACACGAATGTTAACATATTTCAAATTATTTTCCTACTAAACAACACTATAAAATATTGGAATTTTCATCTTCAACGCTTATATTTGCCAGTGTATAAATATTCCAAACGTTGGGGGCAAAATTTGTGATAAAAAAAAATTTCTTTTGATCAAAAGAATTTTTTTTTTAATTTAAAATTAATAATTTTTAGTTAATACTTTCGCTATTTCAGAAAAGCTTATCACTGTTCCAGGAGAAAATTTTTCCCGTGTATAATTATAAAAAAATTAATAAACAGAATACTTTGGGTTGCGTATTGTGAGTGTAATTGTTGGAAATTAATTCTTGTACACAATGGTAATAATAGCACCCGTGATAAATATTAATATTTTGGATCCTCCTGAGATATATATTCTTTCTTGAGCCACACGAAGGGCACTAACATCACACGAACTTTAATTGGCCGGAGATAAGAGAAGAAGAAGAATAATAAAGAACGGAAGTTTCATGAGGCCAGAACGGAACAGGTTCTTCAGTCATTTTATAATTTTATCCCTAGGGCCTAGGTTATTACTCTCCCTTCTTTATATATATACCTTCAAAGCAAACATTCAAGTTCCAGACTTGCATCACAGAAAGACATCACTGACGTAAGGATTAATGGAAACTTCCCAAAGATATTTCATGTTGCATCCACATTTATACAATAACGAATACACTATTTGTTGCGATTAATTAAAATTACATTTTTCGAATACTTGGCAACCTTTAATACGAATTTCAAATATTTGCTACAATTTCCAATTATTTATTTCAAATTTCAATTTTTTACTGTAATTTTCAATTATTTATTTTACGAATTTCCATTTTTTGCTATAATTCTCAATTATTTATTACGAATTTCAATTTTTTCGGTAATTTTCAATTATTTTTTGCTAAAATAAATTTTTTGTTACAATTTTCAATTATTTTACACTTGTTTTCAAACTTTAATACGAATTTCAATTTTTTGCTCTAATATTCAATTACTTATACTTGGCAACCTTCAAATTTTTGGTTCAATTTCCAATTATTTATTTCGAATTTCAATTTTTTACTGTAATTTACAATTATTCATCACGAATTTCAATTTTTTGCTATAATTTACAATTATTTATTACAAATTTCAATAATTTTTTGCGAAATTCAATTTTTGTTACAATTTTCAATTATTTATTACGAATTTCAATTATTTTACACTTGCATCCAAACATTAATACGAATTTCAATTTTTTGATATAATTTTCAATTATTTATTTCGAATTTCAATTTTTTACTGTAATTTTCAATTATTTATCACGAATTTCAATTTTTTGATATAATTTACAATTATTTATTACGAATTTCAATAATTTTTTGCGAAATTCAATTTTTGTTACAATTTTCAATTATTTATTACGAATTTCAATTATTTTACACTTGCATCCAAACATTAATACGAATTTCAATTTTTTGATATAATTTTCAATTATTTATTTCGAATTTCAATTTTTTACTGTAATTTTCAATTATTTATCACGAATTTCAATTTTTTGATATAATTTACAATTATTTATTACGAATTTCAATAATTTTTTGCGAAATTCAATTTTTGTTACAATTTTCAATTATTTATTACGAATTTCAATTATTTTACACTTGCATCCAAACATTAATACGAATTTCAATTTTTTGATATAATTTTCAATTATTTATTTCGAATTTCAATTTTTTACTGTAATTTTCAATTATTTATCACGAATTTCAATTTTTTGATATAAATTTCAATTATTTATTTCGAATTTCAATTTTTTTTTACAATTTTCAATTATTTATTTCAATTTTTTTCTGTAATTTTCATTTATTTATTACGAATATTGAATATTTTTCTGAAATTTTCAATTATTTATGGCGAATTTCAATTATTTAATTGTATTTTATACCTACTTATTTATTATGAATTTCATTTATTTTAATTTTTAATGTAATATTTAATCGTTCGTATAAAGTTTAATTATTTGAAATCGTTGATACAAATTTTAATTTTTTGTTGTAACTTTCAATTATTTATTATGAATTTCAATATTTTTTACTGAAATTTTCAATTCTCCATTATGTATGAAATTTTTTTTTGTCGTAACTTTCAATTTTTTTATGAATTTAGTTTTTTTTTAAATATAATTTTCAATTTTCATGTCGAATTTCAAATTTTTGAAATTCTTTTTTTAAATTCTATTTTTGAATTTTCAATTTTTTTACTATATTTTTCAATTTTTTTTAATTTCATTATTTTTAAAATTACATTCTTCGAATACTTGGCATAATTATAGAAATTAGTTCACGCAAATTGCTATAATAATAATTAAAATTGTGAAATTAAAAGTTAAATTTAAAAAATTGTACTTTGAATTTTTTAATTTTCTGTTGCAAAAAATTGTATCCTCTTGTTATAAATTCAGAAAAAAGATATTTGACTCAGAACCTATACTAAACCTTTTCTTTACTAAACAGTTTTTAGTAAAAATTCAAATATTCGAATTCAAGTATTCAAATATTATTTGGTTCGAATAAAAATTTTATTTACGTGCCGAATAAAATTTTTCGTTGGTTGTTTAGAGAATCAAAAATTATAAATAAATTAATTCAAAATTCAATTTCTATTGTTCGCAACAATTTTGATTTGTTTTTTGTTTTAATTTGATATCATTTGAAAAAAATGTGTTAGGAAATTAATGTACTGAAGGGATTGTAATTAATTTCTTCTTGCGACAGGATTGTGAATTAATTATGATTAATTTATTTTTTCAGAAAGGTTTATAAAATTATAACTGGAAAATTAATTTAATAATTAAATATTTTAAGAATTAAATAGTTTAATATATTTAAATATTTTAATATATTAAATATTGAAATATTGAAATATTCTTTAATTTTGAGTATATAGCTGAATCGAAAATTATTAAATGTATGAGAAATTCCAAATTGAGAAACACTGTTTGTTGCATGTCAGAAACCCACACAGAGAAATCGAAGTTACGATTTTATTGATGATATAGACGCACACACAACAGTGCATCAGCTCGCTCTTCTTTGGTACTTTCACCGTCATTACAATCTACACGTTCCATTCGAGAGAGAGAAGCTCTACCAGTTTACCAGATAATAAGGGATTCCTGACAGTACAATTTGAAAATGTCATCGCTGACACGATATGCATGACAACTTAACAAATACGAGCGTCTTTTGATGGCCATTTCTTCTTTTCAGTTTGGCCTCAAATTATTTTTATTAACAAACAAAAAATAAATAATAAAAGTAAATTTAAATAATAAATATTTAAAAATATAAATTCTCACAGTAGAGAACAGATAATTTAAAATATTTTTTTATTCAAATTAAAATATTAACAATGTTAACTAATCATTATTTAAATTATAGGCAATATTAATTAGTTTTTATTTCAATTAATAATATTAACTAATTTTTATTTTAATTGTAAACAATATGAACTAATTTTTATTTTAAATGTAAACAATATTAACTAATTTTTATTTTAAATGTAAACAATTTTTTTTTAATTAGCTTCTATTAAAATTATTAAGAATAATAATTAGTTTTTATTTAAATTGTAAAGTATGATTCTATTTATTTTTATTTTCTATTTATTTCATGTTTTCTGTCTTTGAAAGTATATAAATTACTCTTAATAATATAAATTAAATTTTATATTTAAATTTCACGATTTAATTCCTATTTGAATTATTAATGACACGATGACTTAATTTTTTATTACATATTATATTAATTAAATAATTTAATTCTTTTTATACAATTATAATTATATAACAATTCGGGGAAAAAATAAAAAATTTGAAAAACGCTCTTGAAAAATCAAAAAACTGAAACTTTCACTTTACGGCACAACAAAGAAAAATTCTAATAAAATTCTTGGCAACAATTCAAGAATAGAATTAAAGAAAAGTCATGCAATCAGAAGAGAACCTGTTCTGAACATGTTTTTTTCTCTATTATATCTGATCAGTAGAAGAACCTTGGATCCCTTCTCTTTTCGAGATGGAGAAGAAGAAGAAGAAGAAAAAGAAGAAAAAGAAGAAGTGGACGAAGAAGATAGGTAGTGTGTCAAGAGAAGGATATGTATATAACATGTGATCTTTTATTACAATTTCTTGTTGCGGATTTACGTCTATTGTTTTTTTCTCCGTCTTTTTCTTTCTCTTTTTCTATCTTCTTCTTCTTCTTCTTCTTTCATCTTTTTCTTCTTCTTCTTCCATCTTTTTCTTTTTCCATATTTTTCTTTTTCTCTCTTTTTCTTATTCTTCTCTCCTTTTCTTTAACTCCTTCTTATTCTTTTCGTAATTGTTCATCGTTCGAAGGCTTCGATCGGTCATGCGGAAGAATTATATTGTATCTTCAATGAAAATACGTGGGAGGCAAACATCAAAGTCTTCACTTTTTTCCACCTTTACGTCCGCCTACATTCTATTATCTTATGGTCAACGAAAATCTAATGCAATTACGCATAAAATCATGATTCACTTTTATGCAATATTCTTTTCCGCGAGAGGATTAAATTAATTTTTTCTCCTCGTGATAAAAAAGGGAAAATTTATATGGGAAAAAAAAGTAGAGGAAAATTTTTACATTATTATCTTTCCTTTTTGAATATGCTTATTAATGAAAAGAAATATATATTTCACTTTTATATATATACAAGGTCAAGAGTGATCATCGAGAATGATAAAAATTATGTACAGCGAGGGAATAATTAATGAAAGAATATAAAGATAGAAATCAGAATAATTTTTTTTTCTGAAAGGAAATATATAATTTTTTGTTCTAGCAAAACTGTAATTTTTTAGAAACAAAAAAAAAGTGCATTGGTGAGTTATTATTATTATTAATATTATGTGTTATAATTATAATGGATGGAGAATATTATTTTACCGGGCAATAAAAATGAAACCATGTAATTATTATTTTTTTTATATAATTTGTCAAAATTTGTGTGGAAAAAATAAAAAAAAAGTTTTAAAAATTTTGGAACGTTTAATTAAACTTTTTCCTACTTTTTGTTTGATTCTAATTTCAAAATATTTTTTGCAAACTAAATAAAATTTTTTAACTAAATAAACCCACTTGAAAAGTTCCCGACAATAATTTATCGAGAAATTCCCGGGAGTGACTCTGGAAATTCTGTTTTCAATTTCATTTTCACTCCCGAGAATTTCCCGGGAACTTTTTCACGTGGGAATGTTTAATTTCTTCCACTTTTTCATTTTATACAGTTTAAGTTTTGAAAATATTCTCTATTATAGAAAAAGATATCTTAAATAGAAAAAAAAACTTCTGTAAGTTGAAAACTTTTTTTTTATAGAAAATTCGCAAAAAATGTGCGTGAAAAATAAAGAAGCAAATAGATTAATCGGCACAACATTTATTTTCCATAGAATTTATTTTTCGTCGAATATATTCTCGAATAGAATTTATAAACAATATGTTATTATAGATAAATAACAGTTTTGAAAATGACCGTGAAACAGGTAATATAAGTTTCTTTTTTTTACGAGTTGATCATTTATGATGGTTTCCATGTTTTCTTATACTGAGAAAAACTACTCGAAGATTACAGCAATTGTTTGCAGTCAATTCTAAAAAAATATATTCGATGTCTAAACGATAACCTATTATTTGATTCATTTTAAACTATTTTTTAAAACTTTTATTTGATTTTTTTTCAACAATGGTATTAAATATATAGGGGACAAAAGAGAAGAAAATATTTTCCAAGTCCAAAATAATTTAATTTACCAATTTTTATAATTATAAATAATTATAAATAATTGAAAAATAAATTAAAGCTATGGAAAAATTTCAATTATTCAAATAATTTCAATTATAATTATTATAATTATAATTATTCAATTGAATCCTTAACACGAGTTTCAAATTTTTTATTTTGCAGTAATTTTCAATTGTATTTTGCGAATTTCAATTATTTTTCTGTAATTTTTAATAATTTATTACGAAATTCAACTATTTTTCTATAATTTTCAATTATTTATTGCGAGATTCAATTATTTAACTAAAATTTCCAATTATTTACTATGAATTTCAATTTTTATACTGTGTACTTTTCAATTTTTTATTATAGGTACAAATTTAATTTTTCTTCTTGCAACTTTCAATTTTTTTACGAATTTAATTTTTCTTGCTATAATTTTCTATTTACATTACGAATTTCAAATTTTTGTTGTAATTTTCAATTCTTTTTCGCGAAATTCAATTTTTTGTTACCATTTTCAATTATTTATTACGAATTTCAATTTTTTGCTATAATTATTTTTCGCGAAATTCAATTTTTTATTACCATTTTCAATTATTTATCACGAATTTCAATTTTTTGCTTTAATTTTCAATTATTTATTACGAATTTCAATTATTTTAAAAATGTTTCCAAAGTTTAATACGATTTTCAATTTTTTGCTCTAATTTTAAATTATTTATTTCGAATTTTTATTATATAATATACGAAATTTAATTATTTCACTCTAATTTCGAATTTTTAATACTAATCTCAATATCTTGCTGTAATTTTCAATTATTTATTATGAATTTCAATTTGTTATTCTATAAGTTAATACCGTTAATACAAACTTTAATTTTCAATAATTTATTTTTTTTAGTTTAACCTTTAGAGGGCCGGGGTGACCACCATTTATTTTGACGAATCTTTTTATCGAATTGACTTCTTATTTATAAATTATGGTTTAGATTGAACAATAATTGAATTAATTGTTCCCGACAGCTATCAATCATGGATGCAACTATTGTTTGAAGTTATCAATAATTGAAACGATTTTTATTTATAGTTACCAATAATTGAATTAAATTTTGTTTCGAGTTGTCAACAATATTGCTATAGTCAATTTATTTTCAGAATTAGCGATAAGTGGAACGACAATTTTTTGGAGTTATCAATAATTGAAAAAAAATATTTTATTAACAATATAATAATTGAAACCATACTTTTTATCTATAGTCATGAGAAATTGAAAAAAAATTTTTAATTGTAGTTGTCGATAAATTGCGAGACAATTCTTCTTTTAAATTATTAGTTAATTAAATTATTGAAAAATTCTGAATGGTTCCACTGTCAATTAATAGTGGAAACAAATATTGTGCGGAGTTATTAATATAATTGAAACAACAACAAAAATGTTGCATGTTGTTTTAACACTACTTTTAGTGTTAAAACAACACTTCATTTTTTCTGTGTACTGTATATAGGGAAAAATTTATATATATAGGGAAAAGTTTTAAGTTAAATTTTTAGGAAAATTTGACGATAAACATTTATTTAAGTGGAACATTTAAATCTTTACAAAATTTTTCGAAGTTTACAAGTAAATCTTTAATAAATTTTCAGGAAAGTTTCGGTGCTGTGTGGCTATTGTTTGTTACTTTCAGCCACTTTTTGCCATTTCTGGCTATTTTTAGTTATACTATTTGCAACTACTAGGCTACATCCATCGTCAGTAAAAGTAAATTTCGCTTCCAGCATCTCCGAAACATGAAACAAGTCCTCAGAAATACTAAAAGAAAATCTCAATTTCTCTCTTAAGATTTGACGAACATATGAAAATATTTCCTCTCCATATTTCTTCATTCGCTTTTAAAGGAGAACGATATTCATGACTATAATGTGCGTTGCGTGAAGTAGTTTTGTTGCGGGGCCCGTTTTAGCTGAGCAACTCCTGCATCAGTTGTGTGTTGTGTGCCAGCGGTGGTTCCCCTCTGTTTCGAGAAACTTAACGGCGGGGAAAGAGAAGAATTTAAAACCGAGGAGAAGAAGAAGAAGAAGAAGAAGAAGTAGTAGTAAAGAAGCGGAGTGACTGCTTTGCTTTAGCAGTTTAGCTTTAGAAAGAAGCCAAAGAGTTGAATGTATATATATATATATGTATATACATAAAAACAAGAGGAAAGAGGACGGCATTATATTGCGACTATATATATACTAAGTCCAGAGTCAAGGCCGCTCACTGCTCCGGAGTTACTAACCAAGACGGAAACCTCGCCGAGAGAGAGAGAGACCTACCTAACTCATACCTCTTTGGCGTTATTATCGCGGTCCACGGCCACGGTTTCTATATATACATATACATACACAAACACTTTTGTGATTTTTGCATGAATGTGTTTCACTTGTTGGATAAGCAACATAGTCACGGCTCGCGAAGCCGTTTTGTCGTGTTCTTGAGAGTTTCTTTTGCTGAACGATGGAGAATACTGACCACTGCGAAAACATTCGCCTGAAACACTGAAACACTGACCAGGCAATATGATGGTCACTCGGTTATTACTCCGCAACCACGACCGTGTCTCACTCATCGCGGATGATGCACCTCTTCTCCTCACTGACAACAATTGCTCGGTCCATTCACATCATCGACTGCGACTAATGCAAGAAGAAGCATCACTAGACGAATACTTCTTTTTTTCCATTTTTTGGTTTACCAGGAAAATTTCGTTTTTTTTTTTTACTCATTTCTATAGATAGAGAATTTTCACTTTTTCCCTCTAGAAATTAGATCTTCAAGCATTTCCTAAGAATATGGTTACTTGAATTTTTGATAATTCCAGAAAGGAATTGAACCGAATCAAAATTTATTTCAATTCTTGATAACTGCAGGGTGTCTATCACAGAAAATACGATAATCTTATTTTAAGAAGCGCCTACTTAAATAGGAGTCAAGAATATTCCTTACTTAAATTAAGTGGCCCCACTTAATTTAAGTAAGAAATATTCTTGACTCCTATTTAAGTAGGCGCTTCTTAAAATTAAATTATCGTTTTTTCTGTGTAATACAACTAATCTGAAAAAAATTTCCCTGACATTTCCAGGTTTTCCAGGTCTTCTACAATTTTTTTCCAGGTTTTAAAAATCAACATATAATAGGGATTACAAAAAATACATTGCTTAAATTTTATTCGATAACACCGATAAATAACGTGGGAGAAGTATTCACAACGTTTGTCATCAACGATTTGAAGAAAAAAAACTGATTTTCATTCAGAAAACAATATTTTATGTTTACAAAATTTTCCTTTTTTTAAACTTTTTTTTGCTCAATAAGCAACATTGTAAAAGTTATATTAATAAAAAAGTTTGAATAGAGAATTATTTTTTCTTCTAAATTATTGTAAAGTCATCAAACGTTATAAATTATGAATATAAAATGAACATTTTTAAAAAAATTATCAGGGCTCGAACCAGTGACACAGTATTTAAAAATACGTACTTTACGGACCAAAAATAAAAAAATACAAAAATCAATTAACATATTTCAAAAAAATTAATTTCAAATAATTATTATCTAAAATTTTAACTGAAATTAGTTTTTAAATAATTTTTTTATTAGAATTCAATTATTTAAATACAAGAATAAATAATTTATTGTATTATTGAGTGTTTCTTAAAATTTAATTCTCATAAAGAATTTTACCAACAAATTTTTGAAAATAATTACATTTTTCGAAGAATTCGATTAAAATTATATTAAAAATAATTGAAATTCTTTGATTACTCTTATTATTTACAAAAATAATTGAAATTCTTTGATTATTTTTATTATTTATGAAAATAATTGAAAATTATATTAAAAATAATTGGTATTCTTTGATTATTTTGATTATTTATAAAAATAATTAAAAATTATATTAAAAATAATTGAAATTCTTTGATTCTTATTATTTATAAAAATAATTGAAAATTATATTAAAAATAATTGAAATTCTTTGATTATTCTTATTATTTATGAAAATAATTGGAAATTATATTAAAAATAATTGAAATTCTTTGATTTTTCTTATTATTTATGAAAATAATTGAAAATTATATTAATAATAATTGAAATTTTTGATTATTCTTATTATTTATGAAAATGATTGAAAATTATATTAAAAATAATTGAAATTCTTTGATTATTCTTATTATTTATGAAAATAATTGAAATTCTTTGATTATTTTTATTATTTAAGAAAATAATTAAAAATTATATTAAAAATAATCATTGGTATTCTTTGATTATATTCTTATTATTTGTGAAAATAATTGAAAAAAAATAATAATTTAAAAAATTTTATTATTTATGAAAATAAAAAAATTGAATTATTTGCGAACAAATTTATAAAAAAATATGTAAATAATTGAATTCCTGTGAAATGTTTATTATTTTATGAAAATAATTAAAATTTTTTTAAATAATTAGATTATGTTGGAAAGATAAAGATAAAGATAATTGAAATTTTGACGAGAATTTTTAAAAATTTTTTAATATAATTGAATTTCTGCGAAGAATTTTATTACTTTTGAAAATAATTGAATTTATGCAATCATTTGTAATTTCTCTAAAATTCCCCAAATTTTATCGTACAATTTACAAACTTTTCGTCCTTTTTCAATCAAATTACGGTCATATATTTCCTCAGAAAGAATTTCCACTATATATTTTTTATATAGAACAATTTTTATTTTGAAGTGAAATCATCAGTTTTTATAATTATTTTATGTTAATTTAACGTTTCTTTAAAAATAAAAATTACAATACCCTCTTTCTTAAATACTATATAAATATTACATGCTCTCTAAATCAATGTCACCAAAGGTATTTTCTAAATAAAAGAATATGCAATTCCAAAGATCAAAAAGGTTACAAAATTTTTTTTTCGCGTAACGTTAATGGTACATTACATAAATTTTCGCAAAGTTAACGGTAAATCGAAGTGGGTAAAAAATATAGATGATGAACACCAGAAGAGATGATAGAAACTCCTGCACAGTTTCTTATATATTTTATTCATTTCTTTCTCTTTTAATTTATTTACGAAAGTTTCGCAATAAAATTACGTTATTTGCGACAAAAATTGTCGCGCAGACAGAACTGAAATTATTAAAAGTCACAAGACTAAATAATTTCAATTCTTTCAATTTAAATTAAAAAATTTCTTGTGATTCTTGTGATACTTGTGATTCTTGTGATGCTTGGTGATACAAAAATTTGTCTGCTATGAAAATTAAAATTTTAGAATTAATGAATTTTAAATAGTAATGAATATCAAACACAGTATAATGAATAATTTTAAATTCTCTAATAAATTTTAAATATTGCGATAATTTCTATATAAATTGCTTGATTAATAAAAAATTTAATTTCCGATTAATTTGGATCTGAAATTTAATTTACGATAAGCTTACATGCCTACATTTGAAACAAATATTGAACTCGACATTAAAACTTTAACTCATAATAAATTATTTTTTTTTGTCCCGTGTCTTATAAAAAGTTGTATAATTAGCTTCCTATTATAAGCTTAACATAAAAAAAAGTTGTTTTTGACTTTTTCCCTCTCATTAATAAATCTTATGCTTAGTGAATAATCTCTAATTTTTTACCAAGTTTACCATTTCCATTTGTTTCTGACTTTTATTTAAATTTATTTAAAAAAAAGGATAATATTTTTTTTATATTTTATTTTTGTAAAAAATTCTTGGTTTCAGATAAAATATTTACATTAGAACAATAGTCCTTTTTTTCCTCCTTCATATTCAAAAGATTGGAAATTTTTTACGATTCTTTTATTATCCTAAGATGAAATTAAAACAGGAAATTATATGCAAAAAAAAATATGTTTGCTTTCTATTATCCTCTTTACCTACTTATTGCAATAATAATTGGAATCTCATTCAACTCGCTGAGAGAATTCATGGAATATATATATTTTACTGTGCTTGGTGTATTGTATTATATATTTTTATGTATAGTGTAGAGTGAACGCGGTTATTGATACAGTTTTCTCTATTTCTGATGCTCTCGTTGGCTCGGTTCCAACCATTGCAATAAAGCCACTTTTTTCTCACTTTTTTTTTTATTATTTATCTTTTACTTTTTTTTTTCTCCTCTCTTGTTTCGCTCTTGGTTGCAACAAACCGCGAGCTCTGACACAGGTCAGCGATCTGCTCCACTATCGTGAACACCATTTTGCTTTAAAGAAAATTTACTGACACATTTTTATGAAAATAATATAATATAGAATGTAGAAAAAGAAAACAAAAATTATATGGTACACAATTCTTGTTTTTAAAAATTTTATTTTGAATTTTACGTCTCTTGTTATTTATTTTTACTATTTACTATTTTCTACTATTTTTACTATTTATTTCTACAAGTACTTATTTTTACTATTTATATTGTTGCTATTCATTGTGATTATTTATTTTTACTGTCAGTACTTATTTTGACTATTCATTTTTACTATTTACTTTCCCAAGTATTTATTGTTACTATTTATTTTTACTAGTATTTATTTGAATAACATTTTTTTTATTTTGACTATTGACTACTTGTAGTTACTTTTTATTTTGATTACATATTTTTACTAGTTTTGATTTTTGCTAGTTATTTTTACTATTTATCTTCAATACTTATTTTGACTGTTTATTGTTACTATTTATTTTTTGACTACTTGCTTTTACTATTTATTTTTACTAGTATTTCGATAATAAGTATTTATTTTGACTAAATATTTTTAATATTTCTTTTTAGTTTTTACTAGGTAGTACATATTTACTTTTAGTACTAATTTTGACTATTTGTAGTTATTTTTTGTTTTGAATATTTATTTTTACGACTGATTTTGACTATTTATTTCGACAAGCGTTTATTTTTCCTATTTATTTTTCTTTTTTCTTTTTAGTTTTTACTAGTATTTACTTTTAGTACTTATTTTGACTATTTGTAGTTAATTTTTGTTTTGAATATTTATTTTTACGACTTATTTTGACAATTTATTTCGACAAGCGTTTATTTTTCCTATTTATTTTGACTATTTATTTTTAATTATTCCTGTCAGTTTCTACTAGTGTTTACTTATTTAAAAAAAATTTTAAAAATTGGTAAAAAAAAAATTTTTTTTTAAATTTTTTTTAAAAATTTTTTTACCAATTTTTTGTACTTATTTTGAGTGGTTCCTCTTTATTTTGACTATTTAATTTTAATAGTATTTCTTTCTACTACTTATTTCAACTATTTATTTCTGCAAGTATTTATTTTTCCTATTTCTTTTGACAATTTTCTGTTACTGTTTGTTAAGACTATTTATTTTTACTATGATTTTTACTACTAATTGTGACTATTTATTTTGACAATTTTTATTTATGAAATTCAAGTAATTTAAAAGCAAAAATGTCAGTTACTAATAATTCAAATTAGTACCAATTTTCCTAATTCAAATAATTTACAGTGAGTTGCAATATTGAATAATTAAATTAATTCCAATTAGTTGATAAAATATTTATTCTTTAGCGACTAATTTTCACTCTTTAGATGAAAATTTTGTTTTCATCATTGTTTCAAATGCAAACAATTGATTAACTAAAAACAAAAATTCACAGCGATATAATTTATTTATTTAAAAATTGAAAAAGAGAAAAAAAAATAATCGAAGATTTCAATGCCTTAAAATGGAGAGTGAATGTGATTTTCTGTTCGCCATTGTTCTTGCCCTGGCATTAAAGTCTCTTCGAGGACTGCGTGACCTTATTTACTGTTCTCTTATTCTCCTCCAACTGGAAATACTTTATCGTGATCGAATAAAAGGAATTTTCGGGTCCGATAGATCTATTCAATTCCAAGAGACTGCGTCGTGCTTTCAGAGAAATATTTATAGGAAAGGTTAGTTCTGTTATGTAGACAGAAACCTTTGAGATTTCTATATAAGAAAATATTTTTAAAAACCACGCACATTATTCTACCCACATAAATATTTCTTACTTTTGTTTTGTCTCATTCTTTTTGCAATGCAATTTTTATATCTGATAAGAGAAATACACTCTAAATATATTTCTCAACCAATGGGGATTTTCATTTAATGTTGAAATAAAGAAATAGGATTTTTTAATTTTTATATTAGTTGTTTAATTTAAATTATTAATTTTTAATAACTATTAGTAACTATAAATAAAAAACTATTAATAACCAAATATAATTTTTTTAATCTATAAATAAATTTATCCATTTAATTTAGTTCTAGAAACGAAAATTTATCATACTCTCTAAATTTGAATTAGATAGTAAAAATGTTTAATAATTTGGATTAGTTACTGCCTTTTTGATTTTGAAATTAGTAAATTTTACCAATAAAT
This sequence comes from Leptopilina heterotoma, assembly GCF_015476425.1. Taxonomy (NCBI): domain Eukaryota; kingdom Metazoa; phylum Arthropoda; class Insecta; order Hymenoptera; family Figitidae; genus Leptopilina; species Leptopilina heterotoma. Next base: position 2,288,614 of record NW_025110813.1, read on the forward strand.
AGTACTTTCTACTAATTTATTACTAAATTTTTGTAAGTTAAAAGCAAAAAGTGAGTCAATAATTCAAATTAGTAAACCTTTTTAATAATTACTTAGGAAGTATCAAATTTAAAAAATATTAATTCTACAAATTAATTTTTTGAAAATATTGATAACAAATAATAATTTACTGCATATTGGATTTTTTATTATTGCGATTATAAAAATAATATAAAATTTCACTTTCAAATAAGAAATATAGAAAGTGTATAAAAGTTAAAGTCAAAATTAAATATTGTCTTTTTAAAAAAAGAAAAAAGGACATAAATATCTCACACAAGAAAAAGTATTATGATTGTTTGGAAGAAAAATATTTTTGTCTATTTCGAAAAGAAAAATATACCTCTCGAATAAATTTCGCGAGTTTCTTATTTTTTTAAGAAGAACTTTTAATATATGCGGAGAAAAAAAATTGACGCAAGTGTAGTTTTGCTTTTATTGAGAAATAAATATATTTTCCAAAATTAAACAGTATTAGTAAATTATTTATTATGAATCGAATGAATTTTTGGATTAAACTATTATCATTATTATTAGATTAATTATTTCTTCGTTATTACGACTCATAACAATAATAATTATTTATAAATTACAATTTAAAAAAGTCTTTTTTCCTTTTAGAAAAAAATTTTTTAAACAAACAAGAATGAAATAATAGACAAAGTAAGAAAAGAATTTCCTATTTATAATAGACAAGATTTAAATGTTAATTGGCCCGTAATTAAGATTTATGGTGAGAGTAAGATTTTTTTCTCAATTTATCGAAATAGGAGACAATTTATTACAATTATTATTATTCGAGTGCAGATTCTGCGCCTGCGATTGTTAAGTGGAGGTCATGGGTCAAGGGAATCGCAAATCTACTTTTGCGTGGTCGATATAATAATTACCTATATATATATATATATTATATAGTTATATAAATATAAAACTCGACATAATGCTATTTTATAGCAATGTTCCTTTTTCAGTTTTAAACCTCTTTTTCTCACGGAGCAACAATCAAATTTCTCACCCAACCCAAAAACATTTATAACAATTGTTTCAATCAGTGAAAGCAATAGAAACATACTTTATAATCAAATACCACGCGAGAACAATAAAGGTCACTGAAGCTCTAATGTTTTTTACTAAAAAAAAATTTTTTTCCAACTGACATTTCATTTTCAATGCACTAACGAAGAAAATTGACTTTTCAATATATCCAAGTTTTATTTTACTTTATAGTTCACACATATATATTATTTGCAATCAATTTCACGACTCTTTTTTTTATTGTTGTACACTAAATAAAAGCTATTTGTAAATAAATTCAGATTATATCTAATCCGGGTGAACGGAAATTGACTCACGGATATAAAAAAAAAGATAGAAATATATTTCTGTATATATATAAAAAAAGGAAAAGAAAAAATTGTGTAGAAAATATTGTAAAAAATCGGATGATAAAAAATTTACAGTGAGAAGTGGTTGATGGATTAGCGTCAGAAAAAAATTTAAGATCGAAAAAATTGTCTGGTTGGAAATGTGTATTAATGAATAATTTATAGTAAAATGGATAATTGTAGTATTTATCGTGATTATTGTATTATTTAATATTTACAATGGGAATTTCATATTTAATTAAAATAAAAAAAAAATTAAAAAAAAAAAATTAAAAATTAAAAATTAAAAATTTTTTAGTATGTACCCAATTTAGTATTTATTTTAATATATTTATAGTCATAATTGAAAATAATTTGACTACTTACAATTTTTATAGTAATTATTAAATATTATTGTTGAATATTATTATTAATAACTTTGGGAAGAAAGTATTTCATTATTACCATATAATTTTAGGTAATAATAGTTTCAATTATTGATAATTATTACTATAAACCGTAATTATTGAAAAATGTAACCAATAATGTTCTAAATTACCATTTGACCCCGCAAACAATTATTACCCCCTAACATGATACTTTAATCATTCAATGATATTTTCTCAATTCGAATTTCAAACACCGTTCAAAATCTTGTTCTCATTCCAAGAAACGGTGATTTCCGTTTTCTTGGAAATTTCCTTTAAAAAAAAAAAAAAAAAAGAAGAACTCGGCAGTCATTTTGAAATAACGTAAATGTTAATCAAAACAGGATTTTTTGAATCTCATATATTCCCTTTGCAAATAGGTCTAAGAATTATTGTTATACGATCGGGATTCGTGGATTTGAAAATTGCCTAGAGAAAAGAGTTTAAAGTGGAACGCGATGTGAAGTGGAGCGTAGTTTTGTGCGCGATTGCCATTATCTGTGGTATTGTATAAATTTTATTTCTTCTCTCTCGTCTGGTGGCACATTGCAATCATTGCAATGCGCGTTGCGCGCTAGCGGGCAAGGCCAGGGCTGACTGCAGGTCGTTTTCTTGCGCAACAAACTCTTGCCAACTTGACGAGATGAGGTACAAACACACAACTCTCTTATTCATGCAGCTGAAGTAGTAGCAGCCGTTTTATAGTTACATGGTGTTTGCTGCGGCAATTGCATAAAACAGATATATGTGAACGAAACTGCGATAATCGTACCCGTTAAACGCCTTGAGAAAACGATTTATCGCCACAACTCTACTCCCTGTGAACTATGTCTCATATGTTCGAATAATATTAACACGTGTGTAGTTATATACACATTTATATATGTAATAAAATCTCCTTTACTATTTTAAATTATATATTTCCTTTTTCATCATTTTCTTTATTTTATTTTAGAATATTCCATCATCGAGTGGATTTTGTCTTTTTTTTATTACTGATGACTGTTCTTTTTAATTTATTACTAGACTAGACACCGGAAAAGAAATATCGAAGTAATTTTTTTTTTTACTATTTTTGTACAGTAAAATTTCTTTCCTATAATTTTAGATAATTTTTTCAAGTTTTATAAATTTATAAATTATTTTACAACTAGCAGCAATTTATTACTTACTTTTTAAAATAAAATTAGCAATTTTTGAAAATAATAGAATTTGAAAATTTTTAATTCAAATTTTTGTTGAAAACACTAAAAACATTCAATTTTGGAGACATTACAAATAATTGTAAAAATTCAATTATTTTCAAATGAAATAAAATTCAATTATATTCAAAATTTAAAAAAAATTCTCGTCATAACCCCCAAAGTTATCAATTATTTTCAAAAATGTGAATAAAATTCTTGTCCTAATTTCAATTATTTTCTTATTTTTTATAGTAAAATCTTTGCTTGGAATTTTTTACAATTTTTACAGTATACAATTTACATGACTATTTTTGTAATTTTTAAGGTAATTTTTTTGCAGTGGTAAAAATTTTATTTAAATAAGCAATTACTTGTTTATTATCAAATAAATATTTACTTGCATTAAATATAAATATTTACTTGACTCAAATAAATATTTACTTGCATCAAATATAAATATTTACTTGAATCAAATAATTTTTATTTCAATCAAATAATTCTGAATCAATAAAATTATTTGAACCAATAATTTCTGTATTTAAAGCAAAGACAATTTAATTGACTCAAATACAAGTTATTTGATTCAAGTCAAGATTTATTTGATAATAGTCAAGTAAACAGTTATTTGAATGAAATAAATTTTCTTTTATTTCGAAAAGAATAATTGAAATTTAGAACAAATAATAATTGTTAAATATTAACAAAAATTGGAAATATCTCGCTTTGTGTAATTGCCGATAATTGAAAATATCAATTGCATGTCACGAAGAATTGAAAATAACATATTGTTTGGCAAGAAATTACAAAAAAGTGAAAGTTCATTCTAAAATTTATTCCCCTTTGCGCCTCTTGAATAATACAATACATTACTATACCAAAAAAATAAAATAAAAATAAAATAATCGCACATAAAGTAAAAAATCGAATAAAAAACTAAAATCTAAAATCAAATTGGTCTTTTAAGAAAAATTTACAAGCAAAAAAATTTATAAAATAAAAAACCTGTTTATAGAATATTTTGTTATCAAAAAATTGAACGTAATAAAAAGAGAATAAAAGTATAAAATAAAGTGTCACTTTGAATAGTAATTGGTTCACGTCTATAGCAAACTTATGGTAATGTTATCATAGCAATAAATTCTTGTATATGCATTCTTCTTTGCAAACTAAAATTGACAACGCCCACCTAGAACCTCTTTAAAAGGCAACAAGGGACTGAGTCGTTCCTCAGTTATCCCCCCATGTGGAAATCGAGAATTTAAATTCTGATTTCGTTTATATACTTGCTAAGCGAAGCCCGAGAACCGTTTTTTGTCGACTCGTCATGGAGGCGTCCCTTCTTATACAACAACGACGTGAAAAATGAGAGACGCACTGTTAGGAAACCACTTCTGAATGCCCTAATCCTAACACGTTCGAAAAAAATATATATTTCCCCTCCCCCGCTCACGAAACAAGAAAATTCGAATATTTTCTCTTTTCTTTTCTTTTTTCTTTTTCATTTTGGTTTTGGATAAAAGCCAAAATGTGTTAACAATTTAAACTCGAGGAGAATTTGCAATTTACCTTGAGAATTATTCAACACAAAAATTGAGTTCTGCAAAATGTAATTATTGTGTAGAAAATTTAAAAAAAAAAATTACTTAGGTATTTATTTAATTTATATATAGAAAAAATATATTTATTCAGTCATTCTTAAATATCAAAAGCTGTTACAAAATTTAAAGAAAAATAATAACAGGGTTGACACAAAAATTTGATTTTTATTCCTTAATTTTTTCCGTCTTCTAGACAGAATTTTGACTTTTTACTTGATTATTATTATTTTTTCACGCAAGAATTAAGATTTTAAAAAATGTAAACTTTTTAAATTCAATAATAATTTTAACAAGAGTTGCTATTATAATTTCTCAAAAATTATTTTCATTATTTCAATCAAATTATTTTGAGATTATTTTCTAGAATTTTTAAATCAATTTTTTTTTGAAAATCAATAATTGTTTGTAATAATTTTTGAGAAAGTTCTTTAAGAATTCAATTATTCAACGAAAAAAAAGGGAATTTAACAAAAATAATTCTGATAACAACTCAAATAAAAATTTTTCAAAAACTAACTTTTCCAGAATTTTTAATTAAAATTGCAATTTAAAATTCAAATTCTCTAAAATTTCAATTTTTAGTTGTTTTCGTTTGATTTTTCGTTTTCCAATAATTTTGATAATTTTTCTTTTTAAATGTTTCGAATTTTTAAATTAATAAAATTCTAATTTAATTATTGATTGAATTATAACCAAGAGTAAGAGTTCTCCTGGCGAAGAATATTATTAAAATTTTTGAAAAGAATTGAATTCCTCTAAAGATTTTTAATATTTTTGAAAAAAATTTAATTCTTATAAAGAATATTATCAAAACATTTGAAAATAATTGAATTTTTTTTTAATTGAATTGAAGAAACTTATTAACATTTTTAAAAATAATTCAATATTTCATGAAAATAATTGAATTATTTTAAAGAATTTTAAAAAAATTTTTGAAAATAATTGAATTTCTGGGACGATTTTTACTATATTCAAGAAAATAATTGAATTAATTTAAAAATTTTTTTAAATTTTCAAAAATAATTGAATTCCTTCAAAGATTTTTAATAACATTTTGGAAAAAAAATTTAATTCTTATAAAGAATTTTATCAAAACATTTAAAAATAATTGAATTGAAGAAACTTATTAACATTTTTAAAAATAATTCAATTTTTCAGAGAAATATTATTATTTATATAAAAATAATTGAATTCCTGGGGAAGATTTTTACTATTCATGAAAATAATTGAATTATATTGAAGAATTTCAAAAAAATTTTGAAAATAATTGAATTCCTTCAAAGATTTTTATTATTCATGAAAATAATTGAATCCTTGCAAATGATTATAATTTTCATAATAATAAGAAATTGAATATTGTGTTTGGCGAGCGTTACATTTATTTATAAAAATTGTAAATGCAACTCTTCTAATATTCAATTATTTTTAATTTTTATAAAAATTATTCCTTAAATATTGTATAAACTGAAATCCAGAATTTTCTTATAAATTCTACGAAATTTAATATTTGTCAAATACTTTTTTTTTAATTTTCTAAATTTTTCCTTAATTCCCTGGCAAGTTTTATAATTTTCCTGACATTTTCCTGACCTGTGGCAATTCTGAATTAGAAACTCAAACACAATTCCATAATAGTAATTCTATATAAAGTAAATAAACTATTGTAGACAAAATTTTGCATATATTTTTTTTTTTGCCGCACTGCTTCTTTTTCTTTCGCAAATGTTTACTTTGCAAAAAGAAAAAAAAAGAAAAGAAGAAGAAGATTGTTACGTAAGTCTTTGAAATGGTAAATTAAATTACAAATAGCGGATTATGTTTCTCTTTTCTGCATAGTAAAAAGTGTTTTATAAAAATGTCTTCAATTATGGCAATGTGCGCGCGTATACATACACATAGAGTGTATTACTCGCCAGACAAAACGCGGGTGAAAATTCAACGTGCGTATGTTTCGTTATAAAGAGGTATTGCTCACGAGAGATGAATATAAAATTAGAATCCCGCATCGCGCTCTCGTCTATAATTATAATATATTATAAAAAAAAAAAATGTTTCAAAAAAAGACACGGATTTAGAAAAATAATTCACCCATTTTGTTACGCAAAAAGAAAGAAAAGAGAAAGAGAGAGAAAAAAAAGAAATTAGAATGTGCTCTTGTTATTTTGGATTCATATAGTTCTATATAGATATTTATAAAACTGATATTTGGAAAAAGAGACTAAATTCAACACGCTGTTATCGCCCTCTTTTAAAAATAGACACGGCTGAAAATAAACCGAGATTTAAAGTCACTCACCTAGTTTTTCACACCCTCGCATTCATGCTTTTTGAGCAAAGTGATCGAAAAGCTTTTGCTGATATATTTTTTTTTCGTTTCTCTTTTAGAATATATTTTTGATATCTTCTCTTTTTTTTTGAAATTTCGATACAGCTCAGAGAATTGCAAGTGTTTTTTTATAAAGTATTTTTTCGAAGATAAACAATGATAGTATTTTTTAGTTTTATTTTATTTTTGTATTCTTTATTTGATTTGCTATCATGGTTTTTCTGCGGATATCAAATTGAGACAAAAAACGAATCAAAATGTTGCTTCGCAACACTTTTGATTCGTTTTTTGTCTCAATTTAATATCCGCAGAAAAACTGTGGTTCTGTATTACTATTTAGGTACTTTTTTAAATATTTATTTCTATAATTATAAAATAGTTTTTTTCGTTTTCTGCAAAAGTAGAAATTTTTAATTTCGAATATTTTATAGTTAATAATTATTTATTAATTAAAAAATATTCACAATTAAAAATTTCTACTTATAAATAAATAATTTTGAGGAGATAAATGAAATTTTTTTTTCTATCTCCTATTTTTTGTTTTGACATTTTTTTATAGTGAAAGAGATTTCCTTGATATTCGACTACAAAGTACAAAGCTATATTTTTTACTTTTGAATGCTATTGTTGCAAATTTTTATTTCCTTTTTTGCAAAAGTTTTTTGCATTGAGAAATTATTTTTGAACTTATAATATAAATGAATTTTTTGTTTTTTGCTAGTTATAATAAATTTAAATTTAATTTACTTAATCACTTTCTATAGAAAAATTATTTTTATATGTAAACGCATTTTTTTTATTCTTTATTTATTGTTAGAAAAAAAACTTATTTAGCTATTTTTACTTAATTTCTATAGAAAAAATACTTTTTATGGAAAGTAAATAAATAAATAAACTTTGAGCATAAGTTTTTAAATTAACAATGTTTTTCGAAAGCAAAATAATTTATTTATTTACTTTCTATGAGAAAATTATTTTTTTCCATGGAAAGATAATAAATAAATTTTTGTCCTTCTCAAAAGATATTGTTTATGTTGAAAAATTTATTTTTTCAAAATGCTGTAAATTTATTTATGCACTTATTTGTTTACTTATTTATTTACTTTTCGTAGCAAAATTATTTTTCCATGTAAAGTAAATAAATAAAAAATAAATAAATAAATGGACAAATAAATAAAAAAGAAAAAAATAAATGAAAAAGTTAATAAATAAAAAGAAATAAATAAAAAAAAATAAATAAAAAATTAACTGTAATAAACGTGGTATTCTTTCCTTCTGTCTACATTCGAATTTAGTCTTTTGTGCATTCTTTTGTTCTTCGTTAAGTTTTTATAAATTTTATTGTAATTATTTTTTTTTTATTTTATAAAAATTCAAAATTTTAATTAATAAAAAAATTAAATTTTTATCAATAATAAAACTAATTAGTTTTAAATAGTTTATCTGGTTTTATTTATTAATTATTATTTTATTGAGAAAAAAGAAATTATTGCAAATTTTTTCCCTTTTAAAATAATTTTTAAAGTTTTAAACTTTGTTACAAAAATTGTAGGTAATTGACAAATAGAAGTCATGCAATTTTTTTTTCATTTCTTTTGAATAAGAAAATAAAGTTTCGTTAAAAAAATTGTTTATCAAATCGAAATTATATTTTTTTTCTTTCTTTTTACAAAAAAATTAGGATATTTAAAAAATATAACGATTAAGAAATAGAAAATATCATTTTGCATATTTTTTATTTATCAATCACAATTTTGCTCACAAAATTATAACTTTGTTCTAGAAAATGAAGAAAAATATTTGCATAATTCCTATTTTTTAATCACAATTTTTGTACATTTAAAATTTTTTTTTTTAAAATAAGGAAAAAAATTTATTACTAAACCTTTCTTTGTATTATTTTTTCTTGCCTACTATACTAAGACCAACTTTATGAAAAATAATATTCAACAATTAATTTATTGACAACTTTGAAAATAATTAATAGGTTAAAAATTTTGATTGTAAAGGATCTAAGAAAAAAATTATTTTCAACTTTCCTGTATTTATAAGTGTCAAAATTTGTTTGTTCGAACTAATAAAATTTAATCATTTCAATTCATTAAATTATCTAAAATTATTTTTTAATAAAAAAGGACCTTAAGAAAGAATTTAATCTGTAAAAACTAAAATTTCTTAATAGTACAATTAATTATATTTATTAATTTAGTAATAAAATTAAATTGCAGTCCATATTTTGGTTTTATAAAAAAATTTTGAATTACCTATAAAATTTTAAATTTTATTTTTAAAATTGTTAATTTTATATAAAATAGTGAAAAAAAGCTGAGCTAGTTAACAAATAATTCTTTATGTGTTAACTAGCTTAGCTTTTTTGTTTACTATTTTATATAAAATTAAGAAACTTAAAAATAGAATTTAAAAAATAAAAAAAATACATTTTTTATAACAATTAGTAAGAAATCAAAAAAATGCATCTAAGTATAAAAATAATTTCCAACTTTGCCTGGTGTTTAAAAATAAATTTTATTACCTTTTTCTTTATAATTATATATTATATATAAATAAAAATTTCTCCACTCTTGACAGAATAAGTACATAGATCATAGGAAAAGTTGAAAGAAAACTGTTTCTTGACATTAAATTTTATTTTTAGTACATTTTTTGAGAATATATTGACATATATAACGGTTTTTTTTATAGTCCCACTTTCGCACTAGATATGCCATCGATCGGCATAGATCAGCGACTTGTCTTTGAATGAATACATAGAAATATATTTTATATATGTGCAATTCCACGTGAGATTTAAGTCGACCTCTTAAAATCGGCCAAAAATATTTTTTTTCTATTCTGTATCGAAAAAAAAACAGATACGTATTTTTTTTATTTATGTTTAATTGTCCAAATTTTCGAGTTCTGATTTTTCGAAAATTTGGACTTTTAATTGTAGACCTATATATTCAGTAGCTTATAAGTCCGAAAATATTGAGTTTAGGAAAAAGTTGTCAAAAAATGAAAGTTTTAGTTTTCTTTCGACTTTTAAGAAATGAAAACAAAAAATTTTTTTTTTAATTTTTTATTGAAAAAAAATTAATTTTTTTTAACTTTGGGCCGGAATTTTTTTTATTTTTTTGTACCTTATAATATAGAGAAGATTTTCCAAAAAGTCCCGAAATGTGCCTGATGTGTTAAATGAGTTTTAAAATATTTTCAAAAATCAATTGCAAGCATCACAGTGGGATTTTTTTACAATTAACTTTCTAAAACTGTCTACAGCGTATAATTTTTAATATATTTGAGTGTTCTTTGTTTTAAATAAAAGGGTCTACGCTGTAAACAGTTTTAAAAAGTTAAATGTAAAAAAATCCCACTGTGATGCTTGCAAGTGATTTTTGAAAATATTTTACAACTCATTTAACACATCAGGCCCATTTCGGGACTTTTTGGAAAATCTTTTCTATATTATAAGGTACAAGAAAATAAAAAAAAAAATAAAAAAAAATCCGGCCCAAAGTTAAAAAAAATTAATTTGTTTATAAAAAAAAATTTTTTTTTGCAATAAAAAATGAAAAAAAAAATTTTTTGTTTACATTTCTTAAAAGTCGAAAGAAAACTAAAACTTTCATTTTTTGACAACTTTTTCCTAAACTCAATATTTTCGGGCTTATAAGCTACTGAATATAGGTCTACAATTAAAAGTCCAAATTTTCGAAAAATCAGAACTCGAAAATTTGGACAATTAAACATAAATAAAAAAATACGTATCTGTTTTTTTTCGATACAGAATAGAAAAAAAATATTTTTGGCCGATTTTAAGAGGTCGACTTAAATCTCACGTGGAATTGCCTATATATATAGTGAGAGGACTGATTGGTAGCTCGGCTATTTTGTTTCGCTCTCGCCGCACAACTATCAGAGTCTATCGTAATCGTTTGTGGGAAACTGAGAATAAGTGGGTCATCGTCAAGCGTGTCACATACTTTTCTATATATATATATGTATTAAATATATGTATATAATACTATATTTATATAATTGCATAGACGTGTGCACGTGGCATCTATACATGGCATAAATGTATTCAAGATGAACGACAAACTTACATGCACACTCACGACTTCTTCTTCGCGAATATATATATTAAAAAACGAAACTCTCATTAACATTTTTTTTTCATTTAGGTTTTTCGCTATTTTTTCCATTTTTAGAAAGTTAAGTGTTTTTCTTATCTTTCTCAGCAAATTTTATTTCCATAAATTTTAGTTGATAATTAATAAATATTTAATCTCTAATTTTTAATTAGTAAAAAAATAAAAATGTTTACTAACTTGAATAATTAGTAACTGACCTTTTTTCTCTTGAATTGGGAAATTTTACTAATAATTAGTATTTTCTATTAGTTTTTATTTATGTCAAATTTATTAATTAGTAGTAAATATAATAATTTCTATTTTTATTAGTAAAATTGACTAATTACTAAAAAATAGTAATTTCTAGTAATTTATTAGTAATATTTACTAACTTTTAGTAATTTATTAGTAAAATTAACTAATTTCTAGTAATTTATTACTAAAATTAACTAATTCAAAAGCAAATATTTTTACTAATTTAAATTTAGAGAAACAAAAAATAATGTAGTAATTCTATTTGCGTTTAAAAAATTTGTGATTTAAAACAAATAAATTATTTATTTTGACAAATAATTCTACGTGACAAATATATTTTTGTTCATGACTCAATTAAATTACATTTGGATCAAATAAAAAATTTCTTTTGGTGTACCAAGCAAAAAGTCAAATTAAAAATCTGAAAAAAAAATTTTCCACACCTACACAAGTTTTCTAGGTCAGTGTGTTATAATTTTTCTCTATTTATTAATTAATCTTGTAACTGGTTTAATAATTACAAGACGCAGATTCTTTGATTTTCTTTGCAATATATTTAAAGTGGGTCAACATCGAATGACCTCCTTCATATTGGACATTGATTATTATAATATTAATAATTAGTAATAATAATAATAAAAAAATAATAAAAATAATAATAATACTAATAATAATTATAATAATTATATACAGAAAAAAAATTTATTTGTTTTAAATTACCGATGATTATTATCAAATAAATATTTATATATTTGTAAAATATTAATTGTAAAAACTTTAAAATTTACTAATTAAAAAGCAAAAAGTCAGTCACTAATTCAAATTATTAAACATTTTTATTAATTCTCTGTATAATGAATTATTTTCAATAGAAATAAATTGAACAACTTATTTTCTTTTGAAAAATTTTAATCACAGACCGCACTGACGAACATTATGAATTATTTTTTCCTTTAAATAGAATTTACAATAAGAAACTTTTCATTTCTTATCATGAATATTTCTTCTTTTTGTTAAGAAAAAAAAACTATACACTGCTTTGTGGAAAAAAGAAAAAAAAATGTCCACGTACTTATCTTGTATTCATGTTTAATGAACTTTGGAAAAGTTCTTCAAAACTCGTCAAGTATTCTGAGAGTATTTACTTTAAAAATTTACAGCCATGTTAAAAATTGTAAGAACAAAAAAAATTGAATCAATGATTGAGAGCGATTTAAAGGGTATAGAGTCGAAAAATAGAGACTGAAATTTTACTCCCAAGGGAAGGTATAGAAAAACTTTTTTTTTTTATGAAATAAATTTATTTATCTATACTTCTAAAAGAAGTGGATTTTAATATCCCAGGAGGATTTTATAAAGGAGGGTATAAAAGTTGATCTGTTTTTAGACTTAGGAGATGAGAGGAAAAAAGTAGAGATGAGTTAAAATTATATATAAAAAGATCCCCCATAGTTCTCAAATTTTTTTATTTTCTTTTATTTTCTTGTATTTTTTTCTTTTTTCACTAAATTTCCCTTTCTTGTGAGATTTCTCATTTTTAAATTTGTCAATTTTTTTTTTATTTTTCATTTTTCGCTGTACCTATAACTTTTAATTCCTAAAACTTACACTCTAAAAAAAATTTAGGGAGTAAATAATTAAGCAACTGCAGTAGGGACTTTTTCCTAATTTTAAAGAAAAAATTAAAATAGTTACAAAAAATTAGTCACTTTTTGTGTCAAATTTCCCAAGTTTGTATTTAAAAATTTTAATAAATTTCTTAAAAAATTCAATTAATTGTCGAAACTTCAATATTTAAAAAGAAATTTTACTTCTTTTTAAAATGAAATTTTCAATTTCAATCTTTTTAAAATTAACTAATGAATAAAAATTATAATTGAGATTCTTTGTAAAATTAAAATTTCCTTTTGGAATTTTTAATAAAATTCTTTTCAGGAATTCAATTATTTTCAATACAATTATTTAATTAATCGAGAAAATTCAATTTATCCAAAATACTGAAGATTTCAACTATTTTTAGATAAAATTTTAACTTTTTGGAAGAATTCAATTATTTTTAAAAATTGTAATAAAATTTTTCAACAGATTTTAATTATTTTTATTTCAAATAAAATTCTTCTTAAGAATTTAAGTGCCTACATTCAATTCAATTTTTATTTTCTCGAAAGAATTCAATTTTTTTTAAAAACTATAATAAAATTCTTGGAAAGAATTCAATTATTTCTGCATAAATACTAAAATTATTTCTAAGAATTCAATTATTTTTAATAAAATTTTAATTTTCTCGAAAGAATTCAATTATTTTTAAAAGTTTTAATAATAAATTCTTCAAAAAAAATTCAATTATTTTCGTAAATATAATAAAAGTTTTCTCAAGAATTCAATTATTTCTGGATACATTTTTAATTTTCCCAAAGGAATTCAATTATTTTTAAAAATTTTATTGAATTTCTTTACATTAAATGTAATTATTTTCAATAAATAAAAAAATTCAATGATCCACAAGTTTTGAACGTTCAAATGAAAAAAATATTTTTTATTAATAATATTTTCATAAATTACTAATTAAATTTAAGTAAACAGTGAAATTTTAGATTTAGAAACTTTAAGAATGAATTTTTTTTGCCAGTGGCTCAAAATTATTGTAATAAATATTTAATTTGAAGAAGAAATAAATAAATTTCGTTCATTTGAACGCTCACAACTTAAGGAACTTAAAATTCATCTTCGAAATTCAATTATTTTTAATATTGAAATTAATAATAATTAATTAATTATTAATTAATTAATTTCTAAATAAATAAAAAATAAATATATTTATTTACTTACGAACTAAACTCGACAGGAAACATATGTTGTTTAACTCACCTGAAACAAAAAGAAAAGAGAAATTATAATCAAAAATTAAAAACAAACAATAATTGTTAGTAAATATTTCTATTGAATTGGGTACTTGTATTAGTTAATACCTATTAAATAATTTTTAAAACTATATAATTCTAAGTTATAATTTATTAATAATAATTAAGAAACCGTATTTTTAAATAATAATTCAGGCTTTGTTTTTTCTGTGTTATTTATTTATGGAAAAAATTAAAAGTTAAGTTAAAGTTAAGTTTCCTTTAAATTTTAATTTCTATAAGAAATCAGTTAAAATTTTCCCCTTTTCGTACAATAAAATTTACTCTCGGAGTCTTTTTGAAATTGACTCCAAAAAATATACTTAAAGTTTGCAAAAATCGCAGAAATTCCACTCCAGTTTCAAAAATAGCAAACGATAATTTTTTTTTTTCCTCGCGTGTACTATTTTAATAAATGAAAAAAATGAAAAAAAGTAAATTGAAAAATGAAACGCATTTTTATCTCTCAATGATGTGCAATTGTTGCAGTGAATTTTGTCGAGCATTGAACTTGTGTCGCCACCTGTTTCCAAAGCGATTACCAGCTTGTCACCAGACGTTCTCGAGCAACGACTCACGAGTGAGAGTGACCCACTGACCTCGCTCGTGCTCTCTTGGGTGCTGCGGTTCGACCTCGTCGAAAACTCGCATCGCGAGTCACTTTAAGAATTGGAACACTCATAACCCAAGGAAAAATCGAGGAAATTTTCATTCCACACAAGAGGATGGAAAGAAGAAAATCTATTTTCAATCCATCACATCTTGACATCGTTTTTTTTTTGCTCCCTCAGACAAAAAAAATTTCCAATTTTTCGCGACAAAAATTTACAAAGAATGCAAAAAAAAAAACACGTGCCAAAATTTTACACCTTTTTGCACTTTGGAATTTACTATAAAAATTTTTCTCCTTTTTTTTGCAAATTTGTGTACGTTTCGCAATTTTGTTTCTTAAATGTTTTCTACCCATTTCTGGATTTTTAATTTTTTATTCAATCGAATTTGAATCTGGAATAAAATTTCCTCAACCAAAGAGATGAAAGAGAGAAAGAGGGAACGAAAAAAAATTTGCGAGAAAAAAAGAGGAAGAAGAAGTAACATTTTAGAGCCTAAAACTGCAAGAATAAATTTACAGTAAATATGTCTGCAAATATTTCAACGACGAGGATTTTAAAATAAAAAAAAAGTGCTAAAATGCCAAATGACTGGACTTAACGGTACAAATACCGCCGAAATGAATGACGGACACAGACTGGTACATTCTGGATATAGTTGACCACACGAATCTCAATATTCTAGACCTCACTGATTGTGACTCCGGATTGAAAACTCGATGACCTACTTGAAAACCACAATTCGACACGTGTCCCTGGCCTTTTCGATTATAAAAAAAACCTTTCCTTCCACCTTCTATTTTTTTCTCTTCAGATTAACAAACATTCAATCTCTATAATATATTTTTTCAAAGTTTAAAGAAATTTTAAATACAGATAAGAAATTTTCCAATTTAATAAGCAAATAAAAATTTTACTCTTCAAATCAGAAAAAGAAAAAGAAAGGGAAAAAAATAAAAACAGTTAAAATTGAATTAAATGGACAAGTGACTTCCTGCTTTTAAATTAATCAACTTTCTTTTCTGCTCTCTAAAACTTTGGAACTAACATTGATTTTCGAAAAATAAATCATTAATGGATAAATTAATTATTATTAAGTATAATTTAATAAATAATGTTATTACTAATTATTATTAACTATTTCTATTAACTGCACCTGGAGAAAAAAATAAATTTGACTCAGAAAATAAATATTTACTTGAATCAAATAAATATTTACTTTAATCAAATAAATATTTACTCAAATCTAATAAATATTTACTTGAATCAAATAAATTGTATTTAAACCAATAAATTCATAATTATATATCAATAATAATTATTACTACTTAAGTAGTTACAGTCAGTTATAGTCAGGCAACAATTTAATCGCCATTCTCTCGCCCTTAGTAGTAATAGAGGCTTTTTGTCAGACAAAATGTAGTAAATTTGTGTTATAAATTTTTATTTATTCATATTTTTAATATATTTTTCTTTTACAATTTTAATTAATAAATATGTTTACTAATTTGACTTAGAGACTGACTTTTTGATTTTTAATTAATAAATTTTACTAATAAATAGTAATTTCCACTAATTTCGTGATAAATTTTACTAACTCAAAAACAAAAATTCAGTCATTAATTCAAATTAGTAAACATTTGTACAAATTTAAATTTAGAGAGAAGAAAATACCGCAAAAATATAAATAAATAGAAAGTTATAACACAAATTTACAATATTTTGTCTGACAAAAAACCTCTACTACTACTTTACTCTATGATTTCTTTAATTGTAAAATTATTCTCAAACATCAATAAATTTATTTTTAAATAAATATTTAATTATTATTATTTCATAGAAATTAAAATTCTTCAAAACATTCAAATTGAAACATTTTTAAAATTCAACAACTTATAAGAATATTATTATAAAACATGAAGATATTAATTACTCCGAGTCGAAGACTCTTCATGTTTTATAAAAATTTAGATTTCCATAAAATTTTTCAAAAAAAAAAATTAAATTATTTACAAAAATTATAATAAAATTCTAAGCAAGAATTCAATTATTTTCATAAATAATAAAATTCATCACAGGATATCAATTACACGGAAAGAAAAAGTCCGTCAATCATTAATAGACTAGTATATTACTTTGAGACGGGACACAAAATCATTCAATGGATAACATACTTTGAGTCACAATCAGTGACGAGTTGCTTGCTAAAATTTAGAAAACTGTCATCAATATATAAAACTCGTTCACTAAAATTTAGAAAACTGTCTATTAAATTTTCTATGACTATCAAAAGCATTCAAAAAATTCAACTTCTTTCAGAATTATCCCTAATTTTAGACACTATTTGGTACAGAATGAACACATTTTTTTCGTTGCACAGTTCCGATATTTTATTTACACTCTTAGACGCTTAAGACCAACTCATTTTCGCACTTATAATAACTACACGTAGAAACGCACACTTATAACACTTTAAGTTTAGAAGCAAACTGTTCTTATATACCAAATAACAAAATTTTTCACAACTTGTGAGAAATGATTTTGCACTAATAACTACTTTTTAATTAGCGAGAAATATAAAAGAAAATATATTTTCATCGAGGTCAATTTCTAGACGCAATTCAACTGCAAATTATTAGTTAAGTTAAATATTCACATTACACATAATAGTATATAGGGATATGTATAGCAGACAGCAAAAACACATGGACTATAGAGAAACCGGAAGAAATGCGCATCGGTACACTGCGCAACAATGCGCTAGTGAAGAGCGCCGATTTAGAATACGAGTCAACTAACGTTTCACAAACTTTCACTAATGATTCGTAAACATTCAAACAGCCATTGATAACAATTCAGCATTAAATCTAAAACAATTGGTCACATACTGGCATTCTGATCAATCCATGACTCGTTTTCAATCGTTAAGTAAAGTTAAGTAACCATCAACGGAAAAAGTGTCCCGTCTCAAAGTAATATACTAATCCATTAATGGTTGACGGACTTTTTCTTTCCGTGTATTTTTAATACAATTTTAAATGAATTTCTCCAAAAATGAAAATATCTTCAAAAATGTTTTCCAAAAATTAAATTTCATTTCATAAATAAATCAAATTCTTCGCTGAAATTAAAAATTTTTCAAAATTTACAATTTTAATAAAAGTTCTTAAAAGAATTTAGTTATTTAATAAAATCTAATAAAATTCGTTGCAGGAATTCAATTATTTTTATAAGTAATAAAATTTTTCACATGAATTCAATTATTTAAAAAAAATTAAATAAAATTCGTTAGGAGAATTCCATTATTTTCATAAATTATAAAATATTTCTGAAGTTTTCAATTATTTTTAATACAATAATTTAAATTTTAAAATAAAATCCTAGAAAAATGATATTATTTTCTTAAATTTTTTGCAAGAATTTAATTACATTTCATAAATTAATAAAATTCTTCACAGGATTTCAATTATTTTTAATAAAATTTTAATTAAATTCTTCGAAAAATGTAATTATTTTCAAAAATTTTATTAAAATTCTTCGAAAGAATTCAATTGTCAATTATTTTTTAAAAATTCATGCTACTATAATGCTTTTAATATATTCAATAATATTTATTTTTAAATCAATTTTTATTGCAAAATTCTATAAATGAATTTCTCAAAAGAATTTTTTAAGAGTTTTTGAAAATAATTAAAATTTTCCCAAGAATTTTATTAAAATTTTTGAAAATAATTTAATTCCGGAGAAAAATGTATAAAGATTATTGAAATTTTGACGAGAATTTTAGTAAATTATTGAACACAATTAAATTTCTGCGAAGAATTATATTAATTTTTGAAAATAATTGAATTCTGCACTGAGAAAAAAGAGGGCGCGTTACAGCACATTTTCGATTCATGTTGCGCGACTCAACCCTGAATTCTTCTACACACTTTCTGGGGCGTGCAGCACGCCCCAAAGAGCGTGTAATACGCTTCAAATACAGCTCGCCTCGACTCCCCAGGTGCGAATTTAGGTTGGCCGCCAGAGTTTGAAGGTTGGCCCAAGGTTGGCCTAACCTTGGCAAGCAAAGTTTTGGTTGCCAGAGTTTGCCCAACTTTGGCAAGTACTTGTGCCCACAGTTGGCCCGACTTTGCAAGCCAACCATTAAATGCAGAGTTTAACCAACCGTCGGGCCAACTTTGGCGACAAAGGTTGGCACAACTTATCCAAACGTAGTTTAAAAGACTTTCAATTTAGGTTGGCCGAACTCTGGGCCACGGTTGGCCCAACGGTTGGCAAAACTATGTGAAACACAGTTTAATTGACTTACATTATTTTGGTTGGCCGAACTCTGGGCCACGGTTGGCAAAACTCTAGAAAAGCAGTTTCATTGACTTAAACTTTCTTGGTCGGCCGAACTCTGGGCCACGGTTGGCGCAACGGTTGGCAAAACTCTAGAAACGCAGCTTCATTGACTTAAACTTTCTTGGTCGGCCGAACTTTGGGCCACGGTTGGCGCAACGGTTGGCAAAACTCTAAAAACGCAGTTTCATTGACTTAAACTTTCTTGGTCGGCCGAACTTTGGGCCACGGTTGGCCCAACGGTTGGCAAAACTTTGTCAAATGCGGTTTAAATGACTTAAACTTTCTTGGTTGGCCGAACTCTGGGCCACGGTTGGCCCAACGGTTGGCAAAACTATGTGAAACACAGTTTAATTGACTTACATTATTTTGGTTGGCCGAACTCTGGGCCACGGTTGGCAAAACTCTAGAAAAGCAGTTTCATTGACTTAAACTTTCTTGGTCGGCCGAACTCTGGGCCACGGTTGGCGCAACGGTTGGCAAAACTCTAGAAACGCAGCTTCATTGACTTAAACTTTCTTGGTCGGCCGAACTTTGGGCCACGGTTGGCGCAACGGTTGGCAAAACTCTAAAAACGCAGTTTCATTGACTTAAACTTTCTTGGTCGGCCGAACTTTGGGCCACGGTTGGCCCGACGGTGGGCAAAACTTTGTGAAACACAGTTTAATTGACTTAAACTTTCTTGGTTGGCCGAACTTTGGGCCACGGTTGGCCCGACGGTGGGCAAAACTCTGTGAAACGCAGTTTAATTGACTTGATTTTCCTTGGTTGGCCGAACTCTGGGCCACGGTTGGCCCAACGGTTGGCAAAACTTTGTCAAATGCGGTTTAAATGACTTAAACTTTCTTGGTTGGCCGAACTCTGGGCCACGGTTGGCCCGACTGTTGCAGCTTAAATATACATTTTGCGTTATGCACTCCCATGTGAGCGTAGCGTAGTGGTCAGTGTATAAGTCTTCGGTGCGTTAGGTTAGGGGTTCGATCCCAGCGAGCGATAGATATTTTCGAAAATGTATGTATGAGATTGTGTTTAATAATAATAGGTAAAGGTTATATCTGATGTTCCCGCTAATAATAACGTGTTAATTGTTTAAATAATGTAGTTTTTTAATAATTTTTTACCTTTGGCTGTTGAAGTTGGCCAAACTTTGAAAATTGTGGTTGGCCCAACTTACGCATCTAAAGTTGTGCCAACTTTGGCGTCAGTCTTTGGACCAACCATTGAAATGTATAGTTGGCACAACATATGCATTGTAAGTTGGGCCAACTTCCTTATGAGTTGTCGGGCCAACCATCATCGCCATTAGACGGTCGCCGTTATCATCTGTATGGTTGGCCCAACCTCTGGCACGAGAAGTTGGACCGACTTTGTAAAAGTTGGCCCAACTATGGGCCGACCAAAAAATCGCACCTGGGTCAGGGGTCCGCTGCACGCCCCAGAAAAGTGTCTAGCAGAACACAGGGTTGAGTCGCGCAACATGAATCGAAAATGTGCTGCAACGCGCCCTCTTTTTTCTCAGTGTGGAAGACAAATTTTATAGAAATAGTAGACATTGAAAATATTTGAATTTTGACAAATTTTCGAAATTATTTAAATTTCTACGAAGAATTTTATTAAAATTATTTTGAAAAAAAATTGAATTGTTATAAAGAATTTCATTAAAATTTTTGAAAATAATTTAATTTTTTCATGAAATTTAATTAAAACTTTATAAAAAATATAACTTAAATTCTAATAAATAAATTGTAGCAAAGGTTTTAAAAATAATTGAATTTCTCTGATGAGTTTTAATAAAATTTTCAAGAATTATTAAATTTTTCGAGGAATTCGATTAAAATTGTATTAAAAATAATTGAAAATCTATTATGAGTTTTATTATTCATGAAAATAATTGAATTTTTGTAAAAAATATTATTATTTATGAAAATAATGTTAATAATTTAATGTTTTCGTAGAATTTTATTAAAACTTGTTCTAAATAATTGAATTCTTTTGAAAAATTTTATTAAAATAGTAGATATTGAAAATCATTGAATTGAGAAAATTTTTTTGAAAATAATTGAAATTTGGAGAAGAATTTTATTATTTTTAAGGATAATTAAATTTTGATGAGAATTTTTAAAAATTTTTGAACATTATTTTTGAACATTACTTTTGAAAATAATTGAATTTCTGCAATCATTTGTAACTTCTCAAAAATTAAATTTTTTCCAGTACTTTAATAAAAATTCGTGACTTTTCCCTGATTTCCTTGACCTGTGACAACCCTGTATTATTATTACTATTCTTTTTATTATTTTTATTATTATTATTATTATTATTATTATTATTATTATTATTATTATTATTATTATTATTATTATTATTACAATAGTTATAATTATAATAGTAGTAATAAGAGTAATAATACTATTATTAATATTATAATATAAATAATAGTTACATTAACAGTAATTAATAATAATAATATTAACTGAATTTATGTTAACATCTATTAACTTTTTCAAATAAGCAAAAACTTTCATGGACTTTGAACGTCAATTACCGGAAATAAAATCTCGAGATTAACACACATTTAGTAAATAATATATTTTA
This sequence comes from Leptopilina heterotoma, assembly GCF_015476425.1. NCBI lineage: Eukaryota > Metazoa > Arthropoda > Insecta > Hymenoptera > Figitidae > Leptopilina > Leptopilina heterotoma. Next base: position 2,310,391 of record NW_025110813.1, read on the forward strand.
CATATACTCGGAGGAAATGGACATCATTAGGAATACACGATCCAGAAAAGACAGTGTTTAAAATACGAGTGAAATTTTATTCACATATAAATATATAATATATAAGTATAGCGGTTTTCTCCTCAGGAATCAATTTTTTTTCATTCTTTTTTCTCTATTTCTTCAGAAAGACCTAGAAAATTTATTTCAGTGACACGATATTAAACCTACTAATTTATAATTTTTCAATTTTTTTTCTACCCAGAAAAAACCTGTTTTATTAAATTAGAAATACTTAGTTTAATGGATTTTATATAAAATTTATATAAGTAGGTAAAAAAAAGGTATATATATGTATATCTAAATATAAAAGATAAAATATTTTAAATAAGAAATGCAATGCCTAAATTAGCAATACTTTACACTCGCTAAAGAGATTAAATGCTTGACGTTGCTATAAAATAGAATTGCTTTAAGTATTACACATGCATGATTTACGCACTTTGTAATTTCCTTGGTTCAGATGATAAATTTGCCCCTTTGCGCTTGAATTACAGGCGTACAAATTTCTTATATTCAAAATGTAAGTGCGGAGAATATTTTGAAATAAATTTACAGCAATTTATTCGATTCTATGTATGAACTCTCTCTCTCTCTTTCTCTTTCTCTTTCTCCCTTTCTTTCTCTCTTTGCCATTATAAATATACAGGAATTTAAATCTTAACCTTCAAAAATATTTATCGTTTTTTTCTTTATCATTAAAATATCATCCCGGAAAAAGTTTTATTGCAAATGAGAAAGTACGGTTTTTTAACCCTCATCCTTTTCTCAGATGACTTTTAAACAGAATTTATATATTTTGTTTTTAATTTTGTTTATTGGAAAATTTTAATTATTTATTGTGTACTTTAAACTCTATTGTATTTTCGTTTTATTTTATAATTTTTCTCTATCGCTTTTTTATTCTATTGTATTTTTGAACCTATCGTATTTTTACTATTTTCTATTTTTACTCTATTGTATTTTTTTTCTATCATATTTTTTATTTTATCGTATTTTCATACTGTATGATATTTTTCACTCTAGCATATTTTTTTTCACTATTATATTTTAACTGTATCATATTTTTTACTCTAACGTATTTTTATTCTATTACAATTTTTTGCTACCGTATTTTTTTGTATTAAATTTTTTATTCTATCGTATTTTTATTCTATCATAATTTTTTGTTATCGTATTTTTACTGAGAGAAGAAATGAAAAAAATCCACAGTCGCGAAGAAACGAACCCCGGAACTTGCCTATTGCGAGTCAAATACAAAAACCACTAAGCCATCTCACTTGATTCTTATATTCTATCAGTTTATTTATTTTACTCTTTATTCTCAAAATTAATTCACTTTTTTGCAACATTCGAATGAAGGAAAATTGGTTCGGTAAACTGAAACTTTAATCGAATCGTTTAATAGTACACAAATAAAAAATAAAGTGAATAAAAAAGTTGAAATAAAAAAATTCAGAAATATAAAAATTATAATGAAAGAAATAAAATACATAGAGCATGGAAAAAATTTCTAAATCCCAAATCGCCTATTTTCTCGACACACTATAATTGCAAAAGGTTAAAAATTTACGTGACTCAGAAGAATACGTGAAATCGAAATGATTGCTTCGTTGAAATAAAAGTCAATCTTTTTTTCTTTTTCGAAATGGAACGAAACTGTTTATACATGCATCGACCGTTTTCCAATTTACACAACAGAAATGGATTTGAAGACGAGGTCAAAGCCCACTTCGCGTTAAAAGTGAATCAGCTGCTTAATTTTATAAGGTCAGAAGAGACTCAATTGCGAGAAATTGTATTGAGTAATTGTGCATATACAATACATATATACATGAAAAAATATATACATATAAAAAAAATCTGTATATGTATGACATTTTACTTGAATTTCACCACATACATAAATTTTATATAAAAAAATGAAGGAGTTTCGAACTAAACGCAATAGACCTTGAACGAAAGGGACCCTCAGAGTATAGATGGTTCAATCAACTCCTGTTAACGGCATCATATCATCAACGCTGCGCAATTGCATACACGTACTTTTATTCCTAACGCATCGCGTTCAAACATCTCGTACTTTTATTGTCAATTTTCTTTTCCTTCTCTTATATTCGGAATATAAATTATTTTTTTAGTAGTACAATCGAGAATATATTTTTTTATATTCACACAATTGTGAATATAATTTTTTTATACTCACAGAATTGCGAATATAATTTCATTTTTTAAAGTTAAACACATTTCCTTATTTTTCGCACACGTGGTAAAACACTCACGTGGAAAAAATTAAGTCGCGAGACGCAAGGTAAATCGATCCATACAAGAACTTTCCTCAACTGAAATATTTTTTTTTTCCTTTTCTAAACTCATTCTGATGAAATTTTTATTTCATTTTCTGATTAAAATTTTTATTTGATTCAATTTTGTTGATTAATAATTCATTTTATTGAATATTTATAATATTTATAATATTTATAATATTTATTTTATAATTTAATTTATTAAAATATTTTTGAATTTCGTAAATTTGTGAATTCGTTTTCTAATTGATTTCTCTTTAATTAAAAAAATTATGATTTTATTACCAAATAATTATTATAATAATTACATATTTTTTTACATTTAGCATTTTTTATTATTATTATTTTCGGTTTTATTACATAAAATTTATTATATAAAAAATAAAAATGTATGGAAAGATCTATATTAAAAAAAAAAGTGGAATTTTTCTCTCTCACCTATTGAGAGCGAACGCTATTCAATTATTTGTCGTGAGGAGGAAGATTGATTTCGGTCAAGTGCAATCGGCCTGGATCGATTTACAAGAGAGGAAAAAAAAAAGATGTGTATATGTATATATATATAAAGTGATCCAAATACTCGAAAGAAATTGTGTGTGAACGCTTTTTAAATAGATCTCAGTGACTAGGTTAAATCACAGCACGTGCTCTCCAAAAGAAACAAGAATAAAAAGAAGTAAAGAGAAAGAAATAAATAAAGGAAAACAGAAAAAACTAGAAACATACAAAAAGTTAGAAAATATAGAAAAAAGCACACACAGAGCAAGGAATAAAAATAAAATTCCACTCACTGAACATCGAGAGAAAATAATAATAGAAAATATCAAAATTTTCCAAAAAAAAATTTAAAAAATAAGAATTTTTAGTATTTTTAATAAATTATTGCGAAAATTCCACTTATCACTGAAATTCAACAATAATTGCAAAAAAATTTATTGATTATTGTTATATTTCAGTAATAAGTGGGATTTTCGGTATCATATTTTTTACAGTATCATATTTTTACTAAATCAAATTTTTTACTCTATATCATATTTATTTCCAAAATTTTTTATTTTCTTCGGATATTACTTTTTCTAATTATTTATATTTCAAATTTGTTATTTAATTTTATTATTATTATTGTTTATTTTCATTATAAAAGAAGAAAGAAAGAAATTGCATGATGAAAAAAATTGTACAGCCGCAAAGAATCGAACCCCGGCACTTGCCTATTGCGAGGCAAGTAAAAAACCCATAAGCCATCTCACTTGTTTATTACTTATTATTTTAATTAAATATTGTATTACTCAAATTAATTAATTAAATTTTCTTATATTAAATATATTCCACTATTCAACGACTTAATTCGAATTTATTTCAAACTTCACCCTTTAAAGGCAGACTAAAAAAAATAATTAATTAAATGAAAATTTATTCAAATAAAATTTCTTTTCATTCTTTAATCCTCCCCTTAAGAATAGACTCGAAGAAAACTACTTCCTCTCACATGTAACCATACATTTTGTGATAAAACGATTATTATCGCCTCATTCAGAAGCAATATGAGAGGAGAATGGGCATAAAAAGGGGATCCAAACATAGATTCGAATAAGAATATGGAAGAAACAAGTTTTAAGTGTACATATTATACACATAATATATAATGTATAAAATATAAATATAAGAAGGAAACTTGACTCTAACCTACGGTAGAGGGTTTCAAACTCGAGAGAGGTAAAATTTTCTACATATAAACTTGTTACGCGTAGTACCTGCCTACACGTAATAACACGAAGGCCAAGGAATTACGATGGGACTTTCCGTTTTTAGCCCCAACACCTTCAAAGCTTTATTTCTTATAGTCGCACGTTTGCCACATGTTTTCTTGTATTATATATAAATTTCCTGCTGCCAACAACGATTATAATATACGTCAAAAAAATCTGTTCTAAATGTCTCAGCAATTATGCTCTTCTTTATTATTTTTTTTCTCTCCTAATTAGCGTGATAAATGATCATAAAAAATTGTTTCTCTAAAAATTTTTCGTCCAATCAAAAAAAAAAAAAAAGGGTAAAGCAAAGTCTAATTGGCTTCATAAGTGACTATAAAAAATTTTTCATAATTATGTCAACTTAATTAATTTATTTTTCTTTATTATCCGTATACGGGAAACGGGAAATTGGCAGATCAATTTTAAACAAGTTTGTCTGCATTTATAATTAATTATTGTCAAATGCTCGATGGTAGTATATTAATATAACAATCATATAATTAATAATTTGAATATTTTATTTTAATTTTTAAGTTTCAAAAATAATTTTTTAAAATTCGTACAATAATTTTTTTTACAAAAAAAATGTCAAATTGAAAAATTCTAATTATTATTAAAGTAAATTATCTATTTTCATATTGAATTTTTCTCTATTGTTGTTGAATAATAGTCGTTTTAATACTTTAAACCTGAATCAATATGATATGGACTAAACTAAAGTCAAGTTGAATCTAGGTCAATTTTTTTTTTTTTTGTAACACTCGTGAAATTATTTCAAGTCTTTCAAAACAGTCAACATTTATTTTCTTTTAATGAAATCAGTTCAATGATTTGGTAACAATTAAAACTATATATTTGTATATATATATATATATGGGTCTCTAGAATACACTGAACGTTATCTGAACCACTTATTAGGTGGATTTAAAATTTAAATCGACGAAAAATTGATTATATTCAATTAATTAGAATATCTAATGAATTAAATATTAAAAGGAATATCAAATTAGCATAAGAAATTAAATATTAATTAAACATTAAGTGGAATATCTGATAAATATCTAATGTAAATATTAAATTTAATTAATTGTTCAGGATATTATATTAATTTTAGAATTCTAATTAGCATTTAATCAATTATTAAGCATTGCCTAATCAATTATTAATTAGCATCTAATTAGTTATTAATTAAAATATCCTAATTAATTATTAATGGGAATATCCTAATATCTGATTATTTAGAATTTTCAGTTCCGAAATTTTTTTTCTGATACTTTCTGTATTTTTTTTTTTTGAATTTTAATAAAACAATATCTACTTAGTATAGAATTAAGGAGTATTCAAATAAAAATTAAAAATTATTCAATTTATTATTTACTATTTAAATTTATTTAACTTCTGGTAAATTTAAATTTTGTTGGATAATATTTCAAAAGAAAAAGATTACTTAGTTTATATCATTTTACTTCAATAAAAATTTTATTAACAAATGTTTACCTAACAAAATTTTTTTAGATATCAACCATTTATTTAACATAGTTTCTATTATTGAAGGAAATCGTATAAAGTTTCTTTCATTAAACAAAAAATTAATTTTAAACACGAATTTTTAATTGGCTAAATATGTCTTCGTAAACAGAATATCTATTTTAATAAACGTACCTATAAAAAAATTCGCTAGATGGAAGTTTTGATAAATCTGCCAATTTAATAAATCTCTTGAGTAAAAAATATTTCTGAATTGAAATTTATTTCATTTATTTCATTATCATTTCTGTTGATTTAAAATTCTCTTTAATCCATAATTTACTTGAATAAAAAATTTTGTTAAATAAAAATTCATCTAAATAAAAATTCTAATAAATAAGAATTCGACTAAATTAAAATTTACCAAAATTAAAATTCGTTTCAATAAAAATGTTGTTAAATAAAAAATCGGCTGAATAAAATTCTGCCAAATAAGAATTACCTAAAATTATAAAATTCTTTCAAATAAAAATACTTTTGAATAAAAATTTTTTCGCATAAAAATTCTGCTAAATATGATTTGGAAAATTTAATTTTTAGCAGAATTTTTAGCCGGACAAATTTTTGAGTCTTTGAAATAAAAATTGTTGTGGCTGAAAATTTAGCTAAATTAATATTATGCTAAATAAGAATTTATCTCTTAATTAAAGTTCGTGTAAGTAAAGATTCTTCTAGATAAAAATTCTATCAAAGGAAATTTCATTCAAATAAAAAGTTTCTTGAGTAAAAATTTTCTCAAATAAAAATTTTTCTGTTTAAAATTTCTTTGCAATAAAAATTTTTCTGAATAAAAATTTTTTGCAATAAAAATTCACCAGAATAAAAATTTTTTTGAAGAAAAATCCATTCGAATAAGTATTCTTGCTTAATATTAATTCTTCTAAATTAGAAAATTTTGCTAAATAAAAATTCTTATTTTAAATGTAAACTGAAATTTATCAAAATAAAAATTCTTCGAAATAAAAATTTGCCCTAATAACAATTATATTAAATAAAAAGTATTCCAAAGTAAGATTCGTTCAATTGGCAATTTCAATGATTGAAAATTTGTCTCATTAAAAATTCCAGTAAATAATATTTCATCTAATTAAAAATTTCTTGAAATAAAAATTCATTCAAATTAAAACTCGACATTCTCTTGAATATTTATTAAAGAGAATTTGTATTTCATTTTTTTAATCAATCAAATGAAAAATCAGTGAAATAGTATGAAAAAGAAACAAGAAATTTTAAAATCAAAATGAAAGATGTGTTTAAAATCTCTCCTCCGAATGATTACAACAATTATATACATAAAGTCATGCTTATCAAATTTCATTTTTTTTCCTACAAAATAATAAAAATAAAAAAAATTACAATAATAGTAATAATAATAATAACAATAATAAGCGAAATTGTCAACGATGAATTATTATCGAGGATATAAATTTTTCTTTCGCAGATTCTGACAAATGGCTTTTCGTATGCTCTTTTGATTACAGTTTTTCATCAAGAGTATTATTATGATTATATTATTTAAAAACCGTCAAGTGAGAGAGAAAGAGAGAGAATGAGAGAAAATGTCGGGAATCACAGCCGACGATGGATTAAAGTTATTACGAGATGACGACATGGAAAGTGCATCGGGCGTTTGAATGTATTTATTCGTTACAGCCGTGGGCGTCGAGAATCGAGAGGTTGACTCGACATAAAACACACGCGACCACAGGTGTAGGTTGTGACACACATACCAAGCAATAACATAATTCTATAAAAGAGGTATTCATTTTTAAATATATACAGAGTGTGAGGAGAGAGGGGCATTATACATATATACAAAGGTTACATACAAAGCATCCCAAAGAAAATATATAGAAATATAACTTATGGGCTTGCCCCTCTGAAAATTGAAAGTGTGCAATTGAACCTGAGAAAGGATGTCGAGGATTATCCCTTCACGCATCATCAACAAAAAGTTATATGAAAAATTATCTTCTTGAAAAAGGGACGCAGGAATTTTCACACCCTAATTAACAAGAAACATCTCTCGAATGGAAATTATTTTCAGTAGGATTTTGATTCAATTTTTGAAAAGTTGAAAAATAATTAATTTTGAGGGTAAAAATTAAAATATAGGTTTTAATAGAATAATTGATTAAGTATAAAAGTTAATTAAAAATATAAATTCAAAGTATAAAGTTCATTAAAAATATAAACTATACAAAGTACAAATAAGTTAATTAAAATATGGATTACAAATGTTTTATGTAAAGTTAATTAAAATATAATAAATATAAATACACCCAGAAAACAAATGCCCCTGGAAAATTTTCAAATTTCAAATCCATTATTTGTTTAGAATATTAAATTTAACGAAATTTCAATTATTAGTAAATTCTTCAATTAAAATATATTAGAAAATAAAAACTTGAAATAATATAAAAATAATTCAATTAAACTTTTTCAAAAAAATTAATTTCAAACTTCAATTATTTCTAAAAATTCAGGCTATATTACTTTTAATATTCAATTATTATCTAAAATTTGAACTGAAATTCATTTTTAAATCAATTTTTATTGAAAAATTCTAGTAGAATTAAATTATTTCAACAGAAAAATAAATAATTTATTGATTTTTTGAATGTTATTTCTTAAAATATAATTCTTATAAAGAATTTTATTAGCAAATTTTTAAATAATTGAATTCTTTTGGCGAATTTTAATAAAATTTTCAAGAATTATTAAATTTTTCGAGGAATTCGATTAAAATTGTATTAAAAATAATTGAAATTCTACAATGAGTTTTATTATTTATGAAAATAATTGATCTAAGAAAAATTTTATTATTTTTGAAAATAATTTCTGCAATAATTTGTAACTTTCTCCAAAATTAAATTTTATTGTTGTTTTTAATTAAAATTTTTCGATAAATTCATTATTTTTAATAATTTTTGAAAAAGTGCTTTGAGAATTTTCAAATTTGTTTACAATTAAATTTTACATAATTTCAATTATTCGGAAATTCTTCAATTAAATATATATTAAAAAAAAAAAGTTCTAATATTTTGAAAAAAAAAATTCAATTAAACTATTTCAACAAACATAAATTCTACAAAATTATTAGTTAAAAATATGAAAAATTCAGATTTTCAAAGATTTTAATCTGAAACCTTTTCAAAATCCAATTATTTCTAAGAATTCACGCAATAATGCTTTTAATATTAAATTATTATCTAAAATTTGAACTAAAATTCATTTTAAAATCAATTTTTATTAAAAAATTCTGCGAGAATTCAATTATTTAAATACAACAAAAATAAATAATTTAATGAACAATTGAATGTTTCTTAAAATTGAATTCTCATAAATAATTTTATAAAAAATTTTTTAAATAATTGAATTCTTTCGACGAATTTTAATAAAAATTTTAGGTTTATTACATTTTTTGAGAATGTCTATTAAAATTTAAAATTGTATTAAAAATCATTGAAATTCTACGATGAGTTTTATTATTTATGAAAATAATTGAATCCCTGTAAAAAATTTTATTATTTATAATAGTTGAATTATTGCGAAGAAATTTATGAAAAATTTGTAAATAATTGAATTCCTGTGAAATTTCTATTATTTATGAAAATAATTGAATATTTACGTAGGATTTTATCAAATTATTTTTTTAAATAATTGAATTCTTTTGCAAAATTTTATTAAAATAGTAGATAATAAAAATCATTGAATTGAGAAAATTTTTTGAAAATAATTGAAATTTTACCGAGAATTTTATTAAAATCTTTGAAAATAATTGAATTTTGGAGAAGAATTTTATTATTTACAAAGATAATTGAAATTTTGCTAAGAATTGAATTAAAATTTTTGAAAATAATTGAATTTCTGCAAAGAATTTTATTAGATTTGAAAATAATTGAATTTCTGCAATCATTTGTAATTTCTCTAAAATTCTCCAAATTATATCGTACAATTTACGAATTTTTCGTCCTTTTTAATCAAATTACGAACTTTACGGACCTATTTTCAAAAAAACTGACTATTACGGACTTGAAGCAAATTTACGGACCTAAGTTCGAGCCCTGAGACATGAAAAAAATTATATTTGAACCAAACATAATTTGAGAAAAGTAAAAATATATTTATCTCAAAACCGTTACTAAATAATTGTCAAATTTATTTTTCCCTCTGTGCATAAATTCAAATATAAAAAAAAACAATAAATAAAACAATTCTCCCCCCTAAAAAAATAAAATAAAATCTCCTAAAAGTAATTTATTAGAGCTTGAAAAGTTCATTTTTTTATTTTCCACTCGTTTGTCCTTTAAAAAGATGATAATTATTAAATATATATATATATGCATATAATACAGCGATAAAAAACAAATGTGCTGCTTTGGAAAAATATGAGGCACAGTCATAACACGTGTGACTCTAAATTACGATACTGACCTATATATACGCTTTGGTACATAACTGAGGTTAGGCTCGCTAATAAACGAGCTGATAATTAGCTCAGGGTGATGTAATTATAATGGCATTTGTAAATTGCAATAATAATTCGTACGTGATTGAAGATTCATAAACAAAAAAACGAAAGCGACAGCAGAAATTATTTTTTCTCCATTTATCCATTAATTTATTCGATAACAAAGTACACAAATTTTTTCAATTTCTTTTCGTCTTGTTTAAGCAGGTAAATAAATATTTAATTTTAAACACAATTTATATTCACGAACTTCACAATGTTTAAACCAAAAGTCTGTGACAAGTAATATGGAAAAAAAATTATGTATATATTTATTGTACGTAAACTCGAGACGTTAAAAAAATTTGTATTGAATTGTTTAAATTGATATAATATATAATTTTCTTAATATTAGAAAAAGAATGAGAAAATTATTTCTTTTAAATAAAAATTAATCTTTAAATGTTTTTAATATTTTTAATAGCGGCAATATTGACAAATTATTGTGACGATACTGCCGCAAAATTTGTGTACCAAAAAGAAAAAAAATTTTTTTATATTTGCCAATCAGCAAACAATCTGAATTTCATGGATGCATTTTCATGAATCGACCATTGTCACTTGTTAGGTTTAATTCCGACTGTAAAGTTTTGCAGATTGTAAAAATAAAAATAAAAGAAAGAGATGAACAAGAAAAAAGAATTGAATAAGAAAAAAAAATCGATTCGACTTCTTTCCATTTGACTGACATTGCCTTTCACGGTCTCCTGCCTCGTGGATTTTTTACGGTCTTTTTTTCTGCAATCTTATATATATATGTATATACAGAGAGACAGTCTCCTTTTATGCAATTCGTTCAATTTACGAGCGCGTAGTTACAAGCCAATTGGAACAAAGACTTATCGCTTGATTGTGCGTTTTTCATTTATTTCGTATACTCTTTTTTTCCTATACTAATTACCAAAAAAAAAAGAATAAAAAAAGAAAAACGCTGTATCGAAAATTGATTCTTGCTTCACTTTAATTTTATATACGTGTATTTTGAAAAATATTTAGAAATCGAAAAAATTTAGTAAAATATATTGTATAATTAATTATAATACAATTACAGTCCTCGGACTAAATTTAGAAATGAAAAGTAGTTTTCGTTTTAATTATAAAGAACTTTTGAGGGATAAAAATGGTGGCTTAATTTCTCCACTTGAGAACGCCAAGGTCGCCACTAGGTGGCGAGGAATCTGATTTTATCAACTGAACTGCCATCTAGCGGTGACCTTGACGTTCTCAAGTGGAGAAATTAAGCCACCATTTTTATCCCTCAAAATGTTTGTCAATATTCCTAATTCTATAATTATTTATAATCTGATTCAATTAAACGTTTTATCTGTGGAGAATAGAATTTTTATTTAAAACAAGTAAATAATTTAGTAGGCTCCGAGAAAAATTTACTTTTATTTCACTCAAACAAATTATTTGGTTCAAACATGATTTTCTTCTTGTTGCAATATAATTGTTCAACAATAATTTTATTTAATATAATTAAATTAATATAATTAATTATACAGGGTTGCCACGCTTTTACTCATTTGAAAATTTGAAATTCCCTGACTTTTCCAGGTTTTCCAGATTTTTAAAACTATATTGTAATTCAAATTGTATTACAAATAATTGAATCCTGTAAAAAATTAATTTTTCTTAAATAATTGATCTATTGCAAATAAAATTTATAAAAATTTGTAAAGAATTGAATTTCTACGAAATTTTTATTATTTGTGACGGTTTATGAAAATAAGTAAATGTAGAATTTTATTAATTTTAAAAATAATTGAATTTCTGTAATCATTTGTAACTTTTTCAAAATTCAAATTTGTTTTAGTGTTTTTAACTAAAATTCTTCTATAAATCAACTATTTTTAAAAACTAGTTAAATATATGTATCAAAGAATTTAACTAATTTCAACAGAATTGATATTAAAATTCTTCAAAAAAATTCGTTCTAATAAAATTTTAAAATTAAAATTATGAAAAATTCAAATTTTCAAAGATCAAAATGAAAATTTTGATTTGGTTTTTTGAAATCTTACTAAAATTTTATTATTTCTAAAAATTCACGCTATACTGCTTTTAATATTCAATTATTATATTATTATCTAAAAATTTAACTGAAATTTATTTTTAAATCAATTTTTATTAGAAAATTCTACGAGAATTCTATTATTTAAAAATAGAAAAATAAATAATTTATTAAATAATTGAATGTTTCTTAAAATTGAATTCTAATAAAGAATTTTATTAAAAAAAATTTTTAACAATTGAATTCTTTTGACGAATTTCAATATTATCAAGAATAATTAAATTTTTTGACAAATTCGATAAAAATTGTATTGAAAATAAATGAATCCCTCTAAAGAAAATTTGATTATTTATAATAATTGAATTATTGCGCAGAAATTTATAAATTTGTAAATAATTGAATTAATGTGGAATTTTTATTATTTATGGAAATAATTAAATTTTTGCGTAAACTTTTAAGTTTTTTTTTTTTTTAAATAATTGAATTGTCTTGTAATACTTTATTAAAATATATAGTAGATATTGAAAATTATTGAATTAAGCAAAATTTTTGAAAATAATTGAATTTTTGACAAGAATTTAATTAAAATTGTTGAATATAATTGAATTTCTAAAAAGAATTTTATTATTTATCAAGGTAATTAAAATTTTGCTGAGAATTTTAAAAAAATTTTGAACATAATTGAATTTCTGCAATCATTTATAACTTCTCTAAAATTCAATTTGTTTTAGTGTTTTTAACTAAAATTCTTCTATAAATCTAGTATTTTTAATAACTAATTCAATATATATTAAAAAATTTAATTAATTTCAGAAGAATTTGAATCATTAAAATTTTTCAAAAATTGATGTTCTTTAAAATTTTTAATGAAATTCATTGAAAATTGAAATTTTGTAAAATTGAAACCTGTTGAAAATTTTAAAGGCAAGTCTTTTAAAATTCAATTAATTTTGAAATAATTAAGTCAAATTATTTAGTAAATGATTTTGTATCATAGTTCTTCAAAAATTAAGTTGTTTAAAAAGAAATTATTGGCAGAAGTAGAAAAAATTGAAGGTTTTGTATTAGAATTCGTGATGGTAATTTCATAGTTTATAGACACAAAAATTCAGAGTTTTCTCATGAGTTCTAGAAATTGAATATTTTTCCATTACAAAAAAAAACAACAATTTTAAAGGATTCCGATCAAAATTCCCTGATTTTTCCAGGTTTTTTAAAGGTTTATAAAATTCCCTGTCATTTCCAGGTTTTCCAGGTTGCGTGGCAATTCTGTTATAATAATTTATAACAATGATATTTGATATATAATTTCAGTAAAACTAATTGTTACATAAAAATAAATATTAATTTACAAGCAATCAAAGCTATTTGAATTAAAAATAAAATAAATCTTTTTCTTCGTTATTAACATGTGGGAGAGTAATTAATGTTTTTTCTCTTTTAATTTTAAATCAAGCGCGTCTGTTTCAGTCTCCTCAGTAAATGATCAGCTATCTGATCGTTCTAGATATTTACCGATGAAGAGGAGAAGGATTTCTCTTGCCATTGGAGATGATTCGTATTCAAGGCCATTAAGACGATTACCAAGAAAGCTGACGTACAAGAGAAACAGACAGTGTCAAGATTGGAAATGATACTACAGGTAAAAAAGAAGAAGTAGAAGAAGAAGAGAAATAAAAATACTAATTATATGTTTTTTTCCTCTTCCGTGAGTACTGAGAGTGCCACACTGTGCTCATATTATATACTCTTGGTTAAGATTGGCTGGAAAATCGATAGACGACCTTTAAAGGTGGCCGACCCGTTCGGCAGCTGACATTATCTGCAGTTCAACAATATTAGCAGATAAAAAGTGGATTTGCAATCAGAATGTCAAGTTTAGACAATTTTTTTTTCGACTCAATTGCTCAAATTTTTTCACAATTACTGCCTGCTTTACTAAAAAATGATTAAAGTTAACAACTGACAAAATCGTAGCAATAAATAAAAATTCCACAAAAACTCTAAAAGTTCGTTAAATAAAATCATGCGAAAATAAAAAAAACTGTGTGTGAAAAAAGCTAGCAGCATGAAAATTTAGTTCAATTAAAATATTCTCCTCTATGCAAATTATGGTTAAATGCACATTTGACCTCATAAAATTCGATCCACTGGAAATTATTCGAACTAATGAGTTTTCAACAAAGCTTAAAACATGAAAAAACACCGGAAAAATTTAAATAACACACTTTTTCTATATGTGTTTATATATATATAAAATACAATAGTTAAAATACTTCAATAGCTGAAAAAAAAGAATAAAATTTTATTTAAAAGAAAAAAAAAGAAAAAAATTCACACTGCTCTGTATAAATTATAAAATCTGTAATTGATGAAATGAAAACAAAGAATAATAATAAAGTAAACAGAAGAGAGAAATTATCATGCATTATTGTTTTAAAAAATCATTCTTGTGGTAAAATTACAAAATCGAACAATTGTGAAATTGCAAACGTAAATAAATGTGAAGGTAGTCATCGAATTATTGCGTCATTTTTTTTAAGTCGCGATGATCATCATCATCATCTCTTATATATTCGGAACTGCTAAAGAAAAATATGCTAAATAATTTTTCAAGTATACAGTCTACTATTATATATTTATAGTATTTATTTAAATTTATTTTAGTTATACTATTCTACTGATTCACATTATTTATTTATAATAATGATAGCTATATATTTAGTAACTATTTTAATTTATATATTTGTTTTTAATTGTAAAAGTCGGTTCGAACACCTCAACGGAATGAATATGACAAAATAAATAAAGTTATTAAAATTTCGAAATTTTATTTTCAAACCTATCTTTGGCAACATTTTCAAATAGGTTTTTAGACCCCGAATCAATCATGAGTATAAGCTAACAGGTATTGCATAATGCATGTTATAGTCTGAGCTAATTTTATAATCGAGACTATTGTGTGTTTACTCTCTAGAAAAAAAAGAGTTGTCTATATACGAGGTCTTTTGTAAAAAGGAAACAAAAATTATTCACGATAATTTAAATAAATAATCACGTGAATTTACTATTTTTGAATTTTCACTTAAACATTCAAGATTTTTGTGTAATTATTTTTCTTCTTCTTCTTTCAAAAAGACCATTTGTCTCGTATAGACACAAACATACAATATATTTTTAGGCACAATTCAGCAAAAATTCTCTCTTTGACCAACAAAAAAAAAAAAACTTGTTCTTTTATGCAAATATCCGCTAAAGATGCGAAATGAATATTAAAGAATACTTATAGAGGAGATGCGTTGAAAATTTTTTGCAAAAAAAGAATCGAATATTCAAAACCTCGAGAACTTGATTCGATTAATTAATTAATATTGATTTTATTAATTTTATTAATTCTATTAAATTATTAATATTAATTAATGGTTAACTTTCTGATTCTAAAAAAATTGTAAAGAATGAAAGAAAATTCATAGAATAGTTTGAAAGTTCACGAAAATTTTTCATTCTTCCTAAAAAGAAAGAATCTGTTTAATTTATCTTTCATTATTTGAAGGTTATTGAAATGACACAACATCAAAAGCAAAATGTGTCTCTCTCTCTCTCTCTTCCTTCTAAAAGGGTAATGTTTGAAAAATTCGTGACAAATTTAGACAGCACAAGATGAGTAGAACCACATTCCAAATATTACGCAATGAATTAGAAATTCCACGAAATACACATAAAATTAGAAAAATTTCATTCTTTATACCCAAAAACTTTCCTCTCGTTTTTTAGCGTGTATAATTTCCATTTTATGTCTATATTTCCATTCCCCTTTATGGCTTTATATATATATATTTCTTTTCAATATCGCCCAATTATTCCGATAACGAGAATCTTTTGAATTTACTTAACGTCCATATAATAAAATCCAACGAATATTCTTTGAAAAATAAATTATTAACCAAGTCCCTTGAGTGGATTTTCAGATAAAGTAAAAAGCGGTAAATTATTAGCAAGCTCTTTTTAATTCCGCGTATGTATACTTATATTATATATACCTGTGTAATAAAGGGAATTAGATTTTTTATTCCAAGTTGAGAATTCTATAAAAGTAATTTTTTTTTCTTAAAAAAAATTTTACTCCCTAATTTGGACTTTAAAAAAAAGAGTAAAATTTATACTCTCTACTGCCGATGCTTTTTGGACTCCTAACTATTTTTCAAGAAGAATTAAGATTTTTAAAAATTTCAAATTTAAACCTTTTAAAATTCAATATCTTTTAAGAATATTATTATAAAACATGAAGATATCGATTACTCCGAGTCTAAGACTCGGAGTATATATATTATAAATAATAATTATTATTTATAATGAAAATTGAAAATTTGCTAAGAATTTTATTAAAATTTTTGAAAATAATTGAATTTTTGAATTTTATTATTTACAAAGAATTTTATTATTTACAAAGATAATTGAAATTATGATAAGAATTTAATTAAAATTTTTGAAAATAATTGAATTTTGGAGAAGAATTTTATTATTTTTAAAGAAAATTGACATTTTGTTAAGAATTTTAGTAAAATTCTTGAAAGGAATTGAATTTCAGAAAAGAATTTTATTATTTACAAAGATAAACTGAAATTTTACTAAGAATTTAATTAAAGTTTTTGAAAATAATTTAATTTTAGAACAGAATTTTATTATTTATAATAAAAATTGAAATTTTGCTAAGAATCGTATTAAAATTTTTGAAAATAATTGAGTTTTTGAGGAAGAATTTTATTATTTATGAAAATAATTACATTCAATGTAAAACAGTTAAATAAAAATTTTAAAAATAATTGAATTCCTTCGGGAAAATTAAAAATGTATCCAGAAATAATTGAATTCTTGTATTATTTATGAAAATAATTGAATTCTTGGGAAAACTTGTATTATTTATGAAAATAATTAAATTCTTTTGTAGAAATTATTATTAAAATTTTTAAAAATAACTAAAATCTTGCCAAGAATTTTATTAAAATTTTTGAAAAGAATTGAATTTCTGAGAAGAATTTTATTATTTACAAAAATAATTGAAATTTTGACAAGAATTTAAAAAAAATTTTGAAAATATTTGAATTTTGCAGAAGAATTTTATTATTTATAAAAAAAACTTGAAATTTCTCTAAGAATAAAAAAATTTTTGAAAATAATTGAATTTTTGGAGAAGAATTTTATTATTTAAAAAAAAAATTGAAATTTTACTAAGAATTTAATTAAAATTTTTGAAAATAATTGACTTTTTGGAGAAGAATTTTATTATTTACAAAGATAATTGAAATTTTACTAAGAATTTAATAAAAATTTTTGAAAATAATTGAATTTTGGAGAAGAATTTTATTATTTATAAAGATAATTGAAATTTTTGCAAGAATTTTTTTTAAATTGTTTAACATTATAGAAATTCGGTGAAGAATTTTATTATTATTTTCAAAAGTATACTCTTTTGATAATAATTGAATTTCTGCAATCATTTGTAATTTTTCTAAAATTCTCCATTATATATCAAACAATTTATGAACTTTTCGTTCTTTTTAATCCAATTACGGACTTTACGAATCCATTTTCAAAGAAACTGCACGGATAGAGAAGAGTTGCAGTCAATTTGACAGAATGCGTTTAGTATATCATTTTTTACGCCGATAGTGGCTTTTTTTAATAAAAATTCCTGACTTTCCCTAATTTCCCTGTACAATTATATACTTTTCCCTGAATTCCCAGACTTGTGTCAACCCTGCTCCTATTAATTTAACTCCTCCAGGGAGTTAATTTTACTCCCATTAATTTAACCCCTTCTGGAAGTCAATTTTTACCCAAGAAGTTTAACTCTCTTTTGGTGTTAATTTCACTCCAAAAGTTTTAATCCCATAAAATTAACTCACTTTCAAAGTCTCTATTTATTTTTACTCCTTATTATAAAAAATGGCACAAGGGAAAATTTCACTTTCGGTGAAAATAGAAAATTAGCAAAGGAATTTTTGTTTTTCCGCAGGGGCGGTTAAGATTCGCGCAGTGGAAATAAATTTAGCGAAATGTAAATAAAAGGTGGATGAAGCCTACCTTCCATGAGAGTGGGACAGGGTGAGGTGGGATCGGTGGTGGTGGCCATTTGCGTCTGGGGTGGAAGGCCATGATGGAGGTCGAGGTCCCAGAGCTGGAGATCCTCGCTCCTAATTGCACCCCCTTCCGGTGTGGCTGGATGGAAATGTGGGGGTGGAGAAAGTACACCACTGCTTGATACTTCAGGGCTAGACTCCTGCAGACTGCCGCCAATTCTGCCACCCCATCGTCGCTTAACGCCCGCGATGGGAACTCTCGGCACAGTCTGCAGCATCGCAACCCTTTGCTCCCCCTTCCGGTCCGTCGCTTCCTTTAACCTTGACGACTCCACCTTAACAATTTTTCACACTTTTCTTTCCTTTTTCCTTTTCCACTTTTCTTTTTTCTACTTTTCTCTTTCCTTCTGTTCTAGTTTTTCTTTTTGGCTTTTCTTTCTTCTACTTTTCTCTTCTGTACTTTTTCTCTTTTTGTACTTATTCACTTTTCGTTTTCTTTCCCCTTATTTTCTTATCACCTACAATTTATTGTAACGTGCAGTATTTTTTTTCGCACGCTTCCACTTTTCTTCTGGCAATTCGACCCGTTTAGTGTGTCACACCCCATACGGAGATATCTTTTTCCAGACTGTTAATCACTTGATCGGTTAATTTCCCAATCGTTTTATATTCACAGTTTTCACTAAATTATTTCTCTCACTCAAATTAATCCTCTCACTGGTTGTTATTCTCACTATTTTTGATCACTGAAATCACTATTTTCTGGAAAATTTCCACTCCGAAATTTCGAATTTCGATGTTCTATAATCCACTGTGAATATCCAAAAAAATGGAACTTTTAAGTTTTACACAATTTTTCACTTTGACACTGTATTGTATTAGTGGGTGAATCACTATTTTTTAATCCATTTGTTTCAATTTAATCTTCGCAATTCACAAGAAGCAAAGACCCGAATTTTGCGATTCGGTTCAATTATTTAGATTCGATTCAATTCTTTCGTTGAAATTGAATCTCAAAAATCGACATTCCGTTAAAATGAAATTCTTTTAATTTCAAGTTACAATTTTCACTTTTAGAATTTGTGCTCCGATTCTTGTTTCGAATTCTCAAATAATTCCCAATAAACTTGTTCAATTTCGTTCGAATTCGGTATTTGAACACACTTTTCACTGTTTGCGAAAGCTGTTTTATCTAGACTGGAGTTTATCACTTGGAAGACATTGACCAAGGGAATTTAAAATTTCACGGCGAAGGAAAAATATAGGGAAAAAATTGGAGTTTTTAAAAGGAATGTTTTGGAGTTCACTGGTGGTGAGACTGATCTTTCTCTTTCTGCTCTAGGCCCCTCTCTCTTTCGTCTGGACTAATGGCGCCCACTGGGAGTCTCGGTCAGGGAGGAAACGGGGTCACGATCGCGCAAAAGGGAACGCTGTCTCTTGGATTGCGCGAGGCGATCGCAAACACTGAGAACGTCAACCATGACAGGTTGATTTCACTGGGTGAGATCGGTTGAGAAGAGATGCCTGATCAGAGATCGAGGTCAAATACATCACTCTCTTTTTCACTTTTTTTCTTCAACCTAAAAAAAAAAAAATAAAAAATATTTGGCACGTATGCTTTTCTTTTTTTTTTGTTATTTAACCATCACAGGTAAAATTGGAGTAACAGCAGGAGAGAGGAATTGTGTGTGTGTGATTACACGTGCGCAAATGGTTTGAAAGGGAGTAGTCGCGTTGTCGCGCGAACGGTTCAACACTGACTGAGGAGAGGCAGTGGTCGTCGGGTTGGCTCTCACACAGAGTGAGGATGAGGACAAGAGGACGACGGTGAGGGAGAGAGAGAAGGCCGGAGGGAGTTTGACTTGGTGGAAGTGAAGAGGGGGGAGGGAGGGGGACAAGGGTATTACTCCTCTTCAGCCAATCGAGAGGCTCGCTTTGCCTTTCACTGTCAACGCGCACCACCACGCGGAGTGCCTCGTGTCTTTCTCGTTCACGGTCTCGCCAGCGATTTAAAAACCGTGTTTTCATCCGCAAAGGGAAGAGAAGGGGGGATGGACGGACACATATACACAAAAGGCAAAACCTCAGAAAGAGAGAGAGAGAGAGAGAGACTATAAGATTCATGATAAAAAAATGAAAATATATACGCCATAACATTAATGGAAACTACAGGATGTAATACGTACGACAAGTGCTCCATTATACTGTGTGGAGAGATGGAACATGTTTTATGGTAATCTATACGATTGTGTTTGAAAATGAAGAAGAAAAAAGAAACGAAGAAGTAGAATAAAAATCTGGGCGTAATGAGGTCAAAACTGATTTTCCTCACGTGGATTATTTTCAACTTCCGCTATAATATATTATAGGGAGAGAGAGAGAGAGAGAGAGAGAGACAGAAGCAAAATTATTTACAGGAGGAAAACCGTGATTACAAATTGGGGAGATAAAAAAAAAATTGACGAAAAATTAAAAACCCTGTTTTTTTAGTCTAAGAACTAAAAACAGTAGAATAGTAGAAGCACGCTTCTAATATTTCATACTTTATTTAGCTGTTCTAGAATCTGCTATAGAATCTGGAATACTGCTTCTAGAATACTGCAGGATTCTAGAAGCAGCCAGTTTTGAGCCAGGAGACAATTAAAGTCAGAAAGTATCTGCTAGACGTTGCTCTGATGTAATTTAGACAACAATAGTTTATAATTAATTTTTTTTACAGACTGAATATTTCTATTACTATTAGTATTTCAGAGTCTAACAGTGTCAGAATTTAGGACTTTCAGTATTCCAGAAGCTAAATGTGTCCTCATTCAAGACTTTTAGTATTCTAGAAGCTAAAAGTGTCTTAATTTAGGACCATTAGTACTGTGGAAGATCAAAGTGACCTTATTTAGAAATTTTAGTATTCTAGAGGATAAAAGTTTCTTAATTTATGATCTTTATTATCGTAGAAGCTAAAAGTGACCTTAATTAAGAATTTTAGTATTCTAGAGGCAAAAAATCACTTAATTTAGAACCATTAGTATTCTATAGACTAAAAGTGTCTTAATTTAAAAATTTTGAATCGTAAGGGCCGAAAGTGTCTCAATTTAGTACCTTTAGTGTTCTAGAGACTAAAAGTTTCTTAATTTAAAACATTTTGAATCCTAAAGGCGAAAAGTGTCTTAATTTAGGACCTTTAATTTAGGACCTTTCAAACTGACCTTATTCAAGAATTTCAGTATTCTAGAGGCTAAAAGTTTTTTAATTCATGATCTTTACTATTCTAGAAGCAAAAAGTGACCTTAATTAAGAATATTAGTATTCTAGAGGCAAAAAGTTTCTTAATTTAGGACCTTTAGTATTCTAGAAACTAAAAGTGTCTTAATTGAAAACCTTGTAAATCTAAAACGCGAAAAGTCTCTCAATTTAGGACCTTCAGTATTCTAGAAGCTAAAAGTGTCCTTATATAAGAATTTTAGTACTTTAGATGCCGAAAGTTTCTTAATTTCTGATCATCATTAACCTAGAGGAGAAAAGTGTCTCAATTTAGGACCTTTAGTATTCTAGTGACTAAAAGTGTCTTAATTTAAAACATTTCGAATCCTAGAAGTGAAAAGTGTCTCAATATAGAACTTTTAGTATTCTAGCAGCTAAAAGTGTCCTTATATAAAAATTTAAGTATATTCTAAATGCTGAAAGTTTCTTAATTTAAAACATTTTGATTCATAGAGGCGAAAAGTGTCCCAATTTATGACCTTTAGTATTCTAAAGGCTAAAAGTGTCTTAATTCAAGATCTTCAGTATTCTAAACAACACTGAATGTTAAAAATGTAGTAATTAATAATATTTTGAATTCTAGTGTCCAAAACTGTCTGAATTGAAAATATTTTATGTTCTCAAATCTATATGAGTGCGTTATCATTAATAAAATTTAGCGTTCTGGACGTTGAAATGGTTACAATTTAAGACATTTAGTATATTCTAGAAGCTAAAAGTGCGTATATATTAACATTCAAATTTTTTTCTATACTAGATGCTAACAGTATTTTAATTCAAAACATTTAGTATTCTGGACGCTAAAAATGTCGCAAATTAAAGCATTTAATTAAAGCATTCTTTTATACAGGGACTTTAAATTTAAAGCATTTAATTAAAGCATTCTTTTATACAGGGACTAAAAGTTATTATAAATTCAAAGTAAATCGTATTTTAGAGTAAAGTACTCTGAATTTAAAACATTTAATATTATTGAAGAGTCATTCCATTATATTTCGACTAAAGTCGTTGCTGACTAATTTTAAAAAATTATAATATTTTGCAGGAATGATGTTAAAGATATTAGGATCACCGAACAAAAAGAATTTTTTAAATATTTTTTATATTTATTGTAAAATAAGCATCTAAAGTATATGAAGTCGTAAAAACTGTCACATTTTCATCTATTAGAAAATATTAAAGAAAACACATAATTTACTATAAAAATGTAAAAAAGTTATAAGAATTTATTAAGAATGAATTGTTTTATTATTATAAATTGATAGAAACAATTATTAATAAGAAATATTAAATAAAAAAGGATTTTAAAGTTCACCTGCCAAATAACCTAATTTTGCAAATTTCATTCACTAAATGTGAGAAAGAGAAATCATTAAATTGAATAAAACCTTATGAAATATAAAGAACCTGTGATTAACTTTTAGTTTTTCTTATCACTTTCTTCCTTTTTTCTTCATAAATGTTAAAAAATAAGCAATTAAAACTGGCACTTTGCTTATTTTCACGATTTTAAAATGCAAATAACTTCTGCCCAGAAAAATGAAAAATTACGAAAATTGGACAATAATTATTTGATCACTAAATACACTCACTGGAAAAAGATTTTCTTTGGTCCCGAAGCTATTTTCCGAAATAATTAATTTTAAACTTTTCACTATTTCTATCAGGTTAATACATGTGATTTTTTTAAAACTGAAGTTGGTTCAAAACGATTAAACAAGAAGAGCTAACTTCGTCCTTTAAAAAACACATGTATTAACCTGATAAAAATAGTAAAAAGTTTAAAGTTAATAAATTCGGAAAATAGCTTCGGGACCAAAGAAAATCTTTTTCCAGTGAGTGTATTTAGTGATCAAATAATTATTGTCCAATTTTCGTAATTTTTCATTTTTCTGGGCAGAAGTTATTTGCATTTTAAAATCGTGAAAATAAGCAAAGTGCCAGTTTTAATTGCTTATTTTTTAACATTTATGAAGAAAAAAGGAAGAAAGTGATAAGAAAAACTAAAAGTTAATCACAGGTTCTTTATATTTCATAAGGTTTTATTCAATTTAATGATTTCTCTTTCTCACATTTAGTGAATGAAATTTGCAAAATTAGGTTATTTGGCAGGTGAACTTTAAAATCCTTTTTTATTTAATATTTCTTATTAATAATTGTTTCTATCAATTTATAATAATAAAACAATTCATTCTTAATAAATTCTTATAACTTTTTTACATTTTTATAGTAAATTATGTGTTTTCTTTAATATTTTCTAATAGATGAAAATGTGACAGTTTTTACGACTTCATATACTTTAGATGCTTATTTTACAATAAATATAAAAAATATTTTAAAAATTCTTTTTGTTCGGTGATCCTAATATCTTTAACATCATTCCTGCAAAATATTATAATTTTTTAAAATTAGTCAGCAACGACTTTAGTCGAAATATAATGGAATGACTCTGAAGCTAAAGTATTTTTATTTGAGTATTCTATTTAGTCTATTTCTATTTATTATTAGTATTCTAGAGGCTAAAAAGGTCTCAATTCAAAATATATTGAGTGTTCCAGAACCAAAAAGTGGTTTAAATTACAAAATATAATAATTTAGATGATTAAATTGTGTTAATAATTTAAGACCTTTAGTGTGCTAGCTAAAAGTGTCTTAATTTGAAACATACAGCGATACAGAAGCTTAAATTATCCTAATTCAAAAACTATACTATTGTACAACCTAAAACTGTCTTAATTCAAAACAATCAGCATTATAGACGCTAAAAGTATTCCATTTTGAAACCTTTAGTGTTTTAGACGTTAAAAGCATATCATAATTTAAACAATTTAGTACTCTGGACGCTAAGAATACTTTAATTCGAAACATTTCTTCGAATCATTAACTAATCTAGACGCTGAAAATTCTCGTAATTAAAAAAATTTAGCAATCTAGAATCTAAAAGTGCCTTTAGTATTCTATAGACGCTAAAAATGTCCTGATTCGAAACAGTATTCTTAAACCCAAAAGGTATTCTTAATTTAAGAACTTTAGTATTCTAGACGCGTAGTGGAAAAACTAATAATATAAAATAATAATACAATACTAAAGATAATGTGAATTCTCTCAACAATTTCAAAAACTCTTTAATTAAGACACTTTTAAACTCAACTTTAACATTTCCGACGCTAAAAAAAAAGTCAGCAAATTCTTTTTCCCATAGTGTTCCATATTGCGCAAATAGATGACTGACAATTAGATGAAATGTATACGAGAAATATAATATGGCAATTACAGAGTATGATATCCTGAAATGTCGGCCAATTGAACCGCAAGCAGGCAAGCGAGAGAGAAAGAGAGAGAGAGAGAAGTATGATTCCTGACGTTTGAAACTCTAGGAAGGATAGTGAGTGGGGGTTGCTACCCTGATACAGTGACGTCATCCACCTGTTACACTATAAATCCAGAGAACACAGTGACACCGTGTGCTGTGGGAGTTGGTGGTGTGTTTGGCCTCGTTGGTGCATCCTTGGAACCTGCACAGTGGCGCACAGATTCCGGGCAACAGTATGCTTCGCGAGGGGTGGGAGGGGGAGAGGAGCCATCTCATACCTGGAAATAGGGGTTGATCTCGTAGCCAGGGTGGGTCACGGCCAGGGTAACCAGGCCACTGATAGGTGCCAGCTACCCTGCTCTACTAGCCGTGACTAATAATTCTCTCTCTCCTCTTTTACTCTACTATTCTCTATACTATTCTCTCTTTCTCCAAAATTTACACAACTTACATCATCTCTCTCTTTCTCTATTAATCACATGATACAATTTTTCCTTTACTATTTATTTCACAAAATTTGTTTTTCATAAGTTTGTTTATAGATTTAAATCATCTAATTAAAGGTTTATTTTATTATTTAATTTAATCGATTTATGTAGGGTCATTTGTGGTAAATGTAAACAGTTTAGACGTGGCATTTTTAAAAATTTTTGAACATAATAATTGCATTTTTGCGAAGAATTTTATTACTTTGGAAAATAATTGATTTTCTGCAATAGTTTGTAACTTTTTCTAAATTCAATTTTTTCCAGTACTTTAGTAAAAATCCCTGACTTTTCCCTGATTTTCCTGATCTATGACAAACAATGGAAAATTCACGGAAATTCCATGGAGAAGTTCCATGAATTTTCCGGCGGGTACTTCCATGGAATTTTGCGACATGGGAGAGAATAGGGCAGCTCCATACGAAAAGCAAATGGTGGATCACCGATTTTTCTTAAAGTTTGTAATTTTGTAGTACTTGGGGTACTAAATAACTGTGCCAAACAGTTTTGCAAAAAAAAATTTTTTTTGCAAGATATTTAGATTTGAAAAATCGGAAACTGAAAAAAATGACTTTTTTTGAGAATTTTTATTTCGAAAACTATTGATTCTACAAGAAAAAGTCATTTATTCAAAATTGTAGAGAAAATGTCAATCTTTTATAATATTTAAAAAAAAGTTAAGAAAAATTAATTTTTCAATACTTTGTTTAAACAATAATTTTTTATTGTTAAAAAAAAGAGCAAAGGACATCATGGAATATTCTAGAAAAATAATTTTCTCAAAATTTGAACCTTCCTTAATAAGTGGTTAAATTTTTAAAGAAGTGATTTTTGGTGTTTTTGAGAAAAAAATTTTTGAAGTTTGCGCTACGAGTTTTTGTGCGTTGCGCTAACTAAGCAGCGCCTATATCAGTGTATTTTAAAAGATAATATGACCTTTACTGCTCGCCTCTAATACATTTAATAATTATATACGTATATATATTATTATTATAAACAGTTTAACAATATATTTTTAACTTTTTATAAACATTATTTTCCTTTTTTAACCCATTAATACCCATAAGCACAGGAACGCAGGTATAAAAAGTAACTATTGGGATCCTGGCATAGGATCTAATAATAATTTTTAACGTTAAAAATTAAAAAAAAATTATTTTAAACAATTTGTTATAAACAAATGAAGAAAAATTATTTTTCATAAAAAACTGATAGCGCCATTCGATTCGACGCAAAAAACTACTACGAGAACGTATATTACATAATTTTCAAAAAAGGAAATATTGTTGCAAAAATGTTATAAACAATTAGCCTGCATTTATACTGTATGAGATAGAAGGATCTATATATTCTATCTCGTACAGTATAAATGCAGGCTAATTGTTTATAACATTTTTACAACAATATGTCTTTTTTCTTAAATTATGTAATATACGTTCTCGTAGTAGTTTTTTGCGTCGAATCGAATGGCGCTATCAGTTTTTTATGAAAATTAATTTTTCTTCATTTGTTTATAACAAATTGTTAAAAAAAAATTTTTTTTAATTTTTAACGTTAAAAATTATTATTAGACCCTATGCCAGGATCCCAATAGTTACTTTTTATACCTGCGTTCCTGTGCTTATGGGTATTAATGGGTTAAAAAAGGAAAATAATGTTTATAAAAAAGTTAAAAATATATTGTTAAACTGTTTATAATAATAATATATATACGTATATAATTATTAAATGTATTAGAGGCGAGCAGTAAAGGTCATATTATCTTTTAAAATACACTGATATAGGCGCTGCTTAGTTAGCGCAACGCACAAAAACTCGTAGCGCAAACTTCAAAAATTTTTTTCTCAAAAACACCAAAAATCACTTCTTTAAAAATTTAACCACTTATTAAGGAAGGTTCAAATTTTGAGAAAATTATTTTTCTAGAATATTCCATGATGTCCTTTGCTTTTTTTTTTAACAATAAAAAATTATTGTTTAAACAAAGTATTGAAAAATTAATTTTTCTTAACTTTTTTTTAAATATTATAAAAGATTGACATTTTCTCTACAATTTTGAATAAATAACTTTTTCTTGTAGAATCAATAGTTTTCGAAATAAAAATTCTCAAAAAAAGTCATTTTTTTCATTTTCCGATTTTTCAAATCTAAAAATCTTGCAAAAAAAATTTTTTTTTGCAAAACTGTTTGGCACAGTTATTTAGTACCCCAAGTACTACAAAATTACAAACTTTAAGAAAAATCGGTGATCCACCATTTGCTTTTCGTAGGGAACTGCCCAATAAGTAATTAAATATGTATAAAATTTTCTGTAAGTACATACAGGCACTTTTGTCAAGTGACAATATATTAGGCCTTCGACTTTTATTTTCTCCATTTACTTGTCTATCTCCTTGTGCAATTAGTGGGTGTTTGCGATCTGTAAATATACGTTTGGCATATAAAAATGTGGTAAATGTATGTAGTACAGATCGGAAACTCCAACGCGGAAAAGAACATTGAAACGATTGTGCAACAAAAGGGCGGTAACGTGCGAGTGTCAAGAACGCGAGAGGCTCGCATGATGCACTTAGAGGAGGCTCGTTAGCAACATTATCGGTGACTAACGAGCGAATCGCCAAGGCTACGGACATTCATATACACAACATTTTTTTTTTTTTTTCTCTCTCTCTCTCTATTTTTTTCCCTTTCCATCTCTCTCTGTCTCTCTGTTCTTATTCTGATTCTCTCTCCCTGATTTTTTCTTTTCTGTTCTTATTCTCTCTCTGTCTCTCTCATTTTTCTCTTCTGTTCTTATTCCTTCTCTGTTTTTATGTTTTCTCTCTCTGTTCTTATTCTCTTTCTGTCTCTCTCTGTCTCTCCCTTTTTTCTCTCTTGAATATGCCAGAGAATCTTATCGATATAAATAAAATTCACTCTAAATGTATATACAAAACCCTCAAAATTGGATATGAAATTGAAGCAATCCATGTAGAAACAGTCTGGGTTCATACTTTTTTTTCCAAACGACATTTGTATGGAAAGTTTATTTTCTATTGAAATCCAATAATCTGGTAAAAATACTTCAACGATTACTACTGCTACAGCTCCACTAAATAACTTGTACATAAATTTTTATTTTGTACAGAAACAACAAAAAGTCCTTAAATCTTCGTCCAAAAAAAAAGAGTAAATTGATTATGATTAATTCGACCAACTATTCTATGAAGAAGCTAACAATTGAATCAACTATTGATTCTTGGTACCAAAAATTGGAATAACTGTTAATGGTACCAGGAATTAAAATAAACTATCGGTACAAGATATAAAAAACTGAAAGAACTACTTAATGCTGGTACTAACAATCGGACCAACTTTTTGTTCTTGGTACCCCAAGATCGAACTATTAATTGATGGTACCAATTGATAACAATTTGTTGGAAAAAATTAGTTCCTGGTACCAACAATTAAACTAACCATTAACTCATGAAACAGAAAAACAAAAAGAACTACTTGTTGATGATACAAACATTTAAACCAACTATTGGTTCATGAAACAAAAATCATAAGGAACTACTTGTTGATGGTACCAACGATTAGACCAACTTTTTGTTCATGAAACAAAAATTAGAAGAAACTACTTGTTGATGGTACCAACGATTAGATCAACTTTTTGTTAATGATACCAGAAAATAAAGTAATTACCAAATGATGGTACATAAAGCTAAATTAACCATTGATTCATGATACGAAGAATCGTAATAATTACAAATTGATGGTACCGAAAATTACACAAACTTTTGATTCATGATACCATCGATTAGTAATAGTTGTTAAAATTTTCGGTACTATGAAAAAATGAAAAAAAAATGGGTTAAGCTGTTGGTACCATGAACCAAAAGTTTGTCTAGTTCTTGGTTCCAAAAAGTCAAACAACTCCAAATTTATGGTATCAACAATTACCTAAAATTCGTGGTAATAAAAATTGGAACAACTACTAATTGAAGGTACAAGTAATTCAATTAAACTATTGTTTCGTGATAGGAAATACTGAAAGAACTACCTATTGATGGTACCAACAATTGGACCAAAGTTTGATTCCTGGTACCAAAAAATAGAATAACTACTAAATGATGGTACCAACAATTAAATCCACTATTGGATCATGTGGCGAAGAATTGGAACAACTGCTAATTGATAGTACTAACAACTAAAATGGTACCAGCTGGTAATGAAAACCAGCTAATTTACGAAATTTAGCTTCATGGTATCATTAATTCATTAGTCGTTACATTTTTTAATACCTTACAACTTAGTTAAATTGGTGATACCATGGACCAAAAGTTTGTCCAATTGTTGGTAAAAATCGAACAACTACTAATGGATGGTACCAACAATTAAAATTAGAATTAGTTCTTCGTACGAAAAACTGAAACAATTACTAACTGATGGTGCCAACAATAGAACAAACTTGGATCATGGTACCAAACATTTTCAATAATGAAAAGTACCAACAATTAAACTACTACAAAAAGTAATCAAGATGTTGGTACCAACAAGTCAAACAACTACTAACAGATGCTTGAAGAAAATTCTACGAATTATCAAAAACAAAAATTTTATCATATTATATAACAAAATTACTTTAATTTTCTACCAGAAGAAAAATGTACCACAACTGTTTCTCTTCCGTAATTCCTCCAAAAGTCAAAATTACCATTTCGAAAAGTTGGCACATTGCCATTTCAATTTAACCCGCAAAGTAAATTCAACAACTATATATTGTTATTCAATATAACCACTTTTATTGAATACATTATACTATTGTTATAATACGGTTTCTAAAATGAAAATTTTCATGAGTTTGCAAAAAAAATAAATAATTCTGATTCATGTTTTAATAGTATACTGCGCGTGCATAATCGATTCATCGAGAGAAACGGTTGAGCCAATTAAAAACTGATTATCATTGAGAAAAAAGAGGTCTAATCTGAGGGATGCAAGAAATTGATCGATATAGTTGTATATTCAAGGAGTGTCAAACAAAAAAATGTTAATGATGATTGTGTCTATACAATACACGCATATATATACACATTGACCATACGCAATAAAAATGGAAACAGCAGCAAGAATTTTATTATTTAATTTATCGTAGGCTCATTGCCGACTGCTATATCTGCATTAATTTCTACTTCAATCTATGAATAATAATAATCAACAATCGCGATGTTTATCGGTGCCTTGACTTTGTACAATCACGGAAAATATATTCCTCCTCTATATTTGCGATTCGACCCAATTAAATCTCTGATTCTTTTTTTTTCTTTTTTTGATAAATTTATATCACCAACGATGAGGACTTTGTCAGTTTTCTTCTTTTTTTTGTCATCTGACAATGACTCGATTATTATTTCGAACATATATTCAGCTTTTATATATAGGTGTTCCGATAAAAAGGTTTAATAACTTTTACCACTTTCGTACGTAGGAATTACAACACTGTTTTTCGAATAAACTTTTTTACAGTCTTGATTGACTATACAGACTTTTAGTTTCAATAAACTAGAATTTTTACTTCACTTTTTTATTTTATTTTTATAAATTTTTATGTAATCAACACTAAAAGTATCATAATTCAAAACTTTAGTATTCTATAGAATTCAACTTTCACAATTTAAAGCTTTTAGTATTCCAGACGCTAAAAGAGTCTCAATTCGAAAACTTTAGTGTTCCGAACTCTAAGATTGACTTAATTCAAAAAAAATAGTGTTTTACAACCTAAAAGTATCTATATTCCAAATATTTAGCGCTCTAGACGCCGAAAGTGTTCTAATTTAAAATATTGAATGTCCTGAACACCAAAAATATCTTAATTTAAATCTCTTACATAAATTCGAGTAGACATAAAAATACTTTTTAGTGAAGAAAATTCAGTGACAATAAACTTTAAGGTGATGTGTGAGTCGATGCGATTTTTAAGCTGGGCTTTAATGGAAAAATCGCATCGACTTTGACATTCCCTTAAAGTCCATTAAGCATAACAATTCGAATAAATGAATAAAAATAAAAATACTTTTACTTTTACTCAAGGACTTGTAACTATAAATTCCAGTGAAGTTTTCATAAAGAATTTCCTTCTGCCAGTGAAGAAATTTTACTATTAAAACGTCTTAAATCACTCGGAGCTTGAACGTAATTTTTTTCCCTCAAAAATTATTATTATTATTTTTCGATAGGAATTAAAATTCTTCAAAACATTCAAATTGAAACATTTTTAAAATTCAACAACTTATAAGAATATTATTATAAAACATGAAGATATAAATCACTCCGAGTCTTCGACTCGGAGTAATTCATTTAAGAAAAATTTAAAAAATTCGTTATAAGAATTCCATTATTTTCATAAATTATAAAATTTTTCTGAGGATTTCAATTATTTTTAATATAATTTAAAATAAAATCCTAGAAAAATAAAATTATTTTCCTAATTTTTTTGAAAAATTTAATTACATGTCACGAATATAATGAAATTCATCGTTAAAATCAAATATTTTCAAAATCTACTATTTTAATAAAAGTTCTCAAAAGAATTCAATTATTTTTAAAAAATGTAATAACATTCGTTGCAGGAATTCAATTATTTTCATACATAATAAGATTCTTTACATTATTTTAATTATTGAAATTAAATTTGATAAAAGTTGCAAGAATTCAATTATTTTCATAAATTAATAAAATTCTTCACAGGATTTCAATTATTTTTAATACAATTTTGAGTAAATTCTTCAAAAAATGTAATTATTTAGTAAAATTTTATTAAAATTTGTCAAAAGAATTCAATTAATTAAAAATTTCTTGATAAAATTCTTTACTATTGTAAAGAATTTTATCAAGAAAAACAAAAATTTAAATTTAATTAAATTAAATTAAATTTAATTTAAATTTTAAATTTTAATTTTAATTTAAAATTTTCAATTTTAAAAAACTTTCAATTATTCCATAAATTGTTTATTTTTGTATTTAAATAATCGAATTCTCATTTTTTAATAAAAATTGATTTAAAAATTCAATTATTTTTATTACAATTTTTATCGAATTTCTCGAAAAATGTAATTATTCTTGAAGATTCTATTAAAATTGATAAAAAAAATTGAATTATTTAAAAATTTGTTGATAAAATTCTTTATAAGGATTCAATTTTGAAAAACATTTATTTATTCAATAAATTGTTTATTTTTGTTTTTAAATAATTGAATTCTCGTAGAATTTTCCAAGAAAAATTGATTTAAAAATGAATTTCATTAAAAATTTTACATAATAATTGAATATTAAAATCATTATCACATGGATTTTCAAAAATAATTGAATTTTGAATATTTTTGAAAATAATTACATTTTTCGAAGAATTTTTTAAAAATTGTACTAAAAATAATTGAAATCCTGTGAAGAATTTTATTATTTAGGAAAATAATTGAATTCTTCTAAAGGATTTTTTTATATTTTTTTAAAATGAAATTGCAGCTTTCAATGTATTCATTAATAATCATTTTAAAATCAATTTTTATTAGAAAATTCTACGAGAATTATTCAGTTATTTAAATACAAAAATAAATAATTTACTGAAAAAATGAATTTTTCTCTAAATTGAATTATCATAAAGAATTTTATCAACATAATTGAAATTTTTTTGAAGGAATTTTAATAAAATTTTCAAGAATGATTAAATTTTTCGAGAAATTCGATTAAAATTGTATTCAAAATAATTGAAATTCTATGATGAGTTTTATTATTCATGAAAATAATTGAATTTTTGTAAAAAATGTTATTATTTATGAAAATAACTGAATTATTGTGAAGAAATTTATAAAAAATTTGTAAATAATTGAATTTCTATGATATTTTTATTATTTATGAAAATAATTAAATGTTTTCGTAGAATTTTATCAAAACTTGTTCTAAATAATTGAATTCTTTTGAAAAATTTTATTAAAATAGTAGATATTGAAAATCATTGAATTGAGGAAAATTTTTTGAAACTAATTGAAATTTGGCAAAGAATTTTTAAAAAATTTTTGAAAATAATTGAAATTCGGAGAAGAATTTTATTATTTTTAAAGATAATTGAATTTTGACGAGAATTGTTTTTAATTGTTGAACATAATTGAATTTCTGTGAAGAAAATTTTATTACTTTTGAAAATAATTGAATTTCTGCAAAATTCAATTTTTTGCAGTACTTTAATAAAAATCTCTGACTTTTCCCAGATTTCCCTGCGACCAATTTTACTTTCCCTGACTTTTTCCTGAATTCCTTGATTTCCCTGATCTGTGGCAACCCTGAAAACACTTTTACCCCGCATGTTCTCTAAAATTGCAATACCTCTTGAATCTTGATTAAAGTGGCTATCCCCGTGTTTAATTTCTAAAATTGACTTACACATCCCCTTCCGAGAAGATTAACTCGATTACGTGACCACGATATACAACTATATAGCAGACGGCACTAACTCAATATAGCTCGAAAAAGAAATTGGTAACTCACTGAAGGGCGAAATTCTCCATTAACTTTTGCCCTCTTTTTTTTTGGTTGCAAAAAAAGAGCGTTAACAGCGTAATAGTCGCAGCTTGCCAAACTGACGCGATGTGCCGAGGATTTAAATTGCCCGGAACACGATACTCGAGTTTTTTTTTTTTTTTGTTAGGAGGGAAGGGCAAAGGGTGAAGAAAAATGAGTAGGCAATATAGTTTGAACTTGAACTTGATACTGAACTTCCAGGGTACAATGTGCGGCAGTGTTATTATAAAGAAACAATGTTTTAACCACCGACACACAACACAAACCAATGTTGACCCAGTGCACGTAATTCAAACTCACCTGCTTGTCCCTCGCCTAATTTTGTGCCGCATTTACCCCGCGCAATTCCCCTTCCTCGTGTTCAACCGAAAATACAGCTGCTTTTCCCCTTCCTCGATTCTCGCTATGGTTTCTCCGCACTTCGCTCGCGACCTTGTCCCACACTTTATTGTTTATGGGGTGGCGTGTCAAGGTGATTGTCTATATAAAAAAATGTCTTCGATGGGGGTAGGAAAAATGTGTCGTGGTCTCATTTTCATTCTTGTTCGTTTTATTGGCACAAGGAGTGGAGATTTTTTTCTCTCTTTTTTTTTAAAGCGCATGACGTGGGCTAAGGATCATATGCGAGAGAGATTTACGTGTCAAGTTCAAAATATCGGATGTACATAAATATAATAGGAGTGAGAGAGAGAAGGAGAGATTTACTTTCAATTGGAAAACGAAATGTATCGAGAGAAATTGGGTCAGTGGTTGATATCTGGAAAATGTGAATTATTACCATTCGATTTATATTCAAGGAAACTTTGAAATTTCATGAGATGATGAATTTTGAATGTTGGGATATTTTCGAACGTTTTGAACAGTAATCGAAGGGATTGCAATTGGAACTTGTATTTAATGAAGCTGTTACTAATTATTCTAACAGGTTTTTACAATTCCTAACAATTGGAGATTTATATTTATTATTCTTTACTTCTATTAATAATTATTTTTTGCAATCATACACTACCAATAAATGCCAACAATTAAAGGTTGAAAAAATTAGACTATTTATTCAATAATAGAACCAACAAATGGTAAAATTTTTTGGTATCAACAATATTAAGACCTACATTGTTTGAATGAACAATTGGACCAACTATTCTATGAAGAAGCTAACAATTAAATCAACTATTGGTTCTTGGTACCAAACATTGGGATAACTGTTAATTAATGGCAAATTAAATTAAACTAACGGCAGATGATATGAAAAACTGAAAGAACTGCTTATTGATGGTACCAACAATTGGACCAAAGTTTGATTCCTGGTACCAAAAAATAGAATAACTACTAAATGATGGTACCAATTGATGGTAACAATTTGTTGGACAAAATTAGTTCCTGGTACCAACAATTAAACTAATTATTGACTTATGAAAAAAAAACAGATAGAACTATTTGTTGATGATACAAACAATTAAACCAACTATTGGATCATGAAACAAAAATTAGAAAGAACTACTTGTTGATGGTACCAACAATTAGACCAACTTTTTGTTCATGGTACCAAAAAATAGAGTAATTACAAATTGATGGTACCAAAAGCTAAATTAACCATTGATGCATGATACGAAGAATCATAATAATTACAAATTGATGGTACCAAAAACTGCATAAACTTTTTGTTCATGGTACCAAAAAATAGAGAAATAGTTGTTACATTTTTTTGTACTATGAAAAAATAAATAAAAAATTTGGTTAAGCTGTTGGTACCATGAACCAAAAAGTTTGTCCAGTTCTTGGTTCCAAAAAGTCAAACAACTACAAATTAATGGTATCAACAATCAAAAATAATTTAATTAAACTATTGTCTCATAATAGGAAAAACTGAAAGAACCATTTATTGATGGTACCAACAATTGGACCAACGTTTGATTCATGGTACCGAAAAGTAGAATAACTATACTAATTGATGGTACCATCAATGAATCCACTATTGGTTCCTGTTACGAAGAATTGTAACAACAGCTAATTAATATAAACAAACAACTAAAATGGTCCCAGCTGTTATTGAAAATCATCTGATTTACAAAATTTTGCTTCATGGTATCATTAATTAATTAATTTGTTGTTACATTTTTTAATACCTTAAAACAGCAGTTGGTTAAATTGTTGGTATCATGGACCAAAAGTTTGTCCAATTGTTGGTACCAAAAAATCGAACAACTACTAATGGATGGTACCAACAATTAATATTACTATTGGTTCCTCGTATGAAAAACTGGAATAATTACTAACTGATGGTACCAACAATAGAACAAACTTGGTACCAAACATGGTACCAAAAATTTTCAATAACTATAGTTATCAATTAAAGTAGCACAAAAAATAGTAGAACAATTGGAGCTTATTAATTGTAATTAATAGGGGAGAGGGCCCTAAAGTGGTCACCCATCTTTTGAACGACTGTAGATTTCAAATGGAATTATATATAAAGGTCAATAATACGGCGTTTGAAACTTTATCTTATTACCTAACTTCCTATCATAAAGTTTTTTTTATTTCATTAATAAAAAAAAAGTTATGGCACTATTTAAAAAAAGTTGAAAATTCGACTTTTAAAAAAGTGGCCCCAAGGTGGTCACCATACAAAAATTCACTAAAAAAGTTTAAAAAAAATGTAAAAAACGTATTACTAAGTTGTTTATTTAATATTAATTGTTTTTCAGGATCACAGAAACATATTACATATTTTTTTTGCACTTTGTCCTTTCGTCAAAAATGATACTTTTTGTGTATGTATTAGGGGAGAGTGGGGCAAAATGGGGTAGGCGGGTCAAATGGGGTACCTCTGTTTTTCCATGATAGATACTTTTAATTTTTTTTTCCTCGACATATATCATTCATGTTGATAAGAAACTGTTATTAATTATGAAGACACTCCAAAGAAAATTTTTTTTCAAAAGTTATACAACTTTTAAGTTTTAAGCAAAAAAAATATGAATTTTTTTCAAAATTAAAGTGCTCACCAAACTTTTTGGGATAATGCATTTAATTTGGCAAGTGTGGGATCTTTTTCAGTACTTATTCTAGAGTAATTTCCAATAGAATAGATTGTTTAATTGTTTACAATAACTTGTAAACATTGCATTTTGTTTTAATATGCAGTGTGGGGCAGAATGGGGTACCCAAGTGTGGGGCATGCCGGAAGCTACGCCGTTTCATTAAAACTATTTAAAAACATTATATTATGCATATTTAAAGGTTTCCTGCAGAAGAATCGATATTTTTGCTTCGAGGCATTTATACTATCGATGTTTCATTATCGATATATCGATATTTTGCAATATCCATGTTTTTTTTGTTAAATTCTAATAAATATTACTTGTTTTTTCGTAGTAATAAAGAATCCTACTTTTTGTTTGTATTTATAATCTCATACAACAAGAATTTAATGAATTTTGAAAAAATACTCAATGTTTTGTATAGTTATTTGATGCCACCCCATTTTGCCCCACGGGTGGGGCAAAATGGGATTTTAGCACTTTCTTAAAAAATACGATATAAGTTCTTTCAAAAATTTTTTTCTCCGCTATTATCATAATTTCCTCAAAGCTAAGTGTACAAAGAAGAATTCTGAAGTTTAGCTGAATCGATTTATTCGTTTGGTTCTCTGTAAACAGCCAATTTCAAAAAGGTACCCCATTTTGCCCCACTCTCCCCTAGATAGGTAAAATTTTGAAAATAATTCTATTTCATTATTATTCATCATAAAACTTAAAAATTGATAAAATTCACATTCACAGTGATAAATGTTGATAAATATGGCGTATAAACATATTTTCATAAAAAATCAAAAGTGACCACCTTGTGGCCAAAAAAGTGTCCACCTTAGGGCCAAGACAGAATTTTTTAAACGTTAATGAAAAAATTTTTTAAAGCACAATATTAATTATATTCATTTGGAATATTATTGTACGATATATAAAGATAATTATAACAATTTTTACTAATTTAAAATGGTTAATTTCGATGATTTTAACACCCTGAGAAAAAAATTTCTCGATCATTTAAAAACAGAAATTTTACGACGTTCACGTTACAAAGAGACTCATACGACTATTTACCTCAAAACTTTACTAAAATCTTTGTCTTCTCAAATAATAACAATAACAAAAAACATTTGAAGATACTAACTAATATACAAAAATTTTCTTAGGGTGACCACCTTAGGGCTCTGACCACCTTGGGGCCCTCTCCCCTACTAAATAGAACATTTGCCAAACATCGCAAAAATTGAACAGGTAAAAAAACTATACCAAGAACTGAATCAACAATCACGATCTAAATATAAATCATTCCGGGGAAAGAACGTGTTAAAATTACGATACATAATTTTTTCAAAATAATAAATAATAAATTACGATCACCTTAAGGTGAAAATAAAAGTTGCACACATAATTATCGTAATTAAGTTTCTATTAACATAGAATAATAAAAGGGTTGTTATTGATGGTAAAGGAGGTCTTCGAACGAGCGCGCATGTAGTGTACATCTAAAACTCCGCCTTCCCTTTTGACTCGTGGGAAAGGTTTTCTGTTGTAAAACAATATCAAGGTCCCTTTTACATTGTATACACCTCGCTAAGTCTCAGTCCCGTGCACTCTAGTATACACCTTGCGCGATTTTTTTTTCTTACTCTCTTTCTCTCTCTCTCTAGTTTCTCAAACTGTAGCAGCAGCAGCAGCTCACAAAGTTTTATTACTCATCATGACGGAATTTTCAATAGTCATTTCCACAAAGTATATATATATATATTTTGTCGTGTGCTCGTCACACTATTCTGCATTTTTTTTCTTTTTTTGTTTTTGCTTTTCTAAATTACTACTTTGCACTGAACACGAACAGTAAAAATCAAATCAAAAATATTTATTTTTGTCTGAGAGGGTTTTTTGTTCTCGGAGTATTTTTCTGCAAGTTTCACAATTCACAGCATTTAGTGTTCCAATAGCAAAAAAAAGTATTCTACTATAGAAAACATTTAGAGTTCTAAAATAGAATATTTCATGTCATAGATGCTAGGAGTGGCCTAATTTGAAATATTTGGTATTCTAGATACTAAAAGTATCTTATTTTCAGACTTTTAGTATTCCTGACGCTAAAAATGTGTTAATTCGAAACATTCAGCGTTCTAGACTCTGAATATGTTCAAATTTGAAACATTTAGTGCTTTAAACACTAAAAGTTCCTTAATTCAAAACATTTAGCGCTCTAGAATCTGAAAATTTGCTAATTTGAGACATTTAGTATTTTAGACACTAAAAGTGACTTAATTCAAAGCAATTAGTATTCTAGGTGCCAAAAGAATTTAAATTAAGGAACTTAGGATTTAGGATACTAAATATCTTGAATTAGGACACTTTTAACGTTCTAGAACACTAAAAATTTCAAATGAGAACATTTTTCAGTGTCTAGAACGTTAAATATAGTGAATTAAGACATTATTTGAACGTCTGGAATACTAAATGTGCGAAATTAAGAAACTTTTTGATAATTATACACGGAGAAAATTTATTCCTGAAATTTTACTGAATTTAGTTCGGTAAAACTGGGATGAAGTGTCAAAACAGTAATTTTTCAAGAACTAGCCTGTAAAAGAAATTGCATTGAAAAATAATGTAAAAATCATAAAGCTCACGATACATGTATTAGCGCTTCACTTACAGTTCGGTAAAACGTAAGCCAAGTGCTCGCTACATTCATATTTATTGAATAGTTCGGTAAAACGTAAGATAAAGTCTTCGGTAAAACTGACGAGTTGCAATTTATTGAATAGTTCGGTAAAACGTAAGTTAAAGTCTTCGGTAAAACTGACGAGTTGCAATTTACTGAAAGTTCGGTAAAACTTGAAGAACAAAAATAAAAAATAATGTTACTTCAGTAGATCTATATTAATACTGCCGTAACTCTCAATTTACCTACTTTAATCACTACCTAAACCCCCTACAATTGTTTACGAACAAATACTAATTGATACACCTGCCTACAGTACATTCTAAACGCATACACTAATACACACATCGCACGCTTTACATTAATGCTTCAGAAAGTTTCAACTGTCCTTATATATTAATCTCAATTTTATTTCACCGCTTGTGAGAAAGATTCAAATTAATAAACTATCGTTGTACAAAATTAAAAATTATTTATATTAATGAATCATTTCTAACTATATTCAAGGTCAATTTATGAAATATTTTTAAATTATTTTTTTATTATTATAAAGAAAAATGTTTAAATTTGTATTTAATGGAATAAAACAATAATTTATGAAAATCCTTATTATTCTCAAATTTTTGTGTTTAAAATTAAAAATATACATATTAAAAGTGCAAGTTGGAAATTATTAAATTAATTAATAGAAAATTAATCTTTCTGAAATATTAAATAATAATTGTGAGGTATTAAAAAGCGAAAAGGAAATAAGCAAGTAAGCAAATAAAGAATAAAGTAAGCAAGAAGGAAATAAGCAAGTAAGAAAGTAAGCAAAAAAGAAAGTAAGTAATCAAGAAGGAAATAAGCAAGTAAGAAAAGTAAGCAAAGAGGAAATAAGCAAGTAAGCAAAGTAAGCAAGAAGGAAATAAGAAAGTAAGCAAGTAAGCCTATAAGGAAGTAAGTAAGCAGAAAGGAAACAAGCAAGTAAGCAAGAAGGAAATTAGGAAGTAAGCAAATAAGTAGGTAAGCAAGTAAGCAAAGTAAGCAAGAAAGAAATAAGAAAGTAAGTATGCAAATAAGAAAGTAAGCTAGTAAGCAAGCAAGTTATTTCCTTTTTGCTTACTTGCTTACCTACTTATTTACTTACTTACATACTTACTTATATGTTTAATTGCTTACTTATTTATTTCCTTTTTGCTTACTTACTTATGTTTATTTGCTTACTTACTTACTATTATTCATATTTAATTAAAATGAATAAATTATATGTTAAAAAATAAGTATGTTATTGCCATTTTATATTTTCTTTTTACTTGATTTAAAAGCATTTATTACATATTTGGCAATTAATAAGTGTTTAAAATAATTAATTGAATTTTAATTTAAATAATAATAAAATGATTATTAATTAAGTCTAAATAAGTTGGAAAAATCAACTATTAGTGTGAAAGTCTTTCATTCGACTGCGGGACACTTGAAATAAAGTATTTCAATCCAGAAAACTAAAACTTTAGGCAAGTCAAGGAAGTTTTACCGA
This sequence comes from Leptopilina heterotoma, assembly GCF_015476425.1. Lineage (NCBI taxonomy): Eukaryota > Metazoa > Arthropoda > Insecta > Hymenoptera > Figitidae > Leptopilina > Leptopilina heterotoma. Next base: position 2,351,467 of record NW_025110813.1, read on the forward strand.
ACTATTCCTGAAAACGAACACTTTAGGCAAGTCAAGAAAGTTTTACCGAACTATTCCTGAAACGTTAGTGCCCATCAAGGAGGTATTTATTTAATTTACATTAAACGTTCAGGTTCAATTTTTTTTCAACTTTTACAGTACTAGTTCTTAAGGAATAAAGATATCACATTAGATTTTAAATATTGTTACCGAAAAAATAATATAAAAATTATTAAAAATTACGATTATGCTACTATATCCCAAGTTTATTGAAAAATTCGGTAAAATGTAAGGAACAAATTTTCTCCGTGTAGACACTAACTTAGTATTCTACAGACGCTAAAAGTGTTCTAAATAAAAGTATTCTGAGTCTTGGACGTTAAAGGGTCTTAATGCAAAATATTTATTGAACAGAACCATAGAAATTGGCTAAATTCAAAATATTTATAGTACTGTTCAGCTTAAATTGTCTTAATTCAATATGTTCATAGTATTCCAGACGCTAAAAATGTTTTAATTCATAATATTTAGTGTTCTAGACGCAAAAATTGTTTTAATTTAAGTTCTTTATTATTCTAGATTTCTAGAAACTAAAAGTGATTCAATTTTAAAAAATTTTAGACACTAGAATCTGAAATTATTTACTTCGAAATATTTAGTATTCTAGACGCTAAAATTATCTTAACTTCTGTTTTCTATATTTAATTCAAAGCAATTAGTATTATTCTAAAGGCTCAAAGTGTCTTTATTCGAAACATTCAGTATTTTCCAAGTTGCAAGTTTTTTAAATAAAAATATTTAGTATTCTTGACGCTAACAATAATTGTTAGCGTCAAGAATACTAAATATTTTTATTTAAGATACTTACAACTTGGAGAATACATTTGAGTAGAAAATTATTAAATATTAAATATTGAATTAAATATTAAATATACTAAATATTCTAGAATCTACAAGTTTCTTAATTCAAGACATTTAGTATTCCAGACGCTGAAAGTGTTTTTTTCGAAATATTCAGCGTTTTAGACGCTAAAAATGTCTTATTTGGAAACATTTAGAGATCTAGAATATTAAAATTGTCTTAATTAAAAACATTTAGTATTCTCGACGCTAACAATAATTGTTAGCGTCGAGAATACTAAATATTTTGATTTAAGATACTTGCAAATTGGAGAATAAATTTGATTAGAAAATTATATTCTAATTTGTACTAAATGTATACTACTAAATATTCTAGAATCTATAAGTTTCTTAATTCAAGACATTTAGTATTTCAGACGCTGAAAGTGTTTTTTTCGAAATATTCAGCGTTTTAGACGCTAAAAATGTATTATTTGAAAACATTCATATTTTGTATTAAAATATTTATAGCGTTTCGAATTATAAACTTGTCGAATAAGGAGACTTTATGTTCTAGAATACTAAATGTCTTTTATAGTATAGGACAGTTTTAGAGTCTAGAACACTAAATATTTTGAATTAGGAAACGCTTAGTAACTAGAATACTAAATGTTTTAAAGCAGAATACTTTAAGCGACTAGAACACTAAATATTTCAAATTATAGAACACTTTCAGCGTCTAGAACGCTAAATATTTTTAGTGTGGAATACTAAATGCCTGGAATTACGAATCTTTTCGGTACTAGACGCTAATAGTGTTATAATTTAAAACATTTAGCGCTCTTCACACTAAAAATGTTTTAAAAATGTCTGAATTCATAACATTTAATATTCTAGTTTCTATAAAGTGTATTATGGAAAATTTTTCCATGTTTTGAACGCTGAAAGTGCGTCTTAAGTTAACGCCTCCTTTTTTTGTTTCCTGCAATATTTTTTTAGTTATTTGAATTATTCTTCAATAATTTCTCCTAACAAATTTCGTAAACAAAAATATTTGTTCACAAAATATTATTTTCCGTCTATTTTCATATACAAAAATTCAACGCTAACTTCTGCTAATAAAATTCCAATAAGGATAGTACATCCAATGAAAAAGTTTTAAATAAAAACATTCTTTCCTAAATAAAGTATATTGAAATAATAAACGAAAAAAAAGTTTCGAAAGTTTCAAAATATTTCCTTTTTTTATTTAAAAAAATAAAATATCGAAATAATAAAGGAAAAAAAAAGTTTCAAAACATTCAAAATATTTCCTTTTTTTCATTTATTGTATAACAAATCCGGTTGTTCCAACAATATTCCTCTTTCAACTCGATATGGCAAAAATAATAATTATTATTATATTAAAAAATAAAAATTATGATTACCATTTCCTAGAGTTATTATTATTTCTATTCTTATATTTATATACTATGTGGATGTTTAGAACGATGACGTTTATATTTTATACTCGCACATAGACGCAGAAAAATAGATAGATCGACATGGTTGTTCATGTTAGTGTTTCTGACTTTCATGTTATACTTGCCGCTAGGTTGTAGGAATGGTGAAGAGACCGGACATGATTACAGAGTCGCGTGAAGCTTCGCTGAACACCGCGAGGCCTTCGCCACGCATCAAGGCTTCCCCATTCTCTCAAATATATATCTATATGTATATGTAAAAGAATCGCGCTCCTGACCGTCGTCGTCGTCGTTGCCGCGTACTCCCACCGTATCGAAATTATGAGTGGAAAAAGTGAATTTTCCATGTTGAATATTCAAGAAAGAAAGAAAAAAAAAGGAGAGAAAAAAAAATAAAACACGTTCTATAGGCATTTTGCCATATCGGAACTAATTTAGAACAAAACATCGGGCCTGAACTAATTAATCTATTTAACTAGTTATTTAATTAATCAGTTATTTATTTCACTATTTCATTCATTATTTCCCTATTTAATTCATTATTTCATTATTTAAATAACTATTTAACTATTTAATTAATAATTTCTTCAACTATTCAATTATTTATTTAACTACTTAATTAATTATTTATTCAACTAATAAATTTTTTATTTATTTAACTATTCGAATAATTATTTAACTATTAAATTACTTCATTATTTATTTTTTTCAACTATTCAATTCTTTATTTATTTAACTATTTAATCAATTATTTATTCAACTAATCAATTTTTTAATTATTTAACTATTCGAATAACTATTTAACTATTACATTATTTTATTATTTATTTATTCAACTATTCAATTATTTATTTATTTAACTATTTAATTAATTATTATTAATAATAATAAAGCAAATGTTCCGGTAATCTCTTCGCAGTTCGAAGTTAGTTGTAGTTTTCTTTTTTGTTTCTTAACTTTTTTATAATTTTTCTTTTCAAATATTTTCAATTTTAAAATTAATGTATTGAAAATCATTGAATTGTTGCAAAAAATTTTTTCAAAAAATTTGATAATAATAGAATTCCTTCAAAGTATTTTATTATTAAGGAAAATAACTGAATTCTCGCAAAGAATTTTATTAAAATTTTTTAAAAATCCTAATTAAATTTTTTTGAAGAATTTCTTTGAATTTTTTTTTAACTAATGGAGTTTTTTTTAATAATTTTAATTGAAAATTTTGAAAGCAATTGAATTTTATTAAAATTGTATT